>NW_025407954.1:279077-748391 GCF_008403515.1 Naegleria fowleri
CTCTTTTCAGTTTCATCAACAAGTTGTTTCAACTTTTCTGGATTTGTAATGTTTTGATGAACAATGCTAAGTAGCTGTAATTTTACGCCTTCTTTACCACCCTTAAAACAGAGATGGAAGTTATTAGTTTTGTCCCAAGGTAATTCAATTTTTTCACGTTCAATAAATCGAATGGTGTCACGATACTTCTCCTCGACCTTTGCAAAAGATAACTCGAATGCTACCATGGACGCCTCATCATCTATTCCTTTGTCGTTCAGTCTTAGATCTCCAGATAACATGGACTCATTAATACAGACCATTTCAGGAGAAACTAGATTACGAAGTTCTTCCTCGGAAGGAATTGGCTTTGCTGGATCAGCTGTCCATACACCACTTCCTCTGTCATACGTAGCAAGTGCCTTGAGCCTTTCTCGAATTGTTTGATGAGGAAAATCTGGGAAGGCCTCCTTGATATCATCAATTCTAATCTTGAGTTGCTTTTTACCTTTTTTCATTTGGTCAAGGAATGAACGGAAAATGAAAAGAGTCAAACGATTATTGGTATAACTTTCAGAGGCACGAGTTCTTGGAGGAGTGACTTCCACTTGAGGCTGTGTATGACCGACTGTATAAGTTCTTGGAATTTCACGAATGTAGAACTTGGTCTTGCCATCCTTTGACTTTCTAGTGCACAGAAGAAAATCAGTTGAAGGGACTTGGTTTTTGTAGATTTGAGCACGAAACATGTTGTTTTCAGTGGTCGTCACAAATTCACCATCTACCAGAGTAGTAATGAGAGGTACGCTATCTTCTGATTCTACAATGATAGGAATACCATCTTCACATTCAGGTACTTTTTCGAACGCAGAGTTTGGTTTCTTGTAATAATTCATAATCATGGTGCCCATTCCCACATTGTTCAAAAGTGGTGGTCTTTCTTCCACATATTCCATAAGAATTACACGGTGGTCATTAGCGGACAAGTCTTTTTTCTTCTCCAAATCCTTCTTTTTCTTTGACTTTTTCTTTTCTTTCTTTGGCTTTCTGAAAAGAACAGGCATGACTTCATTGGCCTTGAATTTCGTTTTTCGATGGTGAAGTCTACGTAATTCAGCGTCAGGAATGTGAGTTCTGTACAGTTCTGGATCAAGTCTAAGTGCAGGAAGTGAGTGCTTGACAGTATACTTTTTTGCACCTGTCTTTTGTCCTTGATCCTTAATTTTTTGACCTTCATATTTGGAGTCATTCGAAATGTTATAAATGTTTTGTTCGATGGAATAAAAGGCTTCTTCCTTTTC
This sequence comes from Naegleria fowleri, assembly GCF_008403515.1. Classification (NCBI taxonomy): domain Eukaryota; phylum Heterolobosea; class Eutetramitea; order Acrasida; family Naegleriidae; genus Naegleria; species Naegleria fowleri. The sequence goes on from NW_025407954.1 coordinate 280,358, forward strand.
AGCTTGATCAGGATAATTAGCTTCAACAAAGAACATTGACTTGTCATTCATGTCAAGAAGCAACTTTTGTGGAGGTTTTGGACCAATGTCGTCCCAATAAACGTCATCCAGCCATTCTCCATTCAATAAGTTTTCATTAAGGAATTTGAATTGTGGTCCCTCTTCGTCATCATTTGTAAAGTCTGTCATGAAATGTCTAGCCACAGATTTTGGGTATCTACTACTTCCTTCTTCTTCGGTCTTGTCCTTTTTCTTCCGACGAGTATATTTTCGTTTTGTTCTCTTTTCATCTGCAAAATTCAAAGGCTCAGACTCACCTGCATACCCATTGTCAAATGTGTTTGCATCTTGTTGAGCCAAGTCTTTTCCAGAAGGAGTTTGAGCTTGGTTGTTTGTCGTTGTTGCAGAAATTGAAGGCTTTGACGAGGTAGCAGGTGTTGTTGATTTCTGAGTCTTTTGTTTTTCTTCTTTTTCTGATTCATATTCTCCCCATTCTCCTTTGCTTGGAGTGTTTAATTTTGGAATACCACTAAGATCAGGGATTTGGTTGATCTTGTTGTCGTTATGATGAGATTGAAGCATGTCCATTTGATTCAAGCCAAGAATGGATGATCCAAAAGTAGAAGGAATTTGTAATTTCTCTACGCTATGCTGATGGGTTTGCAAAGATTGCTTTGCTTTCAGTTGTTGTTCTAATTCTTCTCCTTTTTTTGTAACATCCCAAACAATGTCATTTTCCCAATGAGCTTGATCCAAGTTATGAAAAGAGCTTCGTTGAGCAATAATATCTTCAATCATCATTTGCTTGACATTTTCAGATTCTGTTCTATTTTGTTCCTTTTCAATATCTTCTTCATCTTTCATGATTTGTTCTTCTTGTAACAACATTTCAGATATTTTCTTTGTCATGGCTCTAACTTTAACGTCATTCTCAAAGAAAACGTCTTCTTCGTCATCGCCATCCTCAAGATTGTATCTCACCTTTGCATGCTCTTTCAACTTTTCAATAATTCCTTTCATGTTGAAAATTTTATGTTTTTGTTTTTTTGTCTCCTTTGCTCCAAATAATTCCGAGAAACGAAGTAAAGGATTAGCTGTCCCTTCATGTGAAAGAATATATTTCGGAGGAATATAATCTTGGTCTTCTTGATCGCTCATAACCGATTCGCTTAAAGCTTCATCTTCTTTATCGCTGATTAAACTGTCTTCGCTCTCAACTTCTGCAGCGTTTTCAGCTTCATCAATAAATCCAAGACCGAATCGATTTCCAATACCTCCCAAGCTTTGAACCATGTCCTTGTCCCCAAAGTCATCATAGTTACCCAAGAACAAGGACAATCCGATGTTGCTTTCATTATTCTTCTTGACCATTCTTGTAACGTCAAAAATTATTTCGGAGTTCGTTCTTCTATGAACTACAAGGATGGTGGATTATCGGTGTTGTGTTGAAAAGGACGATCAAGGATAGAAAAGATGATGATGATTGGTCCAAGGTGATAATGATGGTCCTACAACTTGGTATTTTTTTTTTGAAATTAAAAAAATTGTCTCTCTTGAATAAAAGTTGAAAGCAATTTACTCTTATCGTCAGCGAAGGCAAGAGACACGATCGTCGTATCCGTTGAGGAGGAATTCACAAGTGGATTGAATCGAGTTGAAGAAATAATAATGTATAATTTGTCTCTTTTTTCTTGTTCCAGTTCTTTCAAATAGAACAATGTTGTTCCTTGTCAAATTAATGCTTTGACGGGCAAACAAAAAAAATGTCAAATCAAAGGTCCTCATCGTTGTCATCCTCTCCCCACTCTCTGAGTGCCTTCTCGAACAAGAAGACCATCATTGTTATCCTGCTACTCGTGACAGCCTTCCTTTACTTTATAGCTTCATCATTCTTCTCTCGAGAGGGAGAAGACTTTTTAACATCCAAACATCTTGTCTCCAGCAGGGTCCATCATAACGATTTACAATTTATAGAAAATCATGATTTAATTCGAAAAAAGTGGATGAAGAGTAAACGTTTAAGTGTTGTGGATGATTGGCAAGATGACTACATGTTGGATTTTACGAATGCCAAAATTTATCCAGTGACCTTTCTGGATTTGGAGCCTGTCGAAGAAAATGCTAATATTGGACGAATGAAAGCTTTGTGTAAATTATATTTATTTTCATATTTCACATTCAACACAAGAGAAAGTTCGAAGGATGATTTTATTATTCCAACTGTGATTGGAGCTGAATCAGATAAGAGTGAAACATTTAGTAAGTGGATGATGGTTTCTTTTACGAGTTGGAATTGGTTTGACGGATGAATATTTACATGTGAAACATCATTGTTAAATGTTATTGCGATATTGCGAAATGATCATTGTTAATTGAACGATATTTTTATAATCAACAGCTCCGTATACTCACTGGAAGAAGGTTGAAAAGCTGCATGAATTTTTAAATAGTCCAGAATCCAAATATATTAGACCCCATGACTATATCATGTTCAGTGATGCCACTGACGTGTTTTTTGTCAACAATATTAAGAAATCAAAGGAAATATTTGAGAACTATTACATGAAGCAAATTGCTGGTATTGACTTGGAGAATGACGCAGAAAAACGATGGCCAATTGTTTTTTGTGCAGAGAAGAATCGGTGGCCGCCAGATGATTTCATGCAAAACATGTTCGCAGTAAGTCATGTGAATATTTCATCTTGTTTCAAAATATTCTAAAACACACATAACGTGTTCTGATGACACCAATGGAAATACGAATGAATATTAATATGGTCCATAACACAGAAAACAGAAAAAGAGGAACAAATGGTTTCAAAACATTATTACGACAGAGATGGATATTTCATTCATCAAAATTGTGATCGATCCAATCAGCGAATATACCTTAACAGTGGATTCATGATGGGAAGAAAACGTGATTTCATAGAAATGCTCCACGTAGCACTCACAGAAGTCACTTTGGGAGAACCAAAGGTAAGTGAACAAAGTGAATGTAAGAAATTATATCCATCTCAATATTCATTTCAACATATGAATGTTAAAACTACAAATTGGTTACAAAAACAAAAGCCTCGAATTGAAGACCAAGGTAAGTCAATCCAGATCATTCAACATTGACCTGTTCATAAACAAATTCAATGTTGAACAAACACTAGCTCTCTATCAATATATGCATGCCACTCAAAAGTATCCATTCTTGACCGATTGTGAAGCCAAACTCGTCTATAGCCCATTCAGTGTTTGTGAAAATGTCAAATCAGATTCATCTTCAGAATGGGGATGTTCTCTTACCGATTCACCTCATCGACCTTTTGCTCTTCATAGTAATGGAGGACTATGTCCAAGTGTATGCACGTGTTTGAGAACCATTCACGAGTCGAGACACCTTAAACAAAATATTGAGAAGCAATTGACAACAGATTTTGCCATTCATTCCTATCATGTTGGCATGAAAACAACCAAAAGGTATCCACTCATGCCCGTGTGTGGCAAGTATTTGGATGAGCAATATCCTGCTTCGGTATGCAATAGATGATAATGATTTTATATAAACTCACGAGAATATAATCTCGAGAGGAGCAACAAATCTAGTGATTATTCAAAAATAGACAATACATGTTGTCAACACACGTTTAACTTTCTGCAAATTGTTCTCATTAATATTATTATTAGAACATTCAAGGTTGTCAACAAAAATTGAAAAATTGATCTCTTCTCATCATTTCATACAATAACTGGTCGCGATCGACTTTTTCCACCACACTTCATTTCGGGTCCTTTAATAGACAATCCAAATGTTTTCCAAATCAAGCCTCAGCTCCTCTCCTCTTCTTCGCAATAACAGTTGGTGGAGTCTTTGTTTGCATCATCACTCCGAGAGAGACTCTCGCAAGGCTTCTTCTTCTTTATTCTCTCCACGTTTAAAAAAAAGCATCACCATCATTTCTCTTGAAAATTGTTGTGTCTTATTCTCGAATAAGAGATTTCTTTCTTTCAATTTGTTAACCTTGCAACAACAAAACAAAATGGTAGGTTGCATGGAGAGGAATACAAAGAATTTGATTATGGGAGATTATCAACTGATTACAATTTTATACAACTTGGAATGGTAGCTATCATTCCGAATTGAAAAAGACTCCATGGGAGATGTCCAAGTACCAGCCAACGTGTATTGGGGAGCTCAAACACAACGTAGTATTGAGAATTTCAAAATTGGAGGTGAACGAGAACGTATGCCAATTGAAATTATTTACGCTCTTGCCACTTTGAAAGGTGCTTGTGCTAAAGTAAATGATGAATATGGAGATCTCGACTCAAAAATTGCAGAATTAATTCAAAAAGTAGTTTTGGAAATTGTGGACGAACGTAAATTTGACGATCAATTTCCTCTCAAGATTTATCAAACAGGTAAGTGAAATGGCATCGATATGGATGTCATCAATGCTGTCAATAGGATCTGGAACTCAAACTAACATGAACGTAAATGAGGTAATAAGCAATAGATGCATTGAATTGATGGGAGGAACTTTGGGCTCAAAGAAAGTTCACCCCAATGATCATGTAAATAGAGGACAATCAAGTAATGACACCTTTCCAACTGCAATGCATATTGCTGCAGCAACCCAAGCAACCTCACGTGTAATTCCAATGCTAAAACGATTGAGAGATGCATTTGAAAAGAAGAGACAAGAGTTTGCTCATATTGTGAAAATAGGCAGAACACATACCATGGATGCGACACCATTAACAATGGGACAAGAATTCTCTGGATTTGTATCCCAATTGGATTTTGCAATTGAAACAATTGAGAAGAGTTTAGAAGGTGTTTATGAATTAGCCATTGGAGGAACAGCTGTGGGAACAGGTCTCAACACTCGTGAAGGTTTTGGTGATGATGTTGCATTAGAACTGTCAAAAATTACAAAATTGCCATTTAAATCAGCACGCAACAAGTTTATGGCACTTAGTGGAAATGATGCAATTGTAGCATTGAGTGGAGCTTATAATTGCTGTGCGACAATTCTCATGAAAATTGCCAATGATATTAGATTGCTCGGAAGTGGACCTCGTTGTGGTCTGAGCGAATTAATTCTTCCCAGTAATGAACCTGGATCATCAATCATGCCTGGCAAAGTGAACCCAACACAACCAGAAGCTGTGACCATGGTATGTGCTCAAGTTATGGGCAATCATGTTGGTGTGACAATTGGATCAAGCAATGGACACTTCCAATTGAATGTTTTTAGACCACAAGTTATTAACTCTGTTTTGCAATCAGGACGCTTAATTGCTGACGCTTGTGAGAGCTTTGCTGAGCACTGCATTGATGGTCTTCTTGCCAATGAATCCAAGATTAAGGAATATGTTGCTAATTCTCTAATGCTTGTCACTGCATTGAACCCTGTAATTGGTTATGACAACGCTGCTAAAGTCGCAAAGAAGGCCTATCAAGAGAATATTAGTTTGAAACAAGCTTGTAAAGATTTGAATTTGCTTTCAGAAGAAGAATTCGACAAGCATGTCAAAGCAGAAGACATGTGCTACCCTGATCCAAAGGCTGAAAAGAAATAAAGTCTGAATGGTTGTTTAAGTGGAGCTCAAAGATATATATATTGCTTATTCATTGATTTTGGATCAACCCAAACACAAAAAATGGAATCATCATCACCTTCTCCCACATTTATAATTCCTCTCTTCATCATCATTCTCTTTTTATGTTCTCCGTTCATATTGACGACGATAAATTATAAGGATTCAAATGATGGCGTATCATCATACAATCAGGTCCATGGCGAGCCTTCAACAGTAGTTCCTTTACCGAATATTGATTTCTCGGAAATGTATCCCTTCATTCAACATATTGATACTTACATCAGTTACAAGACACAGATTGAGTCTTTTCCGAACATGTTATTAATTATTTATTTTCCTTGGGATAGTATCACCATTTACGAGGTGAAACAGGCTCTTATCGAAGTTTATAAGGAATTTTCTCAAACCGATAGACTCTTTACGGAATACAATGGAGAGTTACTGAATGGCTTAACTCTCATCCCAACCACTTCCAACTCTTATAATAACAACACATCCGATAATAAGTTTGTTGTACGAGTGATTAATTATCATAATGTTCAAGACAAGGATCTGAAAGAAAAACTAGTTACTTTGACTTCTCCTTCCATTCGATTCATAAAAGGCCTGGAATCAGAACGACATTATTTCTATAGCCAGTATTCTTCAACCATGCTCATGAGATTTATCAATATTTCACTAAATAGAAAAATGTTGACGGAAGAGTATCGTGATGTGTGCATTAACGAGTCAACACGAAATGAACAAGCCAGAGAAAAAGCTCTTAGTCATATATTGGAAGAAGAGCAAGTATTAATTGGCTATTTTCCAGACCAATCCAAAGATGAGCAAATGTATTTGGAGAAATTTTATAATTCTACTTTCAATTATGTGCAACCTTTGCGCCTCAAGTTCGTAAAGGTTTTAAGTGAGAGCAAATTGAAAGAATATTTTGGATGTCATTCAACACTTCTTGGAAAATTTAGAAAAATTTCGACAGTTGTTCTCTACAATATTGTTAAGGATGTGATACATGTCTACAATAGTGAGCCCAAATTATTGGCAGATTGGGTTCTCGAAAAGTATGAACCACTTGTTGGAGAAATTCAGTCACAAAGCTCGAGAAAATTTTTAGAGTACAAGAATAAGGTCATGCTTTTCTTGGAATCATCTCAAAACGATGCAATAATGAAAGCGTTCAAGAAGTTCTCGTTTGAAACATACAATCATTTTAAAGGTGTTGAATATCGATTTGGTTTTATTGAGAGGGAATATGCAAAGAATTTATATAGAAGCTACATTCGAAGTGGACCAAATCCTGGACAAGTGTTGACAGTTTACAATATGCCTGAAGATATCTTCCCCTCAGCAATGATTGTAGTGAATAGCACTATTTACTTTTTGGACAAATGTTTAGAAAGAACTTATGACAAATTTGAGGCTTATCAACATTGCTTTCAAAAGTTCCTTGATCAACCTTCTTTATTTATTCACCACAACAGCTTACAAATCAAAGACAGCATTTCATATAATGCTCTCAAATCAATTCTCAATTTACAATTTAGATCAAAATTGGCACTAGTTTTCATATTTTCATCATCGTTCGGTAACACCAATTACTACCTTTCAATGCTTGATGAAATTAGTCAAGAGATGAGTCCTTTCCTGGATATTTATAAACTTGATGTCAAGTATAATGATATTCCAAGTGAGCTTTTTGATAATATTGGGCTAGTTTATTCAAAGTATAGCGAACTGGATTATAATATGGAGAATATACCGTACTTAATACTTGTCCCAAACCATCAGGACTCACCAAATAGAATTTATCGTCAACCAACCATTTCATACTCCCTTTTAAGAAAATGGATTTCAGAGTATGTTGCACAGTACTTGATGCAACGTGTTGAAATACCAACAGGAACTGGAGAACTTGTGTTGTAATTATTGTTAATTTATTACAGAACGTATGCATGATTGACTTTGCAATTATCGGACTTATTAGTTCATTAGAATTTTGTCGATTTCTTGTCTCACTAAAATCAATCTTTCTGGATCTAACTCGTTCACTAGATCGAGGACGACATTCAGCAACGTATTCCTATTTACAGGTGGAAGTTGAGGAGGCTGTGATTTTTGATAACCTTGTTGTTGATTGTATCGAGCTCGTGAAGGTTGTTGTGGATAGTTCTCAGAGGAAGGGAAGTAAGGAATGTTTGAGACTTGAGAAGCTTCCCATCGGGAACGTTGGCCCTGTTGAGCTGTGCTAACTCTTGAATTCATGTGGTGGGAATAATTATTATGACCTATTTGATTATCCAAATAATTATCGTCATATGCTCGTTGATGTGTGCCATAGTCAACATTTTGTTGATAATTTTGGTTATATCCAGTCATGTCTCTTCCAGAATGTTGACGGTGAGCTGACGGAAGTTGTTCCATATAATGCTGTTGTTGATAGTGTTGAGGTAAACCTTGATATGATTGTTGAACACTAATGTGTTGCTGTTGGGTATGTCTTCTGTTTGTGTCCTGTTGTGGTGGAGGTGAACCATTACCATTTCCTTCTCGTTGCATTCTCAAATAAGGGTCATGTTGTTGCCTGTTTCCATCTCTTTTTACAACAACGGGTGGTTCTTCTTCTTCCTCACATTCTTCTTGAGGTTGTGGTAAGTTTTTCTGAAGGTCTTGCTTTGCATGAACCACGTAGTCGCTTTCAACCGGAGAAGGCTGAGGAGATGGTATAGATTTCGATGGTTGTTGCTGTGAACTAACCACACCTGGATTTGCGACTGGAACTGGTGACTCGTTTTTAGTTGCAATGTTTCCTCCTCCTATTGGAGTATTGTCATTGTGCAATCTCCTATTACTAACGAAATTTGAGCTCTCAGTAACTGTAACAGGGTCATAGATCTTGGGGACATCTTTTCTGGGTGGAGTTCTCGCGAGTTTGTGACGAGGTTTAGTGATCATTGCTTGCTCATCATCTTCCTTTATGGCAGCCTTTGGTGGTGATTTTGATTTCACTTTTGGAGATGGAGATCTTCTTGGAGCATCAGTGGCAAATTCAAGACCTCGAAATTGTTTGGCCATCTCCCGTTCCTCAGGAGAAATATCTGAGAGATATGTCAATTAGTTAGTATTAGCAACCGTGGTTTTGGACAACTTACCATCATCATCAAGCTTTGTCAATCCATCCAAATAAGCAATAACCTTTAGACGGTAATTTTCACAGTCAGCACAAGGGTTACCTGCAAGCCAAAGCACTCGGAGTGCCTTCAAGTCTTTTAAAAATTGAATTTCTGATAAATCTGCAATTTTGTTCTTCCTCAGATACAGTTCTCTTAATTTAAAGCCTGGTCATCATTATTGCATGAATAAAAATTTATGCAAACATTAAAAATACGAACAGTGCTCAAATGGTTTCAAGGTGTTAATGTTGTTGACGCTCAGAGATACAACCTCTACGTTGGGCATTTCCTCAATCACGGAAACATCTTGCAATTCTTGACCCCAAAAATTTAAATTCTTGACGTTGGCAACGTTATCCAGTCGAGTTTTACCCAAAATAAAATTCTTTGTAAGGACTCTATCCGACATCTCCGAAGTAGGTCTTTTGGAATAATGGTCTTCAAATAATTTTTTAGGGAGAAGGGCAGCAAGAAGGCTTTTTTTTTGGTTTTATTGATACGTACTTGATGGGCGCCAAATATTTCCTTCGTATTTCTTTCCCTAGTCTTCTCTAATCTGGAAATTGATGGGCCATCACATCATACTGGTGATGTATGAAGCGTAGATAGATTGTGCAAATCTCAAGCCTCAACCTATAATGACTCTCTGAGGAGGAGAATGACTCGCTTCAGACATGATGATCGACTCGTTGTGAGCATCACCTATATATGGAGTCGTCAATTCAAGTGCTTGACCGAAAATAAAAGCTCATCAAAAACAAGACCATCATAGGGCAATGCATCACCACATGCAACACAGGTGGAGAGCTCATAATTTTCTGAAACTTGTTGTTGATCCAAAGTCTTACTTGCTGAAAGAAGAGAATCCTCTTGTTGTGGATCGGGTTGAGTATTCCCAAAGTTGAATGTATAATTTTCCTCAGGAACTCCAATATGAATACTCAGAGCACTCACAAGATTGGAAGTCGGGTCATGTTTGAAAAGGAGTATATTTGGATCGGATCCTCGATCATACGGTCCAAACAACATGTTTTCCTTACATGGAGAGAACAAGTATCGATTCTCAAAGAATACATGTGGATTCTCGAATGGCTTGTTCATTTGCATCATTCTCGTTTCTGCTGAAGAGGAGATAGATGATGGTGAGGATGGAATGGTTGTGATTTCACTGTTAGTACTGCTGCTGCTCCTACTACCAGAGATACTCGCAGACGTAATACCACTCCTTTGAATGGTCTTCACAAATTCATTCACACTCATCATGGAATATTGCAACACGTTGGGGCATGACAGTCTCTTGAGAGAACACGTGAATGGGAATGATTGCACGTTGTGTATTTCTGCATTATTGCAAAAACCTTCACCCCAAAATATGGATAGAAATGTCTTTTCAATGTGTTGAGTCGATGAGTCTTGAGTTTGCAAGGATTGTGTGATTCGTAAGGAGGAAATGGATGGATTGGCACCAACTCCAAGAAGCTGTGAATACACAGGGGACGAGAGAGGAGTTGCCTTGCGAGCAGCATCTTGACTTGTCTTGCTCTCTCCTTCTGACTGTATGGAGAGTGGGAGAGTAACAAAGGTTCCATACACATTGTTATTTGTTGTGGAATATGCAATTAAAACAAATAAATCTAATTGAGAAGGTAAATCTTGGGCATCGTGTGGTGTTAATGAAATTGCGTGAATGGTGAAGTGTTTCAAAATATCAATCTTTTCTAACTTGTTTGGAATGGTAAACGTCTGAATGAGTTTTGTGCCAGTCACTGACTTGTCACTGGACTGTAAAATTCGATAAACATATATAGATAATACTTTTGATCGCGTATTTCTTGTGAACAACAATAAAGTGCTCATGGAGGACTCGAGAGTACTTGCAAGAATTTCATCAGAAGTCTTCAATGGATTCATCAACGAGACAGAAGTTTCTAAACCAAGTTCATAACTGTTCTTCTCCACATTCTTTACGATTTTGTAGATATGTAGTTGTCCATCATTGAAAACAATAGCTAATCTAAATGCTTTCAGTGGTTGTAACTGATTAGAAATTTTGTGTCTCATAATATTGACAACATTCACAGAGTCAAGTGAAAGTGCTTCTCCCTTATTGTTCTTAATAATAGATGATGGAGAAATTCGGTGTGTGTGAAAATCATAAAAAGAATAACTCAATGATTTTTCCTTCTCATAAACAAACATGAGATTATCAGAGTCATCGATAGATACAACTTTAGGCTTGGTTGAAGATTTTGTATTTGGTAATGGTTCATTTCTACCATATTTTGAATACTTGGAGAGAAATACTTCCATCTGAATAGGGTCAATATTTGTAGAAAATCTCAAAACACCTTTCTTTACAGGTTTTTTCTTGTATACTTCAAGAGTTTTCCAAATATCCTGTTGATCTGTTTAGCATTCAATAATATTTCGAATAAATAGCGTCATAAAGTATTGACATGACAAATTTGTATCGTTCAAGATTCAAAATAAATTTCATCTATTATTCTAAAAAACAACAAAACCTACGTGATGGCTCCCAAAGCAGTTTACTCTCTGGGATTTCATTAAATCTTCCATAGGAATAACGTTGTGCTTCCTCCAAGAAAAAAGTTTGGCTTGGTAATCCAATTTTTTTCGTTTTGAATTCGTCGAAAATTGGTTGATTTAGATACTTGTATCTACTGTACTTGTCGGTTTTAGAAGATATTGAAGGAATCCAAGATTTTTTACCCTCATTAGGATTCTCCATAATTTCTGGAGGGTCTCTCATTGAAATATATGTATAGGGCCAATCAGGCCATTTGTTTTCTAAACATCTTCTTGCTAATGATTTAATACCTCCAGGAGTTCCACTCTCGTCCAGAATAAATTCCACATTTAAACCTAACTTTTCAGTTCTTGATTTAAACAGTTGATACATGTCATCCACAAGAATAATCCATTCATTGTCAGGTTTTGGTAAGCAAGGATTTTTCATGGTTCCGACGACATAAGTTCCAGTTCCTGCATTGCTATTAAACATTAATTTGTGATATTTCATGCAAAGAGCAATATAAATTTTCTCAGATTCATCGTTTGGAGATGTTTTAAATCGTTTTCTAATATCAGTTACAGTATCAATAAGATCAATTGTATCGAAATATCCAATTCCATTTGTAATACCTCCAATTTCTGGAGCATCGTGTGTTAAGATTAAACAAGATGTTTTTGTGGTAGATGGTAAAGAATTCGTTTCAGCAATATCATGGACGCTTCTTCTACATGCACGTCCATACTTTTCAACAAAATCTTTGTAGTCAATATGATAATAAACATCAACTTTAAAATGTCTGACACCTTTTTGATAACCTTGGATCCATTGTCTCAAATCATTCCATGAATGAACTTGATATGAAATGGAAGGAGAAGTGATTTTTGCTTTTTTCATGAGATGAGGTCTTTTTAACTTGCCATCTGGTGTAGTATCCCCTTTTTGAACATTTCAATATATTAATATATTATGGGTCCCATAACAACAAAGATCGACGTACCCTCCAGTGTACTTAAATCTGAATTTGAATGAAGTAAATCTTCATCAGAAATATGATTTTGATCCTCTACAACGACTCTCATGTGAGAATCATGACTTAAAGTGTGTGACACACTAAACATGAAAATCATTGTGACTATTAGCATAATTCCAGTGAAAATTAAAATTGCACTTAAATAAATGCCTTTCACAGAATTTGGACAACAAGGAAGATGGACACTATTTTGGTTATTCGGATGGTGATGATGAACGCTCGTATTCATTGCTCCTCCTCGAGATTTTTCTTGATTATCTATTTTTGAAGAGGGTGATGAAGAATGTGCATGGGAATGGTGATGATGATCATGAGAAGATGAGGATGACGACGATGAATTATTATTTGAATCGGACATCATTCCTACCTCGGAGGAGAGCATGGATGATCCCGATAATCCTGCTCCTCCAACTCTTCTTGAATGCAGAGCAGGTGTTAGAACAGGCAGTAGAGGAGACTCAATATCAAGATTAGCAGTTGTTGGAGTGGGTGGATCGTAATGATCAGCAGTCTCCCTGTTGCTCAAAGGTGTGAGATGATGGGAGGATTGGGGTGATGTGGTGTTCTGCTTGGAAGGCGAGGTTGTAGAAATGAACATTTTTTGTGTTACCATCACCGTTTCGCTCCTGCACATCCAAAAAAGCTCTATGATTTATTCAAAGTTGTATGGTTATCGATAAATTAAATTACACAACAACATCGTCATCCTCAGCCTCGAAAACACTCTTTGACTCAACAACGGCAGCTGCAGGTTTGGTGGACTTTTGTTGCTCTTCTATCTTTTTTGCGTCTGCAATTTTTTGTTTCTTTTGGGCATCTTTGAGTTTCTTGTTACGGATCTTCTTCAATCTAAAGAATTCTTCTCTTTCTAATTCGTCCAATTCACTGATAATATAGCTGATAGTATTTTGAATCTTTGGTTGAATAACTTTTTCAAGAGCATTCACACGACGATTGGTAATTTTGATGGCCTGATCGAGAGTAACGAAACTTGTTTGTAAACTTGCAAGTTTGATGAGATTTTTCAAAGCTTCAGTAAAGATGGATTTACAGTTTTGGATCTGTTCACCACCACGTGAAATTATTGATGTCATTCCTTCCTCACTCTGTGCGCTATCATCAGGATGAAAAACTGGTAAAGTAACACCCGCAATATTCTCAGCTCTCATCTTGACTTTTGTTGCAGCACTCTTGACACTTTCAATCACAGCATATGAAATATCACCGGCGTTGTATCTAGCCTCGGCAAGTGAAAAATAGGCTTTACGGAACATATCCGACATTCCTTCCTTCTGTTCTTTGATGTCTTTCAGGATAGAACGGAATTTAATATTCAAAGCATCAGATTTTTTCTTCAATAGCGAGTGTCCCTTCTTGGCACCCTGAAGACGAATTTTCATATTTTGCAGGGTCATACGGCTAGGTAGCACCTGAAGACGATTCTTGGCATCACTCATTTTTTTATTGTTTGATGATAAAAAAATCGAAATTTTATCAAAAATAAATTTTTAAAAAATTGTTATTCCTCGAAATGTCATCAACCACCCGAAAACACAAACTGTTGGACCAAGAGCTCAGTATTGACAATGAAAGGTCTCTTGAGTTGGATTTGAAAAATCTTTTTACATTCGATCACTTGATCAAGGAAATCAGAATCATTCATCGTTCGTTAAACACCTGGATAAGAAGCAACCAATGTCAAGTTATTGATGAAATTGACCAACAATACAAGTACGTTGCAAATTTGCAGTTCCCCACTTTGTCACCGCTATTCAGTAAGCAGGACCAACCACCTCAAGAGCGTCGCCAGAGACATCATGTGATGGACGAAAGTTCTGGCAAACGAGGGCCGTAGTGTTGAGGCACCGTAATAGGGGCGCGTTTATCATCCAAAAAAAATATCATGAAAGCAGCCTTAATAATTGCATCATTGCTGTTGGTCCTTTTTGCTGGTGTTTGTTTTGTAACTGCCGCTGATGCTGTTCCTTCGGCAACACCAACAACGACTACTCCAACAACAACACCATCCAAAGAAGAACGTGCAAAAATAAGAAGGTTGTTGAACAAGAAGAAGAAGCAGCTTGCCAGAACCACTAAAGGAAATAAGGAAGTACAAACCCTTATCAGTGCTGCTCAGCTAATGCCATCAGATGCGCAATCACAGGCATACGTGCAAAACCAAAATCAAGTTTCGAGCGAGTTGTCTACTGTCGAACAAACTCTTAAATTCGAAATTGAGGCTCTCTCCAAGCTTTGCCCAGAATGCGCCGCTAAGAAGTCAGCAAAGAAGGGTAAAAGGTCTACAGGAAAGGCCAGAAAGACTAGCACAGCAAAGACAGGTAAGGTTGCCAAGAAATCTGCAGGAAAGGTTAGAAAGAGTGGAAAGAGTGTCAACAAATCTACAGGAAAGAGATCGTCCGTTACTACCACTACAAGTGGAAAGAAAAATATTTCAAACACAAGATCGTCCACCAAAAAGGGAAGTAAGAAGAGCAAGTCCTCAGCATCCACCTCTGGCTCATCTTCATCATCTTCCACACAAGTCGAATCTTCAACAACATCCTCCCTTACGACTGCTTCTGTGAAGACACCATTGTCAGTCCCTGTTGCTTCGTCACCAGCCAAAACAAAGCCAAAGACAAACAAAGTTATTTCCACAAAAAAGAGTTTCCCTTCTGTTGCATCAAATACCACTGCTATTGCAAAGCCAGTGAAAGCAACGACAGCTCAAGGCCCAGCCAAGAAGATTGTGAAACCAAAGCCTGTAACAAAAATACCTATTGTAGCAAAGCCTGTCACATCAAATACCACTGCTATTGCCAAGCCAGCCAAGAAGATTGTGAAACCAAAGCCTGTAGCAAAGAATTCGATTCCAAAGACCACACCATCTGCTACCAGTGCTAACTCCACTGCTGTAACGCCAAAGTCTGTTCTCTTATCAAAACCTTCTCCAAAGGCAAGTGGTACTTCAGTATCCAAGAAAACAACAGCGAAGACAGTGAAAGCAGTTAGAAAACCAACCAAGATCACCAAAAGAAAGATTATTGTTGCAAAGTTGATCAAAAAACCAACTACACCTGTGACCTCTCCTATTGCAACACAAAGCGTCTCTGCTGCACCAAAGACTCTAAACATTCCTAAAACAACAGCTAAACCAACGGCAAAACCAGCTTCCAAACCAGCTTCCTCAAGCTCAGCAGGTTCAGCTAAAAAGAAACCAAACATTCTTTCAAGGGCTGCTAAAGCTGTGAAACGAGTGGTTAGAAGATTTGGAAGAAGAAGAAGATAATAAATCGACTATCTGACGTTGTTTTTCACAATTTGCATTTAGCTTAAGATCGAACTCCATTCTTGCAGCAGTAAAAACAAATTGTAATTTATTGAACATTCGTTCACAATTCTTCGAACTGAGCAATGGTTGCAAGGATGTGCTTTCCGAATGGTAGTTTTTTGATCTTTTCTTGATGTGGTCTAATTGCTTCTGTAATCGTTCGTCTTTGTGCAGGATCACAAGTTTCGATGATTTTTTGGATCACATAGTTCGCAAATTGATCCTTCATCATTGCGAAAAAGGGTGTATCTGCAAAGTCTTGGGTTTGCAAATCTCCAATTAACTCTGCTACCATGTTATCCCTTTCCTTCTTGTTTGCTTGTTGAAAACATTTTTCGATAACATTTGAGGCAAACTTGTTCGATGATAATGTTTGAATGTCTTTGCTTAAGGCGGAAATTATTTGAGACTTGTAGGATGGCTTTCCATTGCTCAACACATGTTGAACAACATAATTACCATATGGGTCAACAACTAAACGGGAAACGTTTTCTAAAATCTCTTGCAAAATTGGAGCAGTTTGTGTTTCTGTACAGTGTTCCAAGATACGTTGAATTACACGGCAACCATATATATGAATAGCCTGTTCGTAAACCTTTCCTTTAAATCCATCAACTATAAATTGAATCATTTTGTGTGGAACTCTTTCAAAACATTTCTGAATTACGTGATTTCCATTTTGGTCTTGAACACAACGCATAACATTTCCCTTCAATTCATTTACAATAAACTCCTTATCCTCATTGTCAATAACGTCCAATGCTTTTTGAATAACTCTACAACCATATGTTTGTAGTGTCAAATTAAGAACATTTCCTTGTAATTCCTTAGCAAGCTTTTTTCTTTGTTGAACGTTTCCAAACTCAAAGAATTTTTGGATAACATAATTTCCAAATACGTCCATCATGAGAGATTGAGCATGGGGCTGAATTTCTTTGAAGATCAACTCCTTTTCATTATTTGAAGCTTTTTCCAACTTTTGTTGAATAAATCTTGATCCGTGCTGATCTCTTGAGAATTCAACAACATGACCTACAATGTCAGAGAGCTCATATTTCCGACCAGATCTACCATTCTTAAACTCGTCCATTAATGCAGACATTGGTACATGTTCAGTCGTTGAGGAATTATAAGCGGTGTTGGAATTTGAGTGGTTTCCACGTGGCGGCTTTCTTGAAGAATGATTTTCAATTTTATCACCTCTATGTTTGTTATTGCCACTCGATGCATTGCTCACTGGTGAGCCAGTATGTGGCGATGACGATAGATTGTTGTTATTATTTGATACATGATGATGTCCACTAGTAGAATGATAGCTTCCAACTGTTGCCGTAGAAGGAATATGGCCACTGTTATTACTGGTAGTTTTGGCTGATGTTTGAGAAGGATGGAAATGCGTTTGAGAAGTACCAGACCATGTGCCATTATGATATTGGGGGTTGGATCCATGAGGAGGGACCATGTGTTGTGTTGTTTGTCTACTATTATCTACAACTGGAACATTCATATGTGGAGGTTGAGAATTCTGTGGAACCACATAAGATGGAGGAATGAAATATGGAACTCCGTTGGGTGGCACATAATAAGTGGGAGGTATTGCTCGCATACCTTGCTCGGCGGAATGTGGCTGTGGTTGAGGTCTAACAAGTATTACATTACTTCCATAGTGATGAGGAGGATAGTACTCCACTGGAGGTTGGCCATTCGGATACATCATTGGCGGATAGCCAGGATTATTTGAAGCGGCATCCCAATTCATGTTCATTTGTTGGAATAGCTCGTTGAGTTGTTGTTGTTCATCTGATGATGAATGTATATCACTGCTATGTTCTGCTGACATTACTTGATATGGAACGCTGTACTGTTGTGGAGGCAGATTTCTGTTCTGGTTTGGGTCATACGTATGAGTAGATGGATGATAGCTGTTGCCTCGAGTATTATCATTCTTTTTACCACCTTTAGTTCCGTAATTGTTGTTATGGTGTTGATGATGCTGTTGTTGATGATGGTGTACAACACTTGAAGGAACCATATCATGTTGCTGCAAAATGGATGCAACCGTTACATGAGAGCCATTATTGTTGTGATTGTTCTGATGATGATGACTCGTGGATATAAATGGCTGTGATGGTGATGATTGTTCTTTAGAGGATAGGCTGAAAACAGGGGAGGGTGTTCTTGGGAAATCCTGTTGAATTTGATCGAGAGCTGATGATCTTGCCTTGTATTTCTTTTCATCACCAACAGCTCCAGGTGAATTCGGAGGGTTAAATTCATTCACTGTTGATGCGGTTGTTGCTGGCAGAATAGTGTCCTTTCTCCATGCATTGTTTGTTGTTAGAATAGGTGGAGGTAGTCTCGGATTGAGATTCTTATTTGAATAATAATAATCATAGTATTGAGGGTTTGAACGAATACTCAATTCATTGGTGTTCGTATTTGTGGGTGTACTTGATTGCTCATCGAGACTTTCTTGTGGTGGTGCCGAGCTACTTCTGTATCCACCGTATAATTCAGCGCCACTGGTAATGATGGATGTTATTTTCTTCAAAACAGGTGCTCTGGTCATTGTACTACCATGATGGTTGTTGTTGCTGGATAGTGATGATGATTGTGTTGTATAAGAGTTTCCACCCGAAGTAGAAGGGAAAGGAAATGCATTGTTGTTCATCATTTTGTTTCCAATATTGAGAGTTGTGTGATGAGTGCTGTTGAGTTCAACAATATGATCCTCGCAGAGCAGATCCACTTAGAAATTATAATTGATGATTTGGATTTCGAAACGCACGCAACAATTCGATATGAATTTCGGTACTACTACACTGTTTCTCTGTACAGCAAAATTTACAAGGACCACGATGGTACGATGATGAGAGAAATGTAAGAATTAGAGTCTAGAGGTATAAATCTATACACGTTTTTGAATATGTTGTTATATAAAACAACTCCAAATGATCCTCCTGATTTACACAATAATGACGCTATGATACAATCGAACCACTCACACACAATTGGTTGTATTCACACGCGGAGCGGAACACAGCAACTGTTGTAATTTTTTGTTCTCTCAAATCTGGATGACGAGCAGACACACACATCTCTCGATGGCTTGAAAAAGGAGTATACCAGATCAAGCTTTGCGATGATTTTCATAAAAACTCATTCCATACATACCAACTGCGAGTTGGTGTAGATGTTCTTTGTGAATAACCAAATTGAAACTTGCAAGTACATGCTTTTAAATGATGCATGCACAAAAGAGTTGCACGAACGAAAAGAAAATAACAAATCAAAGGATGCCTCCGACTGTATGCTGAGACCCAATGCTCGATCTGGAGTTATGACGACCAACGAAGTGTGAATGGAATTGCTCTTTCATCAACAGGGTCAACCAATCAAAAGAATGAAGTGTTAGTTTGTGAAGTTTTCAATGCAAGTATTCTCGTTCTCAATAGTTTAGATGGGCAACTCATTTCATCATTTTCAGCAATTTGTTGGGGAATTACACCTATTGATTGCTTAAGATTCGTTGTTTCTTCATTTAAGCAAGAGCTCCATGTAATGGAGGTGGAGAGCGAATTCAAAGCTTGTACATTATCGCCCTTATCAAGAGGTGATCAAACAAATAAGACGTTTGCACTTGGAGTTACGTTTGATCAAATTTCACAACTAATCTATGCTGTGGATGGGAAAGAAAAGAACAAAAAATTTGAACGGAAAAATAGTCCGTGAATTCAAATGTGATCATTTATGTAAACGCTGCTTATTCATGCATGTTGATAATGAGAGGAGAATTATTTGTTTCTGATTACGAAGGTAATCAAGTTCACATTTTCAAATGAGTTTTATTGGTTGGGTTGTTTTTATCATCAAGGGTGTTTTTAATTTTTTGACATTCCTGTGAAATGTTTACTGGACGTTATTCTCAACGACGAGTCGAGTTTTTTCGTTCTTCTTCCAATCTGATTGTTTTTCAAATAAGAGGTGGAATTTTTTTTTACCAAACCAAAAAAAAATGTCGTCTCAACCTAATCACGATCACTCATCCACTGAGGACAAGTCCTCTACCCACACAGAAAAGATGGATGAAAGTACCACCAATGGTACCGCATCAGCATCAACAACTCCAACTCAACAGCCTTCGACCCCTTCTAGATCCACTCCTAAGAAAAGAACAACAACTCCAAGCAACAAGGTCACTCCTGCCAAACGATACACTCCTGTTCGTTCAACAAGAGGTAAACTTCCATCTCATTTGGAGGATTATCAAGTGGGTGATTTCGATTTGAGACAAGTTACTAACACCACTAGTAGCAGCTCCAACTCATCCACTCCAAAGAAGAAGAAGGCTGCAACATCATCGACACCAAAGAAAGCAGCAACTCCAAAGAGAAAGAAGGAAGACGATGATGATGATGATGAAGCAGAAATGTCGGACGATGACGATGATGCCATGGTAGATGATGATGATTTTGAAGTAAAACCAAAGAAATCCAAGCAACGAAAAACAACAAACACTGCAGGCAGAGCCAAGAAGGCAACTGCAAGTGCTTCTTCTCCTTCGAGAAGAACTGGTGCTGCTGGCTCATCATCCTCAAGCACGCCTTCCCGAACTGGCACAAATCGCCCCACAAACATCTCATTGAACAATTTACCGAGTGATGATAGTGCTGTATTGCGCTCGAGAACTCCTGGGAACCGTTTTTCTGAGTTTCAATCTTCACATATTGATTATGAAGAAGCTCTTAGAAAGTTGCTTGCGAAAACACCTGGTAATGAATTCAAACGAGGAGATGTCGATGCCACTCATTGGGCTATTTCATCTCTTCCAATGACTGAAATGGAATATTTCGATACCAATACTTTGGTCAACAAGAAGATTACACTTCAACAAATTCTTTCAGGATGCTATTATGCAGAGGGAAATAGAAGACTCAAGTCAAGTGATGAAGTACCTGCTGTACAGATCTGCTTTGCATTCGATACGACTGGATCTCAAATTAACATTATTGATGATTTAAAGTGGAAACTTCAACACATGTGTCAACAATTATTGAACGATATTCCAACCATCCAAATCAGTATCATTGCGTTTGGAGATTATGCAGATTATTCCATGTTTTATGTCATGCAAAAATTAGGTATGTTTTTTAATTGTCATTCTTGTATTAACAATATTTAATAATTTGATTAAATTTATTTAAATTTATTTCATTTAACTCTACAGATTTCAGCAACGACATTGATCAAATCGTATCATTTGTACAAAGTTTACGTGGTACTGGAGGACTTGACCCGGCAGAATGTTACGAGATGGTCCTCAAGGAAGCTCAAACCTTAAGTTGGATTCCTAAGGATAATCCTTTCACGCAAAGAACTCTAGTAGTGATTGGTGACGATGTGCCCCATAGTACAGAAGAATATTTGAAGATTAATTACAAAGAAGAAGCTTCCAAACTTTTCAATGAATACCACATCAAGATTCATTCTGTTCAATGTCAAGGAAGAGATTATGCCACTGACTTTTATCAATTCCTAGCTGATGAGACTGGTGGGCGTCGTTTTGAGCTCAAAGACTTTGACAGCATGCAAAACATGTTTTTAGGATTGTGCTATCGTGAAGCCGGAGAGTTCCAAATGGCAAATCCTTCAATGCAACAACACTTAAAATCATCGTCAGCAATTGTTCGACCAGGTGGTTCGTCCTCTCAAGACAGCGATTCAGGCGATGCAAGCGATTTATCTGATGAAGAAATGAAACAAGTTCATGAAGCTATTCACAACCCAGCTGCTTCCAAGGTCACAATTAAGGGAGTTGATTACGACATTTCTGTGAACGACGGCGCTTGTCGATTCGTTCGCATTGGTGAAGTGACGTATATGGAACAGAACAAGGACAAGGGTACCAAGTACGCAAAAATGGCAATCGAGGGAAAGAAGATCACTTGGATAACGAGAAGAGGTCAATGGGGATTGATTATTGATGATGAGATTAAGATTAGATAGTGAGTAATCGATGCATTTCATGATTGAACAAGATCGTTTAGACAATAAATTAATTTTATTTGCGAATTTAAAAATTGAAACACTTTAAAATGAATGAATCTGAAGAAGGGACATCATCGTCTGCCTTGCCATCTTCTCCGAAAGAAGAAGAGCATCTTAGTTTGATTAGAGCGAGTGATGAATCAGCAAATATAATTATTGAGGAGTCTGTTGCTTGGCCTCTTGCGACCGAAGAAGAGGATTTATCTACTTCAAGTATTCACGAACAGGATGTCATCTTGTCAGAAACAACAACATCCAATAATTTGTTGGACAACACAACAACAAATGCTCTCAATGTTCAGGTAGAATCCGAAACAAACCCTACCAAAACTCAGCCATCATCCATTGATTTTAACGATTCAGCAAATTTATTGGTTGAAGAGTTATCGCCATCTTCCACCATGTCATCATCATCATCAGCCCAAGAAGAAGACGCCAAGCAACCTGAGAGTTCTGTGAACAATGTTGTTGATGAACAAATGCAAGAAACTAAATTTCATATTCATGAATATAACAATAGGCTATTGAACCAAATTTTGGAAATGAATTCTACGAGCCACAACCATTCGGAGAGCACACGAATTGCCAGCCAAGCAAATAATTTGGACGTCCATGCCACTAACAGTGGCGACAACAATGTTGCTACTCCTCAATCCAATGTTTATGGTTTGCCTTTACCAAATAATACATTTGGATGTCCACCACGATATCACGTTATTCAATGTTTGATTTATTGGGATTATGAAAACATTTCACTTTCTTCAAACATGATGATTCCTTCCTCACAAATAGTCTCGAAATTAGAAGAACAAAAAAGTAACATTACAACAACCAGCTTGTTTTTAACATGCTTATTGGCAAGACTAGAAAAAGAATTAACAAATTATTATGCCTCCCAATTTCCAAATTCAAATACTATTATTAAGGTTAATGCACCATTTATAAAGGTAAGTAATTTTGGAAACGATTGTTTCGTCTGATACCAATTAAATTAGGTCTATGGAGACATGTATCAAATTCCAAAATATCGAAGAACTGAGTTTTATCAAAATGGATGTCACCTCATTGATGTACCACATTTAGGAACAACAAGAAAAGAGGTTGTTGATAAGATGATGATTACGGATGTGTTAATGGACTTGAATATTTACAACAGACCAATTCTCCCTCAATTTTTTGGCCAAAATCACTATTCCATGTCACTCTACAATACCATTCCAAGCTCAGCCATTATTTTATTAACAGGAGATCAAGATTTTTGTAATTTACTGGCTAGGTTGAAATATCAATCGATTCCAAGTGTTGTAGTGATTAAAAAAGACCAGAGTCAACATGGAGGATATGTAGTTGACGAGGATCAGTCACTGAATACCTTATTACAAAGCAGTACATTTTGGATTCCATTTGAAGATATTCTTAATGACTCAATTTCTGGAATGGAAAAAGAAAAGAAAAGACTTTTGCAAGGAGGGAGCTCCCAAATATCGTTATCCAAGGAAACTACAAATAACTCGACGACACTAGACGTTTCTTCATCTCCTGTGAAACCTTCAAAACCTAAAACTCAAATGACGCTGGATGAATATATTGAATCTATTGCTCCTCAAACACCTCGAGAACTCATTCCAAAAGACATCAAACTTATTAGCTTCATATTATTGAAGTATTTAGAGCCACTAGAGTTGGGAAATTTAAGCTCGAAATTGCTTAATTTAAACATTCAGCCAAAGAAATTGAAGAAATTTATTGAAAGCTATGATAGTGGAAAGTTTTTAGAATTAACAAAAGCCAACAACTCTACAAATATCTTATTAGTAGATAGAAAGAAAGTGCTAAAGCTTTTACCCTCCAATATCAAAGTCTCCACTATGCCTGTAAAGGCAACAAGCAGTAGTGCTGACATCATTTCTCATGAAATTTCAAGCTCAAAAGAACCTCGTGCTAAAAAAGAAGTGGTCACTAACACTCCAACATTGTTAAATGACATGTCATCGAGCCAGTTTTCTGTGGACGCAAAATCCTTGCAACCACTTGGAGTCAGTGGTGAAGAACCAACAATAATGACAGACAGCGATTTATTGAATTCAGAAACTCCTCTTGTCGAGTCAGCCTTCCCAGAGGAGGATGGACATGAACATGGAGTACTCGATACTCGCAAAGAGGGACTTCCTTCCGCATCATGTCATATGAGTCTTGAAAATTATATGCTACGATATCTTTCTCCTCCAACCAAGCGCGATCTAGACATTAATGATATGCACTTAATTTGCTTCTTATTACTCTTGGAAGATAGCATGGAGTTAGGTGCATTAAGCAGTAGATTATTTAATTATAACATTAAGCCAAAATCATTGAAAAAGAAGTTAATTGAATTTAACACGATGGGTGACACAAATGGAAACCTTGTTGGGATTTTCAAATTGGAGCAAAAAGGAAACATGTTGTTAATCTCTTTAACAGATAGAGAGAGTGTATTAAGACTGATCCCTGACAATGTTGAATACATACCTCCCAAGTATCCATCGTTGTCGTCAATGCTCTTGTTTGACGAGCAAGAAAATCATCAAAACCTTGAAGAAGCTACTCAACAGGCTGATTCACAAATTGGAGGCGACCATTTGAACGGTTTGGATGAACACGAGAATGTAACCATGAGCTCATCCAACCCTTTAATATCACCAAATATGCAATCTCTCATTCCAAAACAATCCTTGGTGTTGAACCAATCTAAATCTTCCAATACTCTGTTACAAAAGAAGAATTATGAAACACCTAGCTCTTCTCCAACATTGCTGTTGTTGAGAAGTGGACAAGAATTACCAATTCCTTCATTTAAACGAAAAGAGGAATCAGGAAAAAGA
This sequence comes from Naegleria fowleri, assembly GCF_008403515.1. NCBI lineage: Eukaryota > Heterolobosea > Eutetramitea > Acrasida > Naegleriidae > Naegleria > Naegleria fowleri. Next base: position 304,929 of record NW_025407954.1, read on the forward strand.
GTAAAGTCTCCTCCTTCCAGTGAAGATACAGATGAAACTCAAAGTTCAATATCAGACTCAAGTACAAGTAGCAAAAAGAGTATTAGCAATGATTTATTACTTGAGTTGGAGAGTAAGGTGAAGGAAATGCCAAATCGAAGAATGAGTTACATGGCCCTAAAAAAGTATTACAAGTCTCTTGGATACAATACCAAACATTTGCAAAGGAAAATATCACAAATATCGCCACATTTAACAGTTGTACAGAGAGGAAATGACATGATGGTAGAATATTCAGATAACAAATCCTCTGGACTAGATTCAAAGAAAGAGCCAAAAATTGCAACATTTCACAGTATTCTATTAATCATTGAGCAGTTATCTAAAGATTACCCATACGAAGCTGATTTATCTGTGGTTGGTACTTTGATCAAACAATTAGGTTGGAAAATTGAGGGAAATATGAAACTTAAGGACTTTCTCCAAATGAACGACACGTCTCAAATTTTGCAATTTGACAAGTCAAAGAACAATTGGATCGTACGAATCAAAAAACAGCCCCTCATGAAGAAACAGTAAATATTGTTCTATAGTTCATACGCATCAACTAGTTGATAGGCTTGTAATGACTCTTTGATGGTATCAGTGCACAGGCCACTGTCACATTAACATAATCATCGAGTTCATTCATTCATAGAAGGCAATGGCGTGAGTTCGGATTTCCTAATTTCGATTCGAAGAGGTCCGATGAAAGGATCCTTACGAAATTGATCATGCTTTTCATCATCATTCATTAGCTGTCTGTCACTCACTCGGAATTATAACAAATTCACACACAACAAAATGTCACTCCCTCGTCATGGCACCACCGAACCCTTCCTTCTTCCATTCTTTGCCTTCTCTCTTTTACACACCACTCATGAGATCTCTACCAACTCTTCTTTCAATAACAACACTTTTCTATTCAACAACAGTACCAACAACAACAATTCGACACTCACTCCCTACACCAAAAGTCAAAATATTGTCTCTCTCACCATTGATGGCATCACTTTTCCAGTGTTTTCATTCCTGGTTTGTTTCAAACTTTTTCGTCTCTTTATGAGATGGAAAACTTTGGTGAAAAACAACAAGTATTTGCAGACTTTGATTATTCCCTTGTCGGCACTTCAAATTTTGGCAAGTGCCTCTGGCATTGCAACAGCAACTGCCAAATTAGTGGAAGCGAGACAAGTTGTTCCTCAAGTGTTGCTCATGATTAATTATGAATGTAAGTTATATTCAGTAGTGTGTTTTGTGTGTTTATATTGAAAATATAATGAATATGTCTTACGTCTTTAACACAATTAATTAATTTCACAACACCTTCACAACAACCATAATAGGTATTGTCATTACTGCTGGTCTATGCTTTTTGAGTCAATGTCTCACCACCAAAGTTCTCTATGAAATCTATTACAATCCCAAACGATTATGGATGCAGAATGGAGAATTTGAAAAAACAAAGAATCATCAAACAGTGATTCGAACCTATTCCATTGTGGCTGGTGTGGCCACTGTTGGAATGCTCTCATTACTTGTTCCAGCCATTTTAATTGCCTTGACAGTTCCTTATTATGGAGAAAACAATCCGTCTTTTGATGTGGAAAGTGCTGTCCGTGCATCACTCTATATATTCTATGCCTCAATTGCCATATCTGGATTGATCATGCTCTTTTCATGCATTAGTGGCGTGATCAACTTTTATTTGACCAACATTTTAACCAAGCAATTGTTGAATGATGAAATGGGAAAGGTCACTTCGAAAAGAAAGAAGGCTCAACGAACGATAATGATTGCCATTTCTCTTCAAGCATTTTTGAACTTGTTGGTGAATATTGTGGTCATTTTGGCTTCAGTGTCGGTATTTGTGGATTACTTTATGTTTATCTTTGCTTATGGTATTCAGAGAGTGGTGGTGTTTTTATTCACTTTTGGAGTTCGATTCATTTATGGCCCCTTGGATCAATTAGAAGGAAATATAAGCAAGGACATTAATGTGAAGGAAGGTCAAGATTGTTGGGAGACGATGATGTCTGCTCTTTGCTGTTGTTGTGGTGGAGAGGCGAACACACAAAAGAAGTCAACCAATGAAGGTGGTAGCAACACAAACACTTTGCAAACCTCAAATGAATTGAAAGAAGTCAATCAATAAAATTTACAAAATTTACAAAATTTGACAAAATTGTGCATGCCATGGACTTTTCCTCAATAATGTGAATTGATTCAACTCTTAATAACTCTCTTCCTCTTTCTTTGTCATTTTCAACAAGACGCTCTTTGGTAAAAATCTCAACGCTCCATCTCGAACCATTCTTTTCACACTTGATTTTGCTAAAAACACATCCACACCTTCCCACACTGTTTTCTTTTGAACTTGTTTGATTCTTTCTTGCATGGCTGATTGATAATTATTGAACGCAGTTTCCAAACAACTACCAAAGAAAACACTCCTTTCCAATGGAATGGTATGTAAATTTTCTTCACCTTCTTTGGATGCATGAATTTCTAAGGCTGTTCTCAACTCTTGGCCCAACTTTTTGGCTGCGATAATGGCAAGAGCACCTCCTTTACCACTCAACGGTGTCAATGCTTGGCAGGCATCACCAACGAGTACACATCTTCCCTTATGCCACTTGTCAAGATTTCTAATTTGAGCTAAATCGTCATAATAAATAGTTCGACTGTCAAGAACGAGCTCCATGATATCATGGAAGAGAAATTCACAATCCTTAAACTTTTCTTTTAAAAAGGTTTTGCGTTTCTCTGCTGAAATAAAGAACGTCTTTGAGTGATGAGATTTGTCTTGTTTTTTCTTTTTAGACGTTGATTCATTGGACGTTGCTGAACATTCAACCTCTTTGAAGTGTTCGGTAGATGAGAGTTGATGTTGAGTAGTAGCATCTACAGTGTTATCAGTATTTGGTGTCATGCTTTGTTTTGCAGCAACAGATTCATTCACCATTTCCATAAATGCTTCAGCAATTTCTTCATCCTCCTCATACATTTCTTCTTCATGATCTGTCTCAGTGCTGTCACCACTACTGGTGTGTAAGCTTGAACTAGAACTATCGTGAGTAAGAGTGTTGTCAAAATGGTAATCATGCATTTTGCTAGCATCAAAAGAATAAAATTGATTTGTGATGGATGGATTATGGTTGGAGGTATCATGTTTTGAATGGGTTTCTGGAGTCGTCTTTTTAAACAGAGAGAACCGCTTTCTGAGTTTTTCAGGAATAGATTCATGTTTTTCATGCTTTCCCAAATCATTCATGGAGACTGTCATTCTCTTCTCTTGTTGAGATTCATCTACAAAGGACTTGTTAATTCCAACACTGTACACTTGGCTGTCCTTTTCCATTTCTTCCTCTGAGGGTTCTCTATTTACACATGTGACAGCTATCTTTGATCCATATCTTAATACATTAAGATATCTTCCGTTAGTGAGAAGAACTGACGCTGATTCAGTATCTTTAACATGCTCAGCAATCTTTTTTGAGGCTTCTAACATACGTGACAATCGTTCGGGCGTCAATGATTCCAAACCAGGAATGGAGTTAATTTGTGCTGGATCAAAAGACTCTGTTGACGACAGTTTCTTAGCATCTCCATAAACATTACTCCAATATTTTTCACTGATCTTTTGCATATCGTCTTCACAAAGTACCAAGTCTACAATAAAACAAAAGTATCCAACTCCTAAAAAGTGTTTAAAGTTACTTTCATCACCAAATATTAGTGCTCTTGTTTGACTGTGAATTCCATCAGCTCCAATGACCAAATCGAATTCTTCTTTTTCAATATTATAAAGTTTACGGTCTTCCATCGTTTGATACACTGCGTTTTCAAAATCTTCACCATCATTAAAAGTAATGAAAAGGTCTCTCATTGAAGTGCTTCTATCTCTCACTTGTAAGGGGCTTTCTGATGAATTGGTTCTATTCGTGTGTGTTGTGACAGAAGAAGGCGAAGAACATGGTGTTTCTTTCCTTGTTGTAGCAGGTGATTGAGCAAGAATTTCCTTTTTTTGGAAAAATCTTCTCCATCCAGGAGATTCTTTTCCCACAGGTGTCGTTTGTTGTTTTTCTTTTTCAATTGCTGCTTCTTCTAATTGTTGTAAATCTCCTGAAGATCCTGTAGATTTTCTCTTTTGAAGCTTGGATAGTCTGTTCATTGGAGTTTCCTTTTTCTCATCCAAGTTACTGCAATCGAGCGCTTTTCTTGGGATTTGTGTTTTTCTTAATGTCTGAGTTTCTTTCTGATTTTGTAAATGCAACCAATCAGTTTTTCTCATTAGAGTAACCTCAATCTTGTCCTTATTAAACAAACTTGGTCTCATACTGTAAATGACACGATTCATTCGGAAATGATTATCATCATAATTTTCATGATTCGAGTCTGCTCCATTTCCACCAACATTTGTTAAAACTGTGACATTTCCGTCTCGTCTGACAATCATCGGTTTGATTCTTTTCATCAAAATTTCATGGAATTTGTGCCTTTCATATCTTCTTCCCTCTTCCTTATATTTTGAAACTGAACTCTCATCAAAACTTCTCACATGACGACCATTATGTGTGAAAAAATGTTGTTTTGTTCTTGGAATCTCAATGCTACTCAATTCTTCTTCGATATTCATTTCCTTCAAAGTACGCAACACTTGGTCTCCTTCCAGTGTGATAACAGCACCCACTTGTCTATACATGGAAGCTTTTTCTACAATAGTAATTTCAATTGGTAAATTACCATGATAGTTCGTTGCAAATTGATTGGTATGATTTAACAAATAGTAGGCGGCAACGAGTCCAGCAAAACCTCCACCACTTATTAAAATTTTGAATGTATGTCCATGATGAGGATGGTCATCGGTTTCAAGGCCACCATCACAGTGGAACATGGAAGGTGTTTGATGGTTCGTTATCATGGAAGCGGACCTAGAAGCAGCTTGGTAATGGTGATGCAAAGTTGAGAGAGGTTGTGGAAGGGAAGAAAAAAGGTCATTGTGCTCAGAGGTGGGTTCTTCAATGTCGTCTTGTTCTCCGAAATATCGGTTGGAGCTAATGTCAGTGCTTGTGTGTGTGACAAGTGGCATTTGTGATTGGACTTTTTTTTTGTATTAATTTGGCGAAACCCACAACATCTAATTATGGCAGATTTTTGGAATGTGTTCCGTAGGAAGCGGAACTATGGAAGAATGCTAGGGTCTTCACCATGTACACAAAAATTCAGCTTTTTTGTTCAATTGGTAAACATGGTGTTTTTCTATCGCAGTTTAGAATGCCGAGTTCAAACAAGGAATTATTCTGCCCGAAAAGGCAAAAAGAGTTGTTTTTTGTAGGCCAGAGGAACAAAGCCTGAGAACATTCAACAGACCGTTCAGTGCTCGAGATACCAAGAGATACCAAATGGTGGACAACACAAGGGGAATATTCGATGCCGCTTGCCTTACCCCATCTAGTCTTGATCTGTATTCAAAATAACCAAGAGGATCGATGGATTGGGTTGCTTTCAGCGAATGATGATTAATGTTTTTGAACTTTCAATCCCAAAATCAGATCTATTTAAGTTTCCTTCCTCAATAAGATGTTACTACTCGCCAGCCGCAATATATCTCGATGAGTAACCAACATCAATCATAATCTCGAGTTCAATAAACTCTTGGATGACTTCAGGAGGTACTCGTGCACATCGATGAAAATCTATGGCTTCTAATATGGGAAAACTTTGTCTTGTTCTCGTCTTTAAAATAGACAATAACTCTTGAATGTCTTCCAAGTAAATGGCACTCAAAGATACATCTAATATTCTAATTCGAGAAAGTATTGCAGATTTTCCAATTAATGGAATAAAAAGGTGAATGTTCTCACAATTTCGAATTCCAAAATATTCGAGAATGGGAAATTTTCCATGTTCTTTTTCACTTAAAAAGCCTTCCAAATGTTCACGTAATATATTGTTGCCATATCTAGTATCTCCAAACCACAGCTCTAAATGTTTGAGATGTGGAAAATGACAATCCAATACAGAGGTGAGGGTTTTCGAATCCATGCCCCCAGACACCAAAACCACAATGGAAAGATGATTGCTTCTAATGGGTGATAATGAATTGTATCTACCTCTAGAAGCAAATGCCTTTAAATTTGGGCACAATTTGAAGAATTGTTGTGGGTCTGGATTGTATAAATAGGATATCATGCTTTCGTAATCCACCAAATTATCTTTAAGGTTGAGAAGGATAACCATGATTGTTAAGGAATAATGATAGTTATTCTACTTACGGCAAAACAAAGAAACAATGTTGTTCAGTGGAAAATCCTCACGAATCGGTTCCATGAAATTTAAAAACTCTATCGCCACGCCATTAAACGTAGATTTGTGACCAAGAACAATCTCTTCGAGTTCATACCACTGATATCCTTGATATTGTTCACAATCTGCATAATAAAATATTTCCTCAAGTTGTTGTGTAACATCGGGCAAAGTTTCAGTGAATTCTATTGCTTCTTTTCTATTCATATGTTGTGTATAATAATAGTAGTGATGGGACCTTTTTCCAAAATATTTTGATTTCAACTCATGATTAAAGTATTTTCTCATGAATAGTCTGTCCTTGATAATTTTCTTAATCAGAGCAAGTAATGCTTGATTTTCATTCTTTTTCAATCTTCTCGACGACGATGAGGGAGCTGAGGAAATAGCACTATTGTTCTTTCTTAGAATAGACACAGAGTTTTCCCAAGTTTTCTTGATCAACATGAGTTTTTGTTCAGTCATGGTGCAATTTTTAATATAGAGCCTTTCTAAAACTCTTTTCATGGTTTGGAATCCTTTCTCGTCCAAGTTACAATATTCATAATCTTCACAGAAATGATAATGCTCATTGGGATACAACAATCCACCGTATAATTTTGTGTCGTAACTAAATCCACCCGTAAATATCCTTTTATGTTTAAAAGCTGGTGATTCAAGGGTGAGGCTCTCAATTTCTTCTTTTTTCATAACAAACAATTCATTATATAAATTAATAAATAATTGTCTATTATTTGCAATTTTCCGATAAAAGTCTTTGTTTACCAACAGACAACTCTGAAAAACTGTTTTCCAATCTAAATATTGCAAAATGATGAAGCACAAAACATCCGTCGGAATACAAGTAAAATCATAACTTGATGATCTACTTGTTGAATATTTTGAAATAAATTCATGGTTCGAGAGCTGGTAAATATCATTGCAAAATAATTCTTCATTGTCTTCGCTTTCATCATTGGATGGTTGGGGAGATTGATTCTCTTGATGCATTTTTAAAATTGAATCATTTCGTCTCTCTTATTGGGATTTTTAAACCTTCTTCATCAAAGGCAAGATCGGGACAGCAACAACAGCATGATTTGCTTTCAATCCTTCATGCTGTTCCTTCCTCAAATACTTGTTCCTCAAAAAGAAAGAAAAAAATGAAACCAAGCCTTTCTCCAGGCGGCATCACCTCGGATGAGAAGAAGAAACAGCATGAACTTGCCATTCGTTTCGGAAAATCCATGATTCGCAAAACATACAAAGCTAAAAAGAAGAAAGAGAAACGTGTTTTCATTGGAGTCGTTTGTGAGGATGATATTGTTGTTAAAAGTACTTCTAACTCTAGAAAACAAAAAAAGGAGAGCAAAATTGAACGAAAGACAATCATTGATGAAGATTGCGAAGAATATGAAACAGATGATGAACCAGCATTAACAAAAAATCTCAGCAATGCGAACGAATCGATTTTTGAAGAGAACTCGTTCTTGAATCAAACTGGTTCTTCAACTCAAGAATCCACGAACCAAAATTCTGGGGATGAAACTTATGTGAAAATACCAATGAATGCCAAATACTATGAGTCTATTGGATATTTGAACGATGATTTGGAATTTATTGAAATAAGTAAATTTTCAAATGTCAAAAGAAAAGTACTGGAAATTAAGCATGCAGTTGATGGCTCGTTAAATTATGACGAGTCAGACGAGGATTTTCTAACCAAGCCTTACAAACTTTTCCTATGCATCAATAAGGAAAGCAGAAACATGGTTGCATGTTTGATCGCGGAATGTATCACGAAAGCAAAGCCAATTATTTTCGAGTCACGCAAAAACTCTACCAGCGATATGGAGCTCTATGAAATTTTTAAACAAACACTGAACACTCAACTCAGTTTGAGCTTGGATGTACAACCTTCACCTACCACCACTCACCTAAGTAGTAATCATCATCCGAGCCTGGACATGTCAGATATGAATTTTCATGATCTTACCGATTGTTCAAAGATTTCTTCTGATTACACAAAGGCAGTTCTTGGAGTTAGCCGAATTTGGGTGAGCAATCACATGAGAAGACAAGGAATTGCAAGCAAATTACTGGACTTGGCAAGAGAACATTTTACATATGGATATAAGGTACCAAGGAAATACATTGCAACGACACCCTTCACACCACTAGGATTTATTTTCATTGTTCAATATTTATCGAGAGGGAAATCAGAAAGAGTTAAATCTGTTTTGATCTATTGAGATGTTTGGTTGTATCCAAAGATAGAGCTCAGTCGTTTCATTGTTGCATTCGCCAAGTCTCCAACATAGCTAATGGCAGACGATTGTGATGGTGTGGAAGTTGTTGTTGGTTTGCAATACAATTTTGAGTAGACAAAAACAGAGAGAGCAGCAACGGTGCATGTCGTGAGTGATCTTACAACGAATTTCTTCAAATTTTCGATGGTTTCCTCTCTTTTCACATGTGCATTCCAAGCATCAGCATACGTTCTATCTGGAGTGAATGCAACCATGGTGTACAATGGTTTGAAGGCATGTACGGTTGGGAAGTTTCTATGCAAGAATCGCATCACAGCCTGCTCAATAAGGAATAAGGGAGATGCTGTCTTGGCACGCATCACGATAAAGTTATGGAGCGACAAGTTAAGGATAGCATCGGCAGAGGGTTTTCTTTCTTCGCTGTATCTCGTGAACACTTTTTCCAACAAATCAGAGCTAAACTTGTCATTCTTCCATCCGAGCTTATTTTGTTCTTCCTTTAGAATGTTCGAGAAGACCAAACAATCCTCAAAACCGCAATTCACTCCTTGTCCGTAGAATGGAATGATTGCATGAGCGGAATCTCCCAACAGAACTACTTTGCCTTCATAGTGATGAGGATTGCACTGAATGTAAGACAAGGCACTTGTTGGATTTGTATTCCAATCTTCCATCAAATGATCCTTAACCATATCATAGGCATCAGGGAATTGTTCCTTAAAGAATTTGCGAACATTTTGTTCCTTCTTTTCCTCGGTCAATTCATCATAACTCTTACAATCTCCAAGCTCAACACTTTCAAATGAGGGTTGACCATAGGCAGTTTTTTCATCTTCTCCATAATCCTTTTTCTTCAAGTGACGCATAAACAATGTGACAGTGAAATCTTTGGTTGGATTAGGCAAGGCGATGAGCATGAAATCTCCACGTGGCCAAATATGTAAGCAGTCCTTTCTCATGATAAAATCTTTTGTTTTAGGGTCAGCTCGAATGGACAATTCCTTGTAAGCATGTGAAATATAGGTTTGTGAGTAGGAAAATCGAGCATTAGGGTTGATTTGCAATTGTTGACGAACAAAAGAATTCAATCCATCACATCCAATGATAAATTTCCCTGTAACACTGTGTGTCGTATTGCTCTTATCCTTGTAGCTCAATACTGAGATGGTTTCTTCCTTTCCAGTCTGGGAGTCATTAATTTTTCTAAACTCCAATCGAGTAGGTGAAGCTTCAAACACCACTTGAATTCTGTTAGAAAATCTCTTTTCCAATTCTTCTAACAAGAAACAATTCAAATAGTGTCTACCAACAGAAACAATATATTCGTCTTCGTTTGTACCATAAGGTTGATATCCCAATTTGCCTTCTTCGAATTGATCTTGTTTATCAGCTGTTTTGACTTTATCTTTCATGTGAAGTCCACGACCAGTCATCTTTAATCCGATCTTCTCATCTTTGAAGTGATCAATAAAACTCTTATCAATACCTCCGAGAGCTTTGAATGCACGATGAGAAATGGCCAAGTTGATAGATCTTCCTTCATATCGGTGAGATCGATAATCCTGTCTCTTGTCAATCAATATTACTCGTTGTGAGTGATGTTGTGCCATGTAAAGAGCAGCCAAGCACCCAACTAATCCAGCCCCGTTGATGATGACTGGAAGGTCTTGATAATTTTCGGAAGAAAAAACTTGTTTGTTTGCAGACATTTTTTTTGGTTGACTGCACAGTGGATGAATGAATGGATAAATATGGAGAAATACATGGATCTTCAATGATCCCTCTTCCTCTAAACAGCTTTATTTCATCGATTTATCAGATTGATAATTGCAATTCTCGAGAATGAAATTTCTCAAATATTAATTAAAAAATAATAATAATAACCGAATCTTAACAATAATTGATGTGTTTGTGAGGATATCAAATACTCCAATCAATTTGGATGAGTGCTGAATTTGCAAATATCCATGCTTGTCCAAAAGATCGATGTTTTGTTTTTTCGTGTGATGATCATCAGACCGATTGTTCATTCTCTTATATTTTAACTCTTGGCATTCATCTCTTCTACACTAACAACCGATGGATTGGTGAAGAATCGTTCAGAAAATATTAAGAATGTGGCATCTTGATCCAAACTATTCTTTACGTACAACCAATGAAAATCTTTGAGAAGTCTATTAGAAAATCCCATCACTTTGACTCTCTCTGCTTGCATTCTCTAAAATTCGGAGATGCTTTTTCATATATTTCTCAAGAGCAGCTTAAAAGTTTGATTGTTTCGGAAGAAAGAGAAGACAATACTTTTGATATCAAGGTGCAAAATGATAGCGATAATTGTGGCTATTATTCATTGCTCTTTGTAATACCACTTCTGTTTTTATGGAACACCAAATTTTGTGTTTTGTGGTTCCCAATCCTTGAACTTTTGGTGTCTGGTTTTGGTGTTTTGGAAAATCAGAGCTCTTTTCCAGGTTATTTCACACAGGATGAGAACTACTCTAGTGAAACAAGTTTTCAATAAATGAATTTGTTGTTGTGATTCTAAGGTCACCTATAAGAGAACTCTATTTAACAGAAAGCAATTTAAATTTTGAAAAATCCACCCGTCGTGAAGAATTTCTGAATAATCAACTTGACAATTGCTGGAGGAAGTGTTGCCAATAAGGAATAGAACCAACTCTTGTACATGTTTTGGTCCACCACAAGAAATAGATATCCATTAATATCAAATCGGCATCCAATCATATTTTGCATTCGTTGCAACTCATTCCAATATTGAATGTAGTGGAAGGTTTGCGCAAATTGATTCACTTTCTCCTTATTATCTTGAGGATAGTTATGAATCAATCCAGTCACCTTAGTTCTCATCTTTAACATGGTAATAATATTCTTCCAAAGGAAATAGTAGAGTGTGGCGCATGGATCAATTACAAAGAACAAGACGGCCATATCCAAACCAAGTACAATGTACATGGGTTGAAAGTTTTGTGGAGTGAATTCGATATTTGTGAAGAGAGAAATTAATGAAAGTACCACAGAACCTGCCTTTGCCAAAACAAACACAATCTATAAGTATACACAGCAATGTCATGTTGTGTATCATGTATCGAAACTGAGCTCATTTAGGTCTTACTTACAATTAGGTTGTGTCTCATGGTTGCCATTTTCGCATCCACCGTTTTCTGAATAAAAGTCATATTCTTGTACCATTTGGTGATCATGTCCAAATCGAAAAGGTAAAATTGATCCTTTGAACATTTGATTTTCACTTGTTTCGTCGGATCATATTCGATATTTTCTGAAGAATGATGAATTTGAAGTTTTTCTTTTGTGTCTTCAAGCATGACAATTGCTTCTTTGAGTGAAGCAGTAATGGACTGATTTACATCCATCCACACAGCTTTTTGCATGAAATGGTTCATTAAAATTGTAAATTATCAAGGCACTCTTTCACATGAGTATTATACTTACCCACTAATGGATAAAACATTAAAAATCCAAATACGAAATTACAAGTGACAATCAAGAAAGTGTATGGATTTGATACGATGGGAATCGGTGCCAATTTGAACCAAGAAAACACTTGAGGGATCAAGAAATATCCACAAAAATAGGTAATGACAAAGAGTGTAAAGCTAGATCCAGGCCTAATGGAACGAATGTAATTCAAATTTCTCTCATTCGTATAGACATGCTTATATTTGCTCTTCTTGAACAGAACTGTTCCGTTTGTAATTCGTGTGAATGAATAATCTCTCTCATTGAACTTTTGTAAAAACTCTGTTGAATTCAGATAATTCACATAATCTTCCTTAGATTTAAAATGTTGAATTTTGACTCTTTCAATTTTGTTGTCTTCCAAATCCTCGTATGGAAATACGCGATCGTCCTTGGCTGTCACAATAACATAATCGTCTTCTTTCACTTCATCTGCAAGAGTTAATAGCTTTGAATCAATCGTTTCTTCTTCTAAAATCAAATTATCCTCATTGCTATGGATGACAGGTTGTTCCTTGTCTGTTGTACTCATTAACTCATAGGAAACATAATATCCTCCAAGCTTCTCATCTTCCTCGGATTGGTAGGAACTGTCCTTTTGACCAGGGTCAATAAAATTATGCAAAGTTTTCACAAGTGGAACTGACTTATTCGTTGCCCTCTTTTCTCTCTGTTTTTTCATCTCCAACAAGTTGCTTTCATACTTGGCAAATGAAAAAGCACAATTCACATAACCACTAATCGTGGAATAAGGACTATCAAATATTAAATTATAGAGTCTTCTTGTCCACTTGAAGAAATGGAGCCCCATAAATTTGAGGAATGTTGACTTGTAAACAAAAAGAAAAGAAAATAGAAATAATAAGAATAGACAAAATAGGAAGGCAATCTCAACAGGATGACTACTTTGTCTATTCGAAGGTTCCAACGCTTCGTAAAATGACAACATGATTGTGGGTATTCCACAAAGACACGTAATGAAAAGTGTAACGTTAGCAGTCATTAATAAATCAATGGGCCATGTTAACACAACCACTGCTAATCGAGTCCAACCCTTAAATCGCAATACATGCTTGGTGAAGAAACTCGATGGATCAAAGTTAGTAGAAGTACTCGTGGGAGAAGCCATACTTTCCCCTCGACGCTCCTCCTGTGGAGAGATGAGAGGAATTTCAAGAAGACTCTCTTTTTGTGAGGAATGATTGCTAGTTCTCGCCCTTAAATACTTAAAATCAACATAGGATAATACAGTCATTACTATAAAGGCAATCAAGGAAAGTATAAAGATTAACACGGCCGCAATGATGAGTATTTCCATGCTAAACTTGGCATACATGTGATAGAGAAGAGAAATATTCTTAATAGTGCTTAGTAATGAATACCACGCCAAATATCTCACTCCAGTAAATTCTGTTTGTTCATAAAATACATTATGAAGGTAAAATAAATATTGTGGAATATTTCGGTAATAGCGTCGTTTCAAATAAATTGCCTTCTCTTCAATTTCGTCCTTATTGACCACTGAAAAGTAGTATTTTGGTATTAAATGTATGGCACTAGTTGCCATTGCAGTTCCAATAGAGTGAATGAATGTCACAATATTAAGTGAAAAATCATAAAGGGGTACATTTTGAGGAGAATCAATCGTGTAGAAAAATGAAGAACTAATTGCAATGATCATTCCCAAACACAGTAAAACAATTCTAAATTTCAATCGAAATGATTTTGAAATCTTTTCCAGCAATGAAGATTTTCTTTTGTTTGAAATTGAGCTTTCAGGAATGCTTGTCTTTTTGTTTTCTCTAATTTCCAACAGTTGAAACTCCTTCTTTCGTTGTTCCTTGTTTTTACCTCCTTGGTCAAGTAGTGCTCCGAAAAATGGAAGTGTGACAAGGATGAGAAAGTGAATGGCCAATCTCAATGAGATGATATCATTCACCCCTACATTGACACGCTCAGCCCAATACTGTCCCCCAGAATTGAGAGGCATGATTCTAACACCAAACCAAAACAATGCAGTCATACATAGTAAAAAGATCATCATGATCATGTATGCTATATTTCTTTTCAATCCTTCTTTGATTCTCTCAAAAAACCTTTTCTTTGAATCATAAATGTGATGCTTTAACAAATCTGAGGTTTGCTTTTTTGTATCAAATAACGAGGGATGATTTTGAAGGTACTGATAAATCTCTAAACTTGTATACGAGATCACTAAAATAACGACTATAAATCCCAAATACAATAAAACACTCATCACTTGTGTTGGTGTAATCCAATCCTGCAATGAAATTATTTCGTCAAAAGCAAACTTGAAACTTCGTGAGGTGAGAGCAAACGAGATGATAATTCCAGGACTCGAACCATTTGTTTCACACATCTCTGAGAGCAATTTGTAGGCACATAGCTCATGAACTGCCAGTGCGACGCCACAGATAATACGAAAAGAATAAACCATCTTTTCATTATCTACTACTACACCATTCATGCTCATATAGAAAACAACAATCGATAGATACTGTACAATGACACTCGTTACTAACCCTGCCAAAGTTCCGAAATGTAAAACAAAGTGAATATTTGAATAAATCGATCGTCGCATAGAGAACCGAAGTAATAAAATTCCACTCAATACAAATGCAATTCCTGTTGTCACCATCGATGCAATTCGAAGAGGATAGTCAAATAAATCATCATAGGCCTGTGCTTCCTGTTCCGAAATGTTCAAACGAACACTAATGTAGTGTGAAGGATTGAATGCATCAAGTGCAAAAAATCCAAATGTCAATGAACACCAAAGCATTCCTAAATTGTACGTCTTGTAGAGAACATATCTGCTTTGTCCTTTTTGTTTGAATGATTGTTCATAGAGTTTGTAAGGATCATAGGGCTCGTGAGGATGCAGCACTGGTTTTGGTTCTCTGGGCATTTTTTGTGTAATTTTCAAGCAAGTGACATGTGAATTTTGTAATCAACGTGAATGATTTTAACATTCCATCAACAATTAATTGTAACCAATAAAATTGTTGATAATAATTGATTATTATTCTTGCTATTCTAAACGAGGAACAATATTATGTGTGACTTATTCAACTATATGTATACTTTCAGGTTATTCAGAAAATGTAAAACTAATGTCAGTATTTCCAAATTGTCGTAAAAAGGATGTTTTTTCTTGCGCTTGTTTCTTAGTAAAAAAGAGCAAATAATTTGCAGGAGATATTAGGTATTCAAGATTCTGAGTGAAGGGGATTGGAAGTTGATTTCCGTGGCACGTATACCATTTATGTGATGCAGTATTCCAGAAGCAGCATGAATAAACTCCATTCACTCCCTGTCCTTCATGATTTGCTATAGCAACTAAATCATACTGTTGTATTAATGCTCCTTGTTGTCCATAATATCTTAAAGATAAAGGAGCTTTTACATTCAATGGGAACAGTGTATGAGATTTTTGGACAGTAAATGTTTCAAAATTGAAATTAAATCTATCTAATTGTAACACCAATATTTCAGGTGGTTTTGAAACAAAGTCACTTTTTAGAACATTGTATACTGTGCTGCACACTTGACAGCTATATTCATCAATGCTCTCAGTCACAACAAAATCCATAATTCCAGTTGTCTCAAAGTTCTTCCACAATTGAGTGGACGCTTGCAACTTTGGAACTTTCTCCACACAAGGATGTTTTGAAAAAGTACAAACAGGACATACTCCCAAAGTGGTAGTGATTTCTCCACAAAATTCGTTTTCCAATTCATGATGTCCAAACATCAATAAGGATACAATCAATGTATACAATTCCATTATGTCAGGATTGTCAGTGAGAGAATCGCAAGCCTCCTTCAACGTTTGTACAAATCTTTCCATTAATTGCTGTTCTGATGGATCTTGAGGATCATCATGACTCTTCCAAATATATTCCAGTAATTGATCAAAGGCTTGAAAAAAGGGCGATCGAGTATGAATTGTCGTATCCACAACTTCTTCTTGTTGTTTCAAAGATGATGCATCGGATCGTCGTCTTTTATTCGATCCGAACAAGGCATAATTAGCCACTGGTTCCAAATGAGATAATATTTGCATGAGCACCGGAAACACTTCATACTTGGGATTGGAAAGGAGTTGAATCCCTCGTGATGATGAGGGTCGTGCTTGAGAACATGACATTTTTTCTCAGAGAGAGGCTTTTTCAAGTTGTCCTCCTAGAGTTCTTTTTCATGTATTAATGCTCTTGGTCTCTTTAGGAAATCACAAAAGATGGTTATCATGAAATGATGATTACAATTTTCAACAAAATGCACACAAGACTGAAAACCATACGAGCCTTTTCAAACACCAATTCCATCATCTTCACTCAAACATCATCATCATCACATGATTGTCTTTCTCTTCACTTCTTCTTGGTTGTTTTATTCTTTTTATTCTTGTTTAGTCATGTTCTGTTGGTTTCGAATGGAGAACAAATTCTATTCGGAGGATCCTTTACCTTGTCAGCATCATCAAAACAACAACAAGAAATTCATCTCTTTGAAAACACTATCCAAAATCTTGCCTTGTACAATACTGAAACCTCTTCAGTCACTCCGTTCTATAAAACACCTCCCGATGGTCCAATTCATGTCGTGTTATATGAATCGAAATGTGACATGTTATTTGTGGGAGGAAGATTTACGAGTATTGATGGTGTGAAAACTGGACCAATTGCTGTTAAAATTGCAGCTTCGAGTGGAAATTCAACATCAAATTTATGGACATCATTGAATGTATTTGATCGTGATATTTATATGGGAGAATGGTCGGCCAATGCAACTGTGTTGGATATCAAAGTATTTTACAATAACGTGTTCAAGCAATGTCAACCTTCAATTTTGATGGCTGGACAATTTACAAAGGCAGCTGGAATTGATAACGTTAATAACGTTGTAATGATTGACACCAATTCTTTGAAGTGGGATTTATTTGCTAGTGCTGGAGTGAGAGGTGTGAGAGGAACTTGTGTCAATACTGTACTAATTCATGATGACAATTATATTTTTATGTGGGTGGGAATTTTCCAGGTAAGTGGTGATGTGACATTCATGTGAGTTCTCAACATGATGATTAATGTTTCAAAAAGACTACTTTAAAAGATATCAAAATGGAAAATGGGAAACATTACTTCAAGGCCAACTAAATGGCCCAGTGACATCAATTGCTCTTCAGAATAATCATGTCTATGAAGGTAAGAAGATAATAATGGAGTTTTATAGATGACACATTTGTGATGGAATTCTTTGAATCATATATAGATGTGTTTGTTATTGGTGGGGCATTTACTGCTCCAAAGCAATACCTATTTCTATACAAGCCAAGTAAATCCATACATTACATTCGACATTTCAAGAAGAGAGTAATTCTACTCTCTCCATTTCAAGTGTTTGATGACGACTCGACCATGTTTGGCATTCGAAAAATGGATATTTATCAAGATCAATTATATATGGCTGGAGAATTTGTTTATCAAAGCGATTGGGGAGAGATTATGAATTTTCTTAGCCCCAACATTAATGGATATGTTTCTTCAGAACAATGGAACACATCTCAAAGGTTATTTACAAACACCACCATTCATACTTTGTCGCTTTGCAAACCACCCTTTAAATTTTGTTCAAAGGGATCCTATGTGATAGCAAAACGAGATTTTGAAATCTCTCCCAATCATAACAACCATTCAGATGACCATGTTTATTATTATAAGGATTTCTTGTCATTGGTGTTGTACAAGGAAAACGATAACAAGAATTCAATGGATAGCAGCATCACGATTGATTTATTTGTAGAAGCTTCTTCTTCAGAGATGGATACACAAGTGATTCATTCTGCAATTTTTCTTGCAAATTCATGCTCCACAACAACCACCATCCCTACTGCTGCTTTCTCCCTATTGTCGTTGGTGCTTGTTCACGTTGTGTTCGTCATATAATCTAAGGTTAAGAACCTTAAATTTCATCATCCATTTCATTGAACTTCATAAAATAACATGGATGCCATTCATAGGAGAGGATGATATACTCTAAAGTCGTAAAATTCCAAAATAAGAAAAAAATTAGTTTTTTCCGCACGCTTTACTCTGTGAATTCATTTGTCTTGAACTGAGGATTATAAAAGCTCATCTTGTTTCGTTCTAAGAACAAAAGGAACACTTGAAGATGTGGAGATACTGTAGTTGAACATCAAGCAATTCTCTAGAATCCAATTCCATGCATGGAAACGAACCAATCGTTCATCGAATCCCGTTGTTGTTGTTGTTGGAATAAGGATTTCAGTCCTTTTCTTCTTCTCGATTATAATTGCTTCTTGTTTCTTCTCATTCCAAAAAAATCTCCTCCTACGCCTTGCACTCCGAAAAAATTGCATCCATGAGAAACATGAGCCATCATCGCCCTCTCTTTTTGAATCATCCTTCTTTTGCCGTGTTGGTTGCACTTGTGATGACCATCATAGCGATCGCCACAACAACAGCACTCGGAAAGGATGTAAATATTTTGCGCGGAATGAAACTTGTCCCATTAAAGCCTTCAGCTGCTGGATTTTTGAGTATCTCGTATTTGAATCAAGTGATCAAGAAGGACAAGGCTGAATTGGAAGAATTTATTCTCAAGACACCAATTCCTAATTTTAACGTGACACAATCTGTTTCACTGATTGGAGATGTTGACGTTTATTTGACAGAAACATCGATCAAGAAAATTGACTTGGGAGAACAAATTCAAGCAACATTGGATCCAAATCTCGACGCTTTTTATATTGCTGTCTCACAGGCTAGTATCACATTGTCCACAAAATATCTTTACAAACAGAAATCATTTCCATATATGAGCGGCTCCGGTGTTGCCAATGTCAATACAGAGAGCGTTTATGGAGGAATAAGAGTTGTTTTTAAATTAACAAGCGATGAAAAGCCTCAATTTGTGTCGACTATTGGATTAGAATTATATAACATGAAAATTCATATTACTGATGGAGGTATTCAGGGATGGTTTATCAACCTGATGGAGTCTCTTTTTGCAAACACAGTCAACAAGATGATTGCTAAAGCTATCACTTCAACAATTGAGGAAAAGGTTCAATCCATGAACAATTATATTGCTCAACAACCATTCATTGTTCCTGTGACGTTTGGTGACAAGCAATTAATGATTGACTTTGGTTTTGACACTTTTGAAACGGTTGATTACTTGACGATTGGAGCATCCTCACAAGTGAGATTTTTCTCTCAGAGCCTTGGCGAGAAATTACCATTCGATCCTGTCGATTTGCCAACCTCAGTTCAAATGTCAGATTTACTCCAAATTTATTTGACTGACTTTATTCCAAAGAGTTTTTTATATAGCCTGTACCAATCAAATCAATTGAGCTATCTTGTTACACCAGATATGGTACCTCCAACTGAAATGATTCAACTGAATACTACAAGCTTGAAGATTTATCTTCCTCAACTTTACGAAAAGTATCCAAACAAATTAGTTCAAATTCTTCTCTCCAGTAGCCCAGCCACTTCTCCTTGTCCTCAGTTTAACATTTCCCAAACTGGTATGAACGCAAACTTTAAGGGAGAACTGCTTTTCCAAGTTATCAACTCACCAAACAATATTGTAAACGCCTTCTCCTTGAATGTGGATGCTGGCTTTTCTTTGGACAAAATTGATGTTAAAAACAATGCCACAACGGTAAACTTGACTGCTGTCATTGACAACCCAGCAGTTAATCTAACCTTAAGACAAAGTTGGATTGGAGACATGGACATTAAGAACTTTGCCTTCATTGTTAATATTGTTGTTACACGTGGTGTTGTTCGTCAATTGAATCAACAACTTGCGGAAGGTGTTCCTTTATTCAATTTGGAATACTATCTTCCTGGTCTGGTCATTGACGATGCTTCCTTGCGTCTTTTCAATGGATATATGGGCGTTGCTGTGACTGGTGAGTACAAGCCCATCACGAAAGGAAAGGTCAGCAAAGGAAACCTCAAATTGAATTAAATTATTATCTCTTTGAATATTGAACTGGAAAAATCATGTATTTGAAATTCAATTTTTACAAAATAGTAATCATCTTCTAATCAGAGTAGTGTTTTGGTAATGTACCTCCTGGACCTTCATGGTGGACTTCTCTTTCTACGCCATCTTTCGTGATGACAGCAAGACGAACGACACCACCACTGCTTCCGTCACGAGCCATAGCAAGAGACAATGCATTCCTCACAAACTGCTTACACTCATCCTTGGTCATTCCTTTCTTAAAGTTTGCATCACAATAACCATAAATATAAGTACTTCCTGATCCACCAATGCTGAAAGGTTCTCTAATGAGAGTTCCTCCTAATGGAATCGTCCAAACACTTCCTCCATTCTTTTCGTCCCAGCCTGCACAAATTATACCAGCAAGCAATTGATCTTTATAATTATAACAAAAATCTTTGAACAAGTTTGCAGCTGTCTCTACCAATGGCAATGTGCCGACTTCAACCGAGTGAATTTTCAAGAAATAACGAACATAATCTGAGATCTGTTGTGTGTCAGCTGCTGATCCAGAACGACAAACATAAATTCTATCATGAACAGGTGTAAGCTTATCAGAAACTCTATTCGCAATATAACTTCCGGTGGTGGTACGAGAATCAGCTCCAATCACCACTCCGCCATCAAATTCAACAGCCATAATAGATGTACCCATAGAGTGAGCCTCTTGCATATCCCTGAGAGGGTCTTCAAAAGGAAGGGCTTCAGAATAATTGTTGTGTTGTAATAAAGGTGCCGAAGGATGAGTGACTGGCTTGTCTTTGGAGTGGAACAGATCGTGAGTATTGTACATTTTTTTCTTTGATGAAAAAGCTTGCACGAGTATTTTTAGATTGGTGATTCCTTTCAGAAAAAGACAATATTATGGATTATATTGTTTGAATGAAACCCCTTCTGGAATTGTTTAATTTCTGACCAAAACAACAATACAATTCCAATACAATCCACTTCAAACAGATTCCACAGCAATTCCGAACAAGAGAATTAATTCCTATCAACGATGTCTTTGAGTTGTTTCCTGATGAAAAGATTAATTTATTATTTCGTAAAACCTTCGAAAGAGAAGGTGGATGAATAAGAGTTCACTCATATTATCTTGATGAAAACATCGCTTAGATTACAACCAAATATCACTGGTACAGTCTCCTCCTGGGTATCTTATCTCATGAGCTAAATATTTCACTCCATTGTTGGTCTTACTGAAATCCACCAAAAAGTTTTGATTGACAGTCAAACCACCCTTCTCAGTGTCGACATCGATTTGAATTAACTGAGATCCAGAATCAATCAGGCCAGGATAAAATTGTTTATCCCAGTCTGAGAACAAACTGTTGGTCACGTACAATCGTTTACCATCCAATGAAAGTTGAAACATTTGAGCAGAACCTTGTAAAACAGTTCCTTTCACTTGTGGAACTTGAATTAATTGTTTAGGAACTCCCAAATTGCCATTCTCACTCTCCACTTGTTGCGATTTTTCAACAATCGAAACACCACTTCCTTCTCTCAAACTTCCACCGATGAATACTTGACCCACAAGTTTTGGTTCATGAGGATCTGAAATGTCATATTGACGAACATCTCCATGCAACCAATTGCTCAAATACAAATATCTATCATCCAAAGATATGACAAAGTCAGTAATGAGAGAAGGCATTGAAGGAAGCGCCCATCCACTCACACTCACACTCGGAATGGAAATGACCTTTTTCACTTTCCACTCCACCTCAGAGCTTTGATTTGAACCATTCTTGTAAATATGAAACACTGTTGAACTCAAAGCACATGCCACATATCCATGATCAGACTTTGGGTTGTGTAGAAAACGTACTTCCAGAGGAATGAGACCATCTTCTCCCAAGTTCACTCTCTTATAGAGAGTTCTTTCCTTCCAATTCCACAAATAAATATGATGACCATAGTGAGTCTCCACTTGAGATGGATCAAAACCCTTTGTGAATGCTTCAGGAGCTCCCCATTCAGATGAAACCATGATATTGTGATGTGGTTGATACCAAAAATCATACCCATAGACCATCTTTGACTCTTCATCTTTACTCCACTGTGAGGCAACTTCAAAAACTCCCTTTCCATTGTCCTTAATCAAGATAAAACCTCCTTTTCCTTTACCGTCTTTGGTACCCATCATGGAGACCATGACATTTCCATCTGCTAAACAATGAGCTGTGTGTGGATAAGCCAACGATGTTACCTTCTCAACTTGTTCAGGCTCAATAATTTGATGAATTTTTGGTTCTCTTGGATTTGTAACTGTATCGATAATGTAGAATCGATTGGATTTCACACCTGGAACGAAGAGGAAACGTCTTTTATCAGAGTCAGACGTTTCTCCAGCTCCACAACATCCATAACATGAACTGCAAGCATTCCAACCTGAAATGGAAGGATGATCATATTCATTAACAAGATCGTGATCCTCTACCAAGACCTCGAATTTCTATGAAAGGAAACTTACCAAAATGATGAAGCTCATCTCCCTTGTAGGGCATTGAAAGGATATGAATAATTTGTGAGTAAGTTTTGGATTGTGGATCCACATCGACTGTGATGATCGCATCAGGGTGATCTTGTGGTTGTGTGCTGATCGCAGTCACATAGACAATCTTCTCACGTGGGCCATGATGAAAGGCATCTAATGGTGAAGAATAACCAGTAGTATTTGTGTTGACAATTGCAGCAAGTGAGGAAGTGGACGTGCTTTCAGTGGTTGGCTTGTGGCAGCTACAAGATGAGCAATCAGTGCTGTTGCTGTTGCTGTTCGTGAGAGGTTGGGTCGACATAAGGATTAATTTGATTTTTTTGTTTCTTGAATGCAAGTGACAAAAGCAGATCGTCATTCAGAAATGCTGTTGGAAGATCCTTGATAAAACTCCATGACTGGGATATCTTGAGTGCGACCGCAGGAAATTGTGGAAATTCATGACTTGAATTTCAAGTAAAGACTGGAGCTGGCTGGAGTTTTCTTAAGAATGAGATTAATACATCCTTTGGACAAGCAAGTGGATGTCGAAAATAAAAAAGTTCTTTTCTTCTTTGGACAATTGATATTAAAAGGATGAAGTGACGCTTTGGAGGTGTCATTATTTCCTGATCAAATTGAATATTCGTTTTGAATTTATTAAAAAATGGCAAATTGTTGGCACCAAGATCAATTCCTTCTTATTGCTTCTAAACAAAATGCTCTCACCGAACAAGAGGAAGAAGATATTTCAATCAATGATGATGATCAAAGACAAAATACAAATACGTTTGAACTATCCGATCGAATTATTTTGAAACCAATATCTCATCCGAGTCATTATAGATTTGTGCAAGGCTCCTCCGGCTCTAATTTTGTGTTGCTTTTAGATGAAAGTATGTTTTGACATAAATTCATTGATGAAAGAAAATATCAAATGATTACGACGTGTATACAGACGGAACAATGTATGGATATGGTTTGGATTTTTCAAAACGAACGACTCTACCGAATAACGCTAATTGGTGCATAGTTGATTTTTCCGAGCCAGTTGAACTAGTTGCTTGTGGTATGAGATTTTTCATGTTTAAGAGCAAATCAGGAGTTATTTACAGTGTTGGTAAGTTTGAAATTCACAATGTATTGTATTTTATGATTAATTGTTGACATCATCATGAACTTTTTACGTCTCATTAACAGGAAACAATGAATGTGGCCAGGTAAATATTTTGTTGTTGTGTTTAATAGTTTTACTATTCATTTAGAGAGGTACTGGCCAAGGTAGGTAATCAAAGCAATTTTTTAGCTGCGTTTTTCAATTTCTACTTGTAGGCTCGTCATCTGACATTCTTCCTGTTAAATTCACACCAAATGTTGATAGCTGTTCTGTGATGAAGTCGGTGGTAAAAATCAGCTGCGGATATCAGCATGCAATATTGTTAACTAATGATGGAAAGTTGTATGGAACTGGTAAGTTAAATGGAAGACCTTTAAAATCTTATTTGTAAGCCCACAGGCTGCAGTTATCAGTCACAGTTGGGGAAAATTTCAGGTGACATTACTTATTTATTTTGCCCACTAGAATCAACTGCATTTTCCAACTCAAGATATGGAAAAATAGTTGACATTCAAACATTATACTTCAGTAGCTTTTGTCTGACTGATAAGGGTTTTTGTTTTGTAGCTGGAACTCTTAGCTATAACCAGGTTATTGATGCAACTCACTGGACTCTAGTTCCGTCAACAATCCTCGACTGTCCCATAAGATCTATTTACGCCTCGTGCAATACTGTATTTTTCTTTGGAGGTTTGTAATTTGTTAACAGTTTTTATTCATCCTTTGACTTTGCGAATGCAGACAATTGTGTATTTACAACAAAATATTCAAAGGATTATTTTGAACCATCAGATTTGAACATGCAAGAAACAACTGTATGCAGCATTCCGTTTCTGAAGAACAAAAATATTCAAAAAGTGTTTGGAAAGGAATATTTTCACTTTGTATCAGATCACCATGTTTATATACGTCACATAGTAGGAGAAGATGCAAGTACGTTACGAATGATGGGAATGGATGATATCTCGAATATCTGTGAGTATGCATCTTTACAAAAACCCATTTGGTTGGAAGTATTGCCATTATCAAAAATTTTGTGGAGTCATGATCTCACAATTTTAAACGCCTTTTCATTTGTCATTTACATTTGTGACAAGAAGAATAGCATGCCAATTCTCCAAAATCTAGGCAACATCTATCACTATCAATTTAATATCAGAGAGGAGGAGGAAATTCCTAAATATGTGTTTTATGATGTGGATGTTGTATTTAAATAAAACATTCATGTAAGTAATAGATTTGCTGATATCAATCGTCAATTTACTGTTACATGGTGTCCATAATGCATTTAGAAGCACTTTCTGTGAACAATTGTTGCTCCGCTGTCCTCGTATTCCTCCTTAGTAATCCACATTTGTTGGAAGGTTGACAATGAGGCCAAGATGGAACCACCGATCCAGACAGAGTATTTTCTTTCAGGTGGAGCAACTACCTTAATCTTCATTGAAGCTGGGGCCAACACTGTAATTTCCTTGTTTAATCTCTCTGGAATTCCTTCGAACATGGTGGTACCTCCAGACATGACAATGTTGTTGTACAAGTCCTTTCTGATGTCGACATCACACTTTTGAATAGTATTGTAAGCAGTGTCAGCCATACCGTCTTGTTCCATTCCGATCATGCTTGGTTTGAACAACACCTCAGGACATCTAAATCTTTCGTTACCGACGGTAATAACGTTACCATCAGGAAGCTCATAGGTCTTGTCAATACTGGATGGATTTGTTTGGTAAGTGTTCATTTCAGTTTCAAAATCACCAGCAACATAACAGAGCTTCTCCTTAATATCTCTGACAATTTCTCTCTCAGCACTGGAGACGAATGAATATCCTCTTTCACTCAAAATTCTCACCATGTAATCAGTCAAATCTCTACCAGCCAAGTTAATTCTCAAGATAGCGTGAGGAAGGGAATAACCTTCATAGATTGGAACAGTGTGAGTAACACCATCTCCAGAGTCAATAACCATACCAGTGGTACGACCTGAAGCATACAAGGACAAGACAGCTTGAATGGCGACATACATGGCTGGGACTGAGAAAGTTTCGAACATGATCTTTGTCATTCTCTCTCTGTTTTCCTTAGGGTTCAATGGAGCCTCAGTCAACAAGACTGGATGTTCCTCAGGAGTTACTCTCAATTCATTGTAGAAGGTGTGATGCCAGATCAATGACATGTCGTCCCAATTAGTAACAATACCGTGTTCAATTGGATACTTCAAAGTCAAAATACCTCTCTTGGATTGAGCTTCATCACCAACAAAGGCGTCCTTGTTGCCCATACCGACCATGATGGACTTTTGCTTTGGTTTACCGACAATGGATGGGAACACAGATCTTGGTGCATCATCACCTGCAAAACCTGCCTTACACATACCAGATCCGTTATCAACAACGAGTGCTTGAATATCTTCTGCCATGTTGTATTGTTTGGTTTGGTTTCTTCTACGAACGGGAGATTCAACGAGAGAGAATTTTTTTTGATAAAACTGAGTTGTATTAAGGTCGCCTTAAAATTTTCGATTTATTACGGCAGCAATACGCTTGAAGTTGGTGATTGTAAACTTTTCCACAGCTTCGGTTGAGTGAGAGAAGATTTTTCCTGGTTGGATAATTGATCGCTTTCGTCAGCAACGTGCGCAAAGAAGGAAATCTTGCGATCTTCAAAAGTCAAGTTTCGCATGTTGAAACCAAACATCATGGCGGAGAGTAAAGGAACAACTTCACCTGAATCATTCGAAGCAGGGTTGAGAAGACAGCACTGTGGTCGAATCTTCGGAAAAGATTGTCTAATATCAAAAAAATATTTTCTTCACACAATCGATGAATAATTTGCTTCCCATCTCCATATCCCCGCTTGACTTTTTCAATTCTTTATGGATTATTCCGGGGACTTTGGGATCAATCTTGGGAGATCCTATTGTTTGCTATCTAGCTTACACTTTGTCTCCAAAAACGACCGATCCGATACCAAATTCCGGTTCAAATCAAAGAACAGAACCAAGAGTGAAGTGGCCAATTCTGTTATTAATTTTACAAATTGTTTTTGGTGTTATAAGAACAATACTTATGTTTTGTCTTGTTTTTTGGGCCAGATTTTATTGTCTTGAAAATAATGTTGCAGGATTATTTGATGGATTTATAAACGAGAACGATGATGCAGATGAAGATGAAATTAATCAAAGAATTTACAAAAATTGTGCTATGGCTGCTTTTGGATTTATCAAATTACACTTTTTCATGATGAATTTTGCAGTTTCATTTATTAACAATGCAGCGGCTCACTCCAAGACTGGTGCTTTTCCAAATCCATTTCAAAAGGAAAATAATGCAACAATTGCTTCAAGTCCGATTAGTTTCAATTTTAACTTATTGTTCCATGCAGCTGTCGTGGTTCTTTATGTTTATATTGTATTTATTTTTGTGTGGAGTGTGGTTGGAATCAAGTACGCTTTTTTAATTGGGGCTGTTCATGTCGCAATAATTATTGCTTTATATCGAAATACAATCAAGTATGTCCTTTCATTGGCGTCAGGCACTTCGTCCACACCTCAACAAGCGTCACAAGCATCCTCTGAAGGCGAGAATAAGAAGAACGATTAGTAACAGTTTTTGAAAATCATAAATTCCACTCTTATTATTATTATTTTTACTTTTGCTACTCTTCATTTGTGTCCATTTCAGTGTCATCGTTTTGGACCTCTTCCTCACTTTCAACTTCTGGTTCGCTAAACTGGGCTGGTTCTTGTACATCATCATCATCTGACTCAGTTTCAGAGGGTTGATAGTCAGAGCCAGCATTGTCACCATTCTCAAACTCTTCATCAGATTCGAACCACGTGGGTGATAAATCCATGCCTCTTACAACTCTAGATACCATGTTTAAATGTTCGCTCGCTCTGTTTAGTCTCAGTCTAAGGGTTGACAACCTATCCAAAAGGCCAGTAACAGTTTCTCTTTCATAAGAGTATCCTGAATCAGCTAATGCTGGAATATTATCAACAGGATGTTCTCCTAGGTATCGTTCCACATCGTCAAAAACATTGGTAATGTTGTATTTGAACGGCATTTGACCAAAGTTGCACAGTGCTTTTTCATTCTTCCAAAATCCAAGCCCCAACCTCATATCTTCTTTTTTTGTTTTAACAGTGAAAGGTGAAGCCAAGAATCTACCGTTCAACGTGAAGAAGGCAACTCCGTAACCATTGCTAGCCAAGATACCACACCCTAATGTATCTCCAAGTATTGGTTTCTTCTCCTTTATCAGAACATCAAAGTCGCTACCACCCTCTGCGACAAATATTTTCCCATCATCACTATGAAATCCTGTTGATTGGGTGTTGGTGAAAATCAAAACAAATCGTAAACATACCTGCGCCACATTCATCCCAACCCACTTGTCTTCTTGTTTGATAACATGCATGCAATACTCCAATAGAATTCCTTCCACGCTTTTCTTTCTTTTCAAAGAACCGTTTCAATGTGAGAGAAAATGGAGATCCCATATTTGCAGAGAAGGGAGATGCTGAAGAGAGGGGTGAAGTAATAGTCGTTGAACTCATTGGTGTTTTTAACTCTTTTTCAAGTTCCATTGTTTCAATCTCAAAATAATACACAGGAACCAATTGAGAAATATCGTGGTCCTGCACTGGATTGTTATTCTCTTGGGGAGCAGGGTTTGGGTTTTCATTACTTTCTTCTCCAAGAGATGATGATGGTGTTTGAAGAAACCTCAGGTTTGGAATTCTTTTGTCACTCATTACATTAAGATCAAATCCAAACGTATTCTCCTTATACTTTTGATTGTTGAATATCAAAATATTTGGATTATTTGGATCTCTCATGATCAAATCTGGTAATCTAAATTGCCTAGTCGTGTCCTCGCTCGGAGTTAAAAATTTTGTTGGAAACAATTTACGAATACTATAATACAATCTTTTCAATATGTACAAATCATCATCAAACAAGTAACTATCCCAACTTGTATAATTTCTGTTCCTAATATTATTAATTTTACAGCATGTAACGTAATTTGAAAGATTCTCTGCATGAATTCCGCACTCTTTACAAACAATAGCAAACCACATGCCCACTTTGTTCGCCATTTGATACCACGTCTTTGATACTAACGGAATTACTGTGGTGAGGCTGTAATAATCTACAAATGGAATAATATCATGCTCGATCACATCATTGGTAATCCATTCAAATCCGAGCATTTCATGATTGTAGTGAGCAGCATCATCCTCTTGAAGCACGGTATTTTCAGAATGTTGATTGTCCATTATTTTTTTTGGTTATTAATAATTGAAACGAATTAAAATAATTTAGGATGTATTAAAAAGATTGTACAATCTTATTTGGGAGTTTAAACATATTAACGTATATTCACGTATTGTGAATCAATTTGTAACTACCTCTTTCTAAGAATGATTTGAACATATATCACTTCTATTCCTCATCATTCACAATGGCCTCCTTTTTTGATTTCTTTTTGGGAGGTTTCACTTGTTCCTTCTCAACCAGATCCAAACTTGCCACTAAGGCATCGATGGCATCTTCTTTCAACACATGACATTCATCATCTTTGCAACAAAATCTTGGAACATTAGAAACAAGTGTACACAATCTAGGGCGAGTATTTTTCTCCTTTTTCTCTTCCAACAATTCCAATAATTCTTCGACAAGTTGAGATTTAACTCCCTTCACAGTCATATCAAATACATTTTTGTAAACATCTTTCAATTCCTGGAGATGCATCTTGTTACATAGGAATTGATAGAATGATTCAGTAACAATCTCTCCATGGAGATCAATTTTGTCATAGTCAATATTTGCCTCACGTTTTGTCTTAAAACACAAAGTACAAAGGTCAAAGTTGTCTTTGGTAGGATCATGGTATCTAAATCCACGAATCTTTTCCTTACACACATTGCATGAATAGGTATCAAAATATTCCTCTCCCACTGTGAGGAAGGTGTGATTGTGTGGATGCTCTACACCTTTACAAAATGCCATATCAACTCCCTTTTGATGATACACTAACCTTTCACAACAGTATCCACAAAGATCAAATTCACAATCGAGACATGAATATCGAATAGTGTGAATTGGCTCACCACAGGCATCACACGTATATTCTGCAACAGATTCATCAGATATATCATCTTCACCCTTATTGGAATGAATGAAACGTCTTTTAAAGAAGGTTGAAATGATCTCATTTCTTGAAAAATGGGATATATAGCCATAAATTTGAGCAAAATGTTCGATCTTTTCATTAAATTCTTCCTTATCCACACAATCTAAATGTAGACAATCTCCAGAGTCAGCTTCCTCGATGTATGGCTCTCTGTGATGAAATGGTGCTCCGCATTGTGAACAATCCAATCGCCATATCCCAGCTTCACCTGGAGTGTCACTTGCGTAGTCCCTTGAGGGATGGCCTTCCAAATAATATAATCTTACACCATTCACCACTTTGAATTTCCATGAGTTTTCAGGAATGAGAGACTGTTCGGTGTAAATGCCTACCATTGTGTCTAAATTTGATGGATTCAAATACTTTTGAGTTTCTTCTTTTGTGAGCCCGAAATCCTGTGTGAATAAATTCCAAAATAATTGTTCCCACAACAAATCACAATTTGCAAAATTTTGAAATAATTTACACACAGGTTGGATACTCTGCGCCAAATCATATTGATCCAAAAAGGACAGAATTCGAAGGAAGAGTGTCTTGTACCCGATGCCATCTTGAACCCATGCTAAATCTTTCGCCTGAAATTTAATTAAATGTTGATTGTTGTTGGGGGAAGAGGAGGATGATGATTCAGTGCAGGGATCAGCAAAGAGTAGAAGGAAATTACGGAGAGGCCTTGGACGAGGATCAATCATTTTTTTTCAGAAAAAAGACGAAATTTCCAATAATCAGTCAACCATGGATTGCAACAAGAATGCCAAATATTAACATTCATGAAAATTTAATCAATTAAAAAGGTTTGTTTTCAATGAATCGAGTCACCATGTCATACAATGCCTCAGGTTGATCCTGAATGATTCAGTAAAATATCAAATATTGAATATTAATAAAACATTACATGATCTTGCACTACTTACCATTGGTGAGAGATGGCCAGCCATGTTCACAGCAACCTTGTAAAGATTTTGATATTGTTTCACATAACCAACAATTTTCTGATTGAGAGTCCATGGCTTTCGAGCAGCATTATAGAATTCTGAAGAGAATTTCCAATTCATTTCTTCAATCCACTTGGTTTGAACCATGTTAATAATCAAATCTACTTGTCCATTATAAAGAATACCTCTCACACCTCTATTTAACAAACTTTCAACCTTGTACTTGACAGATTTGGACATGTCAGCATATAAAGCACTATAAGCTTGAGCATCACAATCATTATATTGAATTCCAACAGTGTGCATGAGTGTCTTAGTCGATGGAAGATTAAGGAAAGCCAAAAAATAGTTAAAATCGTAATCTCCATACTCGCGAACATCATAAACATTAATTCCTCCTGTGAAATTGTTTAAAGCAGACATTATAGAGTCCCAGGCATGGGTAGCTTCAAACCATCGTTCTTGAAGAATCAAAGATTTCACATTGTCTTGCAATTTTTGAATTTCTAATTGTTGCTTACTGTCAATAAGACCCAATGAATATGCGTATTGATCATAGTTGGTCATTTGTACCAATGAGTGTGTCAATCCATCACCAATTCCAAATCCACGAAGATTAATCTTGAAACCTTCATTTGCAATCTTGTATGAAATAGAAGGAACGTATTTTCCAGCTGAAAGTTTTTTTTGTTAAAAACATGTGAACAATTCATCATGATGGTATCTATCGTTCAAATTAAAGTTGTCACTTACCATAACTTTCACCAAAAACATAGAATGGATTTGGTTGATATTGCTTGTACATTTCAAAGAATTGTGTTAACAAGGAATAGAGCTCATTAGCCATTTGTTCCTCATTGTGAATATAACCTAAATATCATCATCATCGTCACCACCAACCAAAATGAGAGGAGCCATGAAATGCAAATATCATCCACACACATCAAAATCGTTAGAGCAAGCACTGATCATCATGGAACAAAAACATACCTTGTGGATTTTGCATGTGTGAAAAACCAGCTCCGAGAGGATTGTCCACAAACAACAAATGATAATGTTTGTTCCAAGTGTTTGGATTTGGATACAATTCCAAAGTCTTCTTATTAATTCTATATG
Organism: Naegleria fowleri; assembly: GCF_008403515.1. NCBI lineage: Eukaryota > Heterolobosea > Eutetramitea > Acrasida > Naegleriidae > Naegleria > Naegleria fowleri. Next base: position 336,915 of record NW_025407954.1, read on the forward strand.
GGCCTAACTCAATGAGCATTCCAGTAGCACTGCTACAACCTGGTCCACCTTGCAACCACAAAATAATTGGAGCATTTGGATTTCCATCTTGTGCTTCAAAGAACACGTAATACATTTGTCCACCCACTGTCTTGTTGACTGTGAAAAATCCAGAATGAGCGAAAGGATTTTGATCCATGCTCATCACTGGTCCTTTCCCTTCAATCGAAACTGGTTGTTTTGAATAAATAGGATGTTCAGCCATTCTCTTCAAATATCCTTCTTCATCGTTGAGAGATCTTCCTTTCATGAATACGGATCGTTTAATTTGTTCGCGAGACAATGATTTGGCGAGAAGTGATGATGCAGACAAAAGAATCATCATCATCATTAGCATTAGCACCATCATCCCACGTGTGATGGTGATTCCAAGTGGTGATGCCATTTTTTTTAGGGGGTGTCGGAGTTAGTTATCGGAGTCGATCGAAGCTGAACTGGTTCAGCAACTGAAATGATTTATTTCGTGAAGCGGAACCACTTGAGAATTGGAATATTATGATGATGAATATGATCAATTTGAAATTGCTCATGCCTGGCCATCTTCAAAAGATCGGTGAGTTGATGGACGATAGCGTGCTCTTAACCAATTACGCATTTCCAGAACAGAATAGTCATCCAAATTCAATTTCCTCAATTCCTTCAATATATCTTCATCCAAATCAATAATAAGACATTGATGTGTTTCACCAGCATCAAATAGAGTACTGAGATAGATGGCATCAATTTTGATTCCACAATCTCTCAATTGTGCCAAAAGTAGCAAATTATTTTGGGTAATATTGTCGTAAGGAAGAAGATACATTCCACCAATACGATGTTCAAGAAAATCTCCACACTCTTTTTCAAAGCTATCCTGCGCATATAACCTTAATTTAGTTTCTACAGTTACAATTGCTTGCCATTCGTTGTCTTGTTCCTTAGTTATAATTCGATACATGATATTTTTCACAATGGAATGTTTAGGGAGGAAGGATTTGTCCAAGAATGTGATTCTACAATATGATCCTCTATTGTTAATAAAAAATAATACAAATTTCATTTGACTTACATTTTAGATAACAAATTTTGAATGTCCTATTCTTCTGGTGAAGTGACCACAAACACTACTTGTTTCAAATGGTGATCATCTTCCTTGAAATGAATAATCTTGCGTGAGTTATCATATTTGTCGTGATAAGTGACCCATGATACGAGTTGAAAATTATCATAATTGTTGTGCCATCCAAACTTTGAAAGTAATTCATAATCTGAAAGTATGACGCAATCCAATGTCGTTTGGCACAAAAATAATATTTCTGTCAGAGTTTTCTTGACTATCTAGACAATGAATTGCTAATTTCAAAATCTTGGGAAACAAAATCTGTCCACTTGGGGCATACAATCTCACATTTCTCAATGCTTGCTCAATACTTGAAAATGTTATACTAAATGATTCAAAAGCATCAAATAGAGTAGATATCGATCTTGAATGTGTGTAAAAATTATCAAATAAACCTAAACGTGTTTGGAAATATGTAGCAGGTGATTACATAGAATAACATAAAAAAGGGTCATGAATGCACATCCATATATCAATTGATCTGCTTCTTTGAACTCCCATTCGAGTATTGATCTGAGTTTGTTCAGCTTTCCTGAATAGCTTTTCATTTGATGTTTTTGGTTTTGGATTTGGCTCTACATGTTCGCATTTCACTTCTAACAGTAGCATATACTGAACGATATTGACAGGCTTTGTGGCTATCTTGTTACTCCCATGACGTTGTTTGTTCACATTCTACATTTTTCTCCATTCCGGTTTTAAGTAGAGATATCAATTCATGATCCCAAAATACATAGAAATGATCTCCATCCGAGTCAGCATTTGCTATTGTTGAAGGAGTAGATGTTGTACCGAGTGTGGAAAATATAAAGGTATCGTATAAGTGACTCAGTTTAGGATTGTCAACAGCTGTGAATTGTTGCACATCCGAACGAAATAAGGATGTCGTTTTTGTAACAAAGACAGTTCCTGTGATGGTTTTTCTTTTCCCTTCCGTGTGATCTGAATAAATATCTCACCTTCTTTTAAAGTTCCAGTCTCATCTGGTAATCCATATACAGTTAGGCTGTTTTTTTCATTGGAACATTGAGTCTTAATAAATAGGAACAAAATGTATCGGATCCCAAAAATTTCAAAAAGGCATTTTCAATCGCATGATTGTGGTTTGCATGGCCATTCCTTTTTGATCTCCACCTCTATTCAACAGATCTTTCATCGTCGAGTCCATTGTCTTTAAAGTACTGACATGCTTATCATCAAGATCCTTTCTTTCGTCGATCAAAATTTTCTCAAAATAGTGCCACAACTTTTCCTGTTGTGTTGTTAGACCACAAAACATGTAAATCAATTCAGAAGAAAGTATGACATGAGGGGCTGGAGTTGAAAGTCCAACAACGAATAGTGAGTTTAAGACATCACAATCGTTTTCAGGAGTATGAAATTTTTTCCATCGATTCTCTGAAAAGTATTTCCGTCTCTTCATTGATATTAATTTTCGTTTCATCTCTCAAATCCTCAAAATTGGCATAATATCTTAGCATTCCTTTGAATCCTCTAAATCGAATTTGAAATACACAAGGAATGTAATTTGGATACTCTGAAGAGAGATCTGGCAAGTCATGGGACAACCTTTTCGGATGTTTGTAATTGGTAGAAAAATCAATCTCTTTGTACTTGTGTTAATAATTTCTTCGCTTGTGTTGATTCCAACTGGATAACCTGTAGTAAAAAAGTTTTTCTTGTATGCTTCGATGATTTTTCGAACAACATTCTCACTCAAAATAATGCCAGATCCATCAGTATGGTTTGCATGTTCTTCAATGATATCTGGGATCACCTTGAACTTCAAATGGTTGACAGTTCGAATACCTAAAGAGTTCAATAAGCTTATTCTTAAAGGAAGTGTCATTGGTTTGTCCATATTAAATACCTTGTTCGCATTGAATGTATCATCTTTAAAAGCCCATTCACAAATAGACTGCATTATAGATCGATTGGCATAGACATACTTGTGCTTGAGGGCACCTGTGGCATTGCAACACAAAAATACAAACTCCTTGTCGTGGATCTTGACAGGGTTTTGTAAAATATTTTTGATATTACAACCTTCCAATTGTTTGTACATCAATCTTCTTTCTTTTTGATCTTGTCTGTCAACTGTTCTCCAACAAAAGAGAGTAATAAATGTTTTCTAATGAAGGAATGGGTTTCATTATCACAGTCTTCGTCTGTTATATATTTAGAAACTTCGTCGTAGGTAGCACGTATGAGGTCTTGTAAATTGTTGGAACGTGCATTTTCACAATGATAAAGTTTTCACTTCCAAATTTAGCACATAATCTGTTTTTCGGCTCAGAGTATGGAATAGATTTAAAGGAAATAAATGTTTCATAATGATCTATATTTTCATTGTTAGACTCAAATGATGGTGCCATTCAATCCAATAGGGGGTCTAATTTGTCATTTGTTTCTGAAGGATCACTTTTAGAGCCTAAACGTTTGATAATATTTTGTACCGAGTTATTTTCAAAGGTTCCAACATAACAACCGCTCAACAATGCCACCTTGTTCTTGTCTGAAAGGTCGCGATTGGAATGAATAAAGTCAATCGTTTGGTACACACAGTCCATTTTTTTTGTGTTGTTGACAGATGTCTCTTTGACAGAATGACATTTTGCAAATATAATTCTGGCTTTTATTATTCTTAATTTCACACAACATGTTCATTCCTTGCTCATTCCTCCTCCAAACTATCGACAGACTCTGAAAGCAATTTCAAACGAGAATGATATTTTTCTAAACGTCGAGCAGCCTTCTTTTCGATGGGTTCTTCTTCTTCGTCCACACTGGTGGATAGTTTCAGACAAGTTGCAACCAAGTCGTCTCTGGCTTGATCGTCTTCAACAATAGTCGGAGATGTCTTGTTTGAGGAAGTATTTTCTTGACCTGATTGAACAAAAAGTTGGATTGGAGAGTGTTGTTGAGCTGCTGCCACATCAAGATTCACTGGATTCATTTCCAAATCTATTGACATTTTAGTCTCAACATGGTCCTCATTGGTTGAAATGGATGTACTCTCATTCGTTGTCATTGTATGTTTTGTGGCTCGTTCAAAAGCTGTTTCAGATTCCTTTCTCCAATTCAATCGAAAGATGATATAAAGTGCCAAAACAATGGAAACTGCAAAAAGAGCAAATGCGAGACCACACCAAATACCAACAAGTCCCCATTTCGCTCCAAAAGCAAGAGCAGCTCCTGTGGGTAATCCCAACACATAATACGCAATTAAATTACTTGCTGCTCCAATCACTTGTTTTCCTATTCCTCGAATCACAGCACCACCAATCACTTGAACTCCATCAAACAATTGGAAAATAGCACACAATGGAAATACAGAAGCACTCATTGAAATGATTTCTGGATCTTCGGTATAAATCATTGGAATGTAATCACGAGCAAGTGCCAGAGTACTTCCTGATAGAAACATGATCAATCCGGCAAACATCATGGAACTGTAAGCAGTGTACTTGGCTCGCATGGGTTGTCGAGCTCCCAATAATTGACCAATCCGAATGGAAGTGGCTGCTGCTTGAGAAAGAGGTACCATGTAGGTCAGGGCAGATATTTGTAACACCACCGAGTGAGCAGCAAGGGCTGTTTGACTGACAAAGGAAGAGGTGATGGTGGAGATTTCGAAACCCCAAATCTCAAATGTTAACATGAGAGCACCTGGTAATGCCAATTTTAAGAATTCCTTAAATCCTGCCCATTGAAAGACATTTCGAACATCGACAAATCCATGCCAAGTGTTTTTCATGTATCCCTTAAAGTAAATGACAGAAATGTAACAGGTTAACATAAAGTATCGAGTGATGGTGGTGGCAATTGGAGCTCCAATAAAACCCAATCCCTTAAATCCAACGCCAAATACAAACACATAAGTGAGTCCAAAATTAAGGAAAATGGATGAAAGCCAAATAATGACATTGGGCAAGAGAATGTGTTGAGAGACCAAAAACAAGGAAAGAGCTTCACACAAAGTGAATGGCAACACACCTGGAACCAAAATTCTCAAATACAAACCAACCAAGTGAACTAGATTATCCTCTTGATTCATCAATATTAATGAATAATTAACCACACAGAGAATCACACTAATCGGAATCAATGCAAGGATGATGGTTGTGATGGAACGAGCAAGAATTTGACCTGCTCTCTTTAAATTATTCGCTCCGACTGCTTGTGAAACTGTGTGTGTTGCGATATGAGTTCAAATTAAAGGCCATTTCAGTTCAGGAAGTATGAATATGATGAGAGATGATGATTCAATCACACACAACAGGTGTTCAGAAATTTCAACATAATCACGATGATATTTCGTTCAATCCGATGCAGAACATTGTTCACAATATGATCGAATCATTTGGATCATTTGTATGAATAATATACTCACCCAATGTATCTTGTCCATGAGTCAGTCCAACAGCAATATAAATAAAACAAAAGAGGAATGAATTTCCCAAGGATGCAGCAGCCATGTGAAGTTCACTCATTTTGCCTTTCTCTTCTGCACTCATCGTCTCATCTTCAACTTTGATATGGCCAATGAAAGATAATGATTCTAAACCTAAGGTCACGTTGCACACATTCATCACTACTGTTGGCCAACACAACTTCAACACACCTAACAAGTGCGCAAACAGCAATTTGATATAAAAAATGAACTTTTCCTTTCTTGTTTTGTTCATCAACTCGACAGAGACATTGACGTCATCATCATTGGCAACCAATTCTTGTGTTGAATGCAACGTTGCACTCTGTTTTGGCAAACTTGTCGGGCTGTCAATGTTGTTGTCTGCAGGCTGTTTGCCATTTAACGAGCTTGGTTCAATCTCCTTCTTTTCTTGGTTGTCGTAGTGTGTGGTGTTGTTGGAGGATGCATCATCATGGATGGCACTCGTTGGCTCTGTTAAGATGATGTTTGGATCCTTGTGTTTTGTCTATACACAAATCACGATGAAGGTTCATCATCATGGCTTTTCACAACAAAAGACTTACATGTATGAAAGAAGATGATTCTTTGATCTTTTTCAAAGGTTCACCGAGTTCTATTGAACTATTTTGACACGTCTCCGTAAGCTCGTGTGTATCTTGCTGGAGAGGCATGTGATGATTTTTTTTGAAGATTTATTGCACGCGCGAGAGGCCAAATTTCATCTCAAGAGGAATTTCAGTAAAGATCAACCCACACGGCATTGAATAACGGCCTTGTGGTTAATCAATGATCCAAAGAACTACTCGCCCAACAGCTCAGATATGTTTCAAAGAATTACTTTTTAAAAACGTTTATTTTACAATCACATTCACTTGATTTTGCGACAATCAAATTATAGTTGAGAATGATCAAACTCTTGAAATGTTATTCCATCATCCTTCAACTTGTAAAATTTGTAAGGATTAAATGTGCCAAAATCTGAAAATGAAACCTCGTGAAAAATATACAGTAATTTAGCACCCCTTCAATCAACCTTGTGATAAATTCGTTTTCTAATTTGGCATAGACTCTTTTACCTTCCTCAAGAACATCCTTAATATATTCTGGAGTTCCTTCTTTTGCTGATTTTCGTGAAGAAAGAGCAGTATGCTTTGATTTGGTTTCAACAACCACTACCACTCCTTTTTCTTTTTGGAAAACATAATCAAAACCATTATCGGTATACCTGTGATTCGGATTTAGGCATATATATCCCTTACTCTCCATAATTAATCGACTAATATACTCATGCAATACTCCTTTCTTGAGTTTTCTAGATCTAAGTCTTGCGCTGAAAGATTCATTCCTTTCACATATAAAAATGATTTTTTCTACCGAACCAACAGAAACCAAATGTGTGTTTGGTCATTGTTAAAACAAACCAATATTAAATTGTGTTATTATTTTGAAATTTTTTTTTGCAAAGTCCTATTTAAAGTCAAAATGAACATCAATGATTAATTTGGAATGAGGCTCGAATGTTGTGTAACGGTTATTCAACACTACAAAACCATGGAAGCTGGAAAATCTTTGATCCTTGTCTCACACTCCCAAACATAAATTACTCAATATTTGAATACAACCAATCAGATTCGTGATTTATTGCCTTTTGATTTATCTTTCCCTCTCCTCCAAATTCCTAACTGTCAAAAGTTTTGCCGCCTGTCACATAAATTCAAAAAAAAGTGCATTTTTCAAGGTGGCAAGCACTTTGCAATCACTGGCAACCTCACTGACAAGATGAAGCTATAACACCGAAAAATTGACATATATACAAGCAGTGGCAAGAGAAAGCAAATCAAATTTTTTCACCAATGTCTGCAAGACCAGTCGTACAACAACACATTGTTGAAAATACCTATTGCAACTCTCAAAAAGAAGATTGTGATGACAACGACGTAGAAATTATTGAATCCAACTCATCCACCAACCACAACATACATTATCACGACCAACCTTTGATCTTTTCAATTCCATGATTAATCTTGTTTCGGAGGACCAGTCATCCTAAAAGTTGGGCAAAGTTGTTTCAGAAGACAATCATGAGTAAGAAGTTTAATAGTGATCTGTGGAAAACAAAGTAAATACATTTCAATGCAAATAATCAATTCCTGAAACAATACAACTGCTGGTCGTCCTGGTATTGGTTGTTTTTGGTCTATTAGCAACAACTTTATCCACTGTTCTTCTATCAACACCAACAATTTCAGTGAAGCGGTTGTGTAGTTACAAGTGGAGGTCTTGAGGTGTTATTATTATTGTTTGCGAAACATGTGAGGAAAGGAGTCAGTTCACCACTTTACTATAATTTTTGAGGTAGTTTATATTGATTAGTGAAGAATATTAATTGGCTGCATTCCTCTTAAAGAGATTCACAAGGAAGGTACATTCTTCCGTGCTTGTTAATTTTCATGTAATTTTTCTTTGCAGAATTTGGTTGCTTTGCTTGCGCATTCGCGACTTTTTTTGACTTGACTTTGCTTTTTGGTGTACATGCCTTTCATGGCACACCACAATGATTGTTTTGAAAGTTTATTTCAAAAACTGTTAGGTGAACCCTTCATCGCCTTTATCAACAAGACACAAATAATTTGGAACTGTTTTGCCTTGCTTGACTATTAGTAGTGGAGAGGTGTCAAAAGTCTCAATAGAATGAATTGTATTTTTATTTGAATGTCCAATAAATTAATCTTGTTTCTTTTCCTCAGCTGCTTTTTTCTTTTGCTCAGCAAGTTCTGGATTTTCAATCTCTAAAAGATTGTCATCATGATAGGCTAATAATTCTCCAACTTGTCCCTTAAACACAGCAGTCATAAAAGATCCTCCTAATACACATGGTACAATGTACAACAAGGCAGGTTGTCCAGCACGGAAAATGTGCAGTACGGCAATGGTAAGGACCAACCCAATAATGTAAGAAATGAATGTGACCATGAAATATGTCTTTGAAAACTCTCCTCTCTTGTACTTCTTGTAAAGATAATAATCAAATCTTAGCATCAGCGCAACAAAAATGCCTGGAATAACAATGTCACCCAAGCCCAAAAGAGAAAAACCACCGGCTTTAGGCCAAACAACCTTGATCGGAGCATCAAATTTCTTGGCGACAGTGACCATGACTTCAGTTCCAAAGACCCAGAAAATGTCATAAAAGAAAAGACCAATCAAAAGAATGGCTCCAACCTTGTAAGATCCTAATTGAATTAATTGAATTGAGACCATTGAGAAACATTCTCCGAACAAGTTGTTTGTAATCCAATGTTTTGTGAAAATATAAATAACACCAACAATAGTTCCAATAATTGTGCCAATGATGTCAACAAACGAAAATTCAAAGGTCCAACCGACAACAGGAATGCGGAGGGTGTAACGATACTTTTGAGCCCCTTCTTTGCTCTTATCGGTCATATGATATGGTACAATTGCATTCAACAATGGATGTAATGCTGTTGCAATAGCTCCAATTCCCAAAATTGTAAAATATGCGCTCATGACAAAGTTAATCCAAGCCTCGCTCAGGAATTTGAAACATAAATATAAACTGAATAGGACACACGACCCAACCACGGGAAACATAAAAGCATCTTTGGTTTCTAAAGATTCTACTTGGCCGGACGAAAGAGATTGTCTGCTGCCGATTATGATGGGTACTACAGCATGTATCAGAAGAGCAATATAACTCGTAAATAATTCTGTTTCCATGATGATGAATTTATAGGTATCGGAAGGTGGTGATGAGAGACGATTTAAAAGTTTTTGTGATGATGATGTTTCGGTTATTGTACAGTAGCACTGCTGAGAAGAAGAAGCTTGCCGATTCAAATCTCAAATCAGGCAAGCCAAGTGACGATTTTTTTTTCGAGACAATTTCATGATCCTTTACAACGACCACGTGTGTGATCTTGTTGCCAGCGAAGAGAAAGATGCTTATCCATGTACTGCACGTTGTTGGAACATGGAGACACCACCAAAGTGTTGAGATTGATCTTTTATGATCTGCTGTTCCAATTCATATTTATGACGAATGACATTATTTACAACAGTTCTCATAATCTTCTAAAATTTGATTGAGAGTTTTGGCCACTGGGAAGTGATTATTGAATCGATGCAAAATATATAAATCCAAACAATAGAACTCTTATTTTACATACCTTGCGAGGCGGAAGGTCTTTCATCAGGATTTTGTTTCCAACACATTTTCATTAATTGTAAATATCGAATCACAAATGGAAATAGTACCTTACAGTTCAAATCTTCTCCGTAATACAATTGTAACCATTCACAACATTCACGTTCTGACTTGAATGGGATAATAGGTCTCAGGCCACATGAAATCATATTAATAATTTTGTGGGTAGGACATGAATGAAGTTTGGCAAATTCTGGATTATTGTAAAGACAAAGTTTGTCTTTGTTTTTAAACTCGTATGGATTCTCTTCAAAAAACAATTCCCAAAATATAATTCCTAGTGAATAAATATCGACTGGTGGACCATAGATTGCTTCATCTTCGAACATGGCAGCTTCGTCAATCATTTGATCGAGTTGGAATCCTTCGTTTTCTGTGAAAACTGACTCGCTTGGAGTTGAGTGACGATGATTGGTTTGAGGAATTTTCATATTCATCGATGTGGATTTTGGTGCAATAATTTCCTTAAATTATGAAAATGTTATCATGAACAGAATGTAGTAGATTTGAATACTTACTGGCTAAAGATTTGTATATTCAAAAAAGAAAAAGATTATCCACTTGCAATGAACATTGACAAACACTTACTGCCATATAAAAGAATGTTCCTATTCTCACAGTTCCTAAACTTAATTGGCCAAATTTTGAAAGTCCAAAGTCACATATTTTGCAAGAGCCATTAGAGCTTGTCACCAAAATATTTGCAGGTTTTAAATCTCTTTAAAAAACATAAATGAACGGATTCGTTCGCATTTTCTAAAACTCACCGATGTACCACAGAAGGATTTCTTTGATGCAAGTACGTTAGACCGTTTGCAACATCCAGTAAAATCTTAATTTTTCTTCCAAAAGTTGCCTTCACATTGCCATTTCTCAAATTGTAAATAAAATTTTGTAAATTACCTCCATCGACAAGCTCAACGATTAATCTTCGTTCTCTTTCACACATACTCAATCCATAAAACGCAACAATGTTAGGATGAGAGAGTGAATTCATCACTCGTACTTCTTTTTTAAAATCTTCTTCGTCGGTTTCTAACATGTCAAGAGTGATCACTTTTACTGCCACTGGAGTCTTGTTCCAAATTCCTCGAAAAACTTTTGCATAAGAGCCTTCACCAAGTTGAGCAATGAGTTTTACATCCTCAATGGGAATAATATACGATTCTGATGGTCTATAATTTTCAAAGTCAATCAATGAGTCTGTAAGAGCCATTTCACTCTCCAACAACTTTTTCGCATATTCCCTTTCTGCTCTTCTCTTTTTTAATAATCTTCTAGCCATGGTTGCTGATATGAAAAGGACAATAATCAATAAACAAGCAATGACAAGTAATGAAGGTCCAAGCACTGACGCTAAAATTATGGCCAGTTGAATCGATGTTTCACAATTATTACCTAACTCGTGTGTGAATCAATCATGTTGTTGTTGTTGTAAATCATTGAAAAGAGTTTTGTCTTGAGAGTGTTGTTGAAAAATTGAGCAACCTACCTGCAAAGCCAGTGACACATTCACACAAATTAGGAGCTACACAAACTCCTAATCCATTACAGACTCGTTTGGTGTCATCTGCTCCATATCCATTACAGATTGCAATATGACATTGTTCACCCTTATAACCTTCATGACAGGAACAAGTGTCTTTTTTGGAGCAAAATCCATTTCCACTACATGCCTTTGAATTATTTTGTGGAATTCCAAAACAAATCGGTATTTCACAATTCAATCCAGTGTAAGATTTGTCACACTGACAAACATCAGGTTTGATACAAGTACCATGTTGAGAACAAGCACTTGTTGTCGTCGTTTGTCCAAAACAGATGGGAATGTCACATTTGGAACCTGAAAATTTTCCTTCCAGACATGAACAATTATTCACATCCATGCATACACCATTCCCACTACAACTATTGAGAGTGTCATTGGATGGAAAACCATAACAAATGGGATATTCACATTCTCTACCAATAAAATTGAGAGAACAATTACATTGATTGGGAGCCACACAAACGCCATGTCCACTACAAGGCATTGAACCTCCATAGATGGACTTTTTAAAACAAATTGGAATGGAACAATTAGATCCAGTGTAAAAATCATTACACTTGCACTGATTTGGAGCCACACAAAGTCCATTGCGACTGCATACCGATTCGTTATTTGAAGCAATTCCATAACAAACAGTAACATTGCAAGTTAATCCTGTGTAATTTCCATTGCATTCGCATTGATTTGGGGATTTACATTGTCCTTGTCCATTGCAAACATTCATGGTATCATTTCCCAAAACATTGAAACAAATAGGTATTTCACATTGACTTCCCACATAACCATCTTGACATGAGATTTTTCTAATCATGTGGTTATTTGTATCTGTGAAATAAATATCGCCATTAGATGCAACACTGACAGCTTCAGGTTGAGCAATCATAAAATTAGATGAGACAGGACCATCCATGGATTTTCCTAAATGAAGATCATGATGGATATTGGACACGAACTCTCTATAATTATGCATAATCATCACAGGAGGAGTACTTACCTTGATTTCCATTTCCAACAATATCGATCAGTAATCCATTATTAGTCACTTTTCTTATCCTATTGTTGTTGGTGTCTGCAATATATACCTCACCAATGGAACTTACAAACACTCCTCTTGGTGTATTTAAACTTGAGAATGTTGCAACAAGCCCATCTCCAGAGTATCCGCTTATATTAATTTCACAAGAATAATTATTAATTTCACATATTTAGATTTCAATATGATAATATGAATAATAATTCTACTACTGTTGTCATACCTTTTAGAAGTTCCAGCAATATTCACAACACTTCCCGATGTTGGTAGAATTTTTCGAATACGATGATTTCCTGAATCGGCTACATAAATTTCATTTGTTGAAGTAATAAATAATCCTTGTGGTTTGTTAAAAGCATCCTTATTAATGGTACTAATCACACCTGTCGTTCCAAGTATTTTTCTAATTTTGTCAGAGTCAAATTCTGAAATGATGAAATCACCTGCATCATTAAAGAAAATACCTTTAGGTATGGCAAGACTTGCATATTGAGCTCTCAATCCGTCACCAGTAGAGGCTTTCACACCAGTGCCTGCAATGGTTGAAATATAACCTGAGAATGAGCTCACTTTTCTAATCCTATTGTTGCCACTGTCACAAATATACAAATCATTTTGAAACACAAAAACACCCACTGGTTGAGAAAGTTTTGCACTTGTTGCTAATAAACCATCTCCAGAATAGCCATTCGATCTTCCAATACCTGCAACAGTTTGTATTGTTCCATTGACAATTGCTTTTCGAATGACATGATTGTTTGTGTCAGCAATGAACAAGATTTGAGTGTTGGTTGCAATTTCTTGAAGAAAAAGGTCTTTTGGAGAGTTTAAACTTGCAAGTAATGCGTTTGAACCATCACCTGCAAAATCACTGTCTCCATTGCCAACAACTGTGAATGATCGAATCATCATGATGATGACGAAAATGATTCTATCTGTTTTCTCACACATACCTGTTGTGACTTGATAATGAGGTGTGAAAGTACGTGTGGTTTGTGCAAAGATATGCGCAAACGGAATGAACATTAAACTTGTGGTAAGTGATAATAAAAGAATGATTTTCATCGTCAAAATTTTGTTGCGAAATGAATGGTCAGCTGTTATTTTCTCATAATGATTGTTACTGGATAAAATATTATTACATATTGATCGATGTGATGTCATCCCACTGATTTTCAAAAAGCAGCACAAAGCATAGGTCGTTTTTTGTTAGATTTGAAAATCAACGATGTGTGAGAAATGTCTGGACCAATCACCACGAAACGGGTGTTCGGAGTTGCTATCGACTTGATTGTCCGGGTCTTCCCTATCTTGTGTGAGCTTTCTTGAAATGATTTTCTTTCGTGATCGCGTTTAACAATTTTCAACATCATCTCAATACATTGACAAGCTCTTTCTCATGTTCTTCATGATTGTGTTCTTCATTGTTTCTTCTTCTTCTTTACATTTTTCTTTCTATTTTTGTGCAAGGATTCAACCACCAACGTTCGTTTCTTCTTTTCGGGACTCTTCTTAGTGTGTACATAACTTGGACATTCAATTTCCTCCACTTGCTCACATGGATCTTGATCCAAGGTGATTAAACTGCTTTCCTTTTTGTTCAACTTCAAAGTTGGTTTCATCAAGTTTTTCAAGCTGGAAATTTCGTTTAAGAGATTTTGTTGTTCTTGAGAATTTTGATCTGTTTGAAGAGTTTCATGAAATTCGGATGATGATGTTGGGAGAATGAGTGATGATATTGTTTCTTGGCTCACAGATCCATCACAATGACTCGCAGAGTGTCCTAAAGAACTCACACTGTCCTGAGAGTTAAACATATCGGGGCTAATGTGATTCGAAGAACATGTTCTTCTTTCTCGAGATTTCGTTGTTATTGTCGTTGTCGGTTTCATTATATACGATACGAAGAAGAGTTTGATGTTTCCGTGATGGAGGTTTAATTAAGCCAATCTATTTACCCTGTTGCGAGGAGTGAGTGTTTATTGGGTGAACTATTTTTTATCGAGCAAATTTTTGAATGCAAAAAAGTTCGAGATTTCCAAAGAACACGTGTTTATTCTTCATCCAAGTCTTTTTCCCATCGAGCCATGTACCGTTTTCTGCTTTCTTCTTTTTCTTTGTCCAGTTTTTCTCGTTCTTCTTGTCTTTTAGATTTGACTGCTTCATAATCGTCCTTTAACCTTTCCTTAAGCTTTTGATACCGTTGTTCCTTAGCAGACTCTAGTTTGGCAGCTTTTTTAACATCAAGTAAAGGATCTTGAGTGTTTGCTTTGGTACTCTTGATTTGCATTGTCTCATAGTCAAGAGCCTTAGCAATATGTCCACTTTGTAAATTAACACGAGGTGCAATTTGTGTCTTGTGGCCTTTCAAAGTATTCCATTCAAGACCCAAAGGATGAGCAAATGCACTATCCACCACAGCAGCTTCAACTTGATTCGACACTGGAATGAGGAATTTGTCTGGAACCTTAGCTGTCTCTCGAATAATTACATGATGAAGTTGAGTATCAGCACGTTGTTCAATCTGTTCGTCTCTAATCTTCTTTTGAATTCTTGCAATTTGGCGTTGTTTCTTTTCCAAGTCTTTTTTAACTTGTTCTTCACGACCAAAACCAGCCCATGAACCCCAACCAGGTTTAAAGGTGGTTGAAAAATCAGGCATGTCAATCTCTTCATTGATTGCTTTTTTCTTATCTTCAGCGAACTGAAGCTCCAAGTCATCACCTGCAAATGCTTCTTGTTTCACTTTCTTTTCAAATTCTAATTGTTCTCTATTCTTTTTGCTTGACTTGGTGACATCCGTTGTGGATTCAACATGTGTATTTTCATCAATCAAAGTTTCATTGGTTTCAATGCTCAATTTGGACTCATCAGTGCTGATCAAAATTTTTGAGGCAACATCCTTATTCATCTTCTTCTTTTTTTTGGAGACTTCATCCGCTAGTGTATCACTGTCTCTACTCTTTGTTTTTCCTCCCTTATTCAGCCATGGGTTTTCTTTGGTTGAACGTTTTCGTTTCATTGAAATACTCGTCACTGTGACTTGTTGGCTCTTTTCTGGTGCACTAGATGTTTCGGATGCAGATCCAAAGGATTTGGATGTGATCTTGGTTGTATTGAGCACAGAATTTTCAACACTTGGAGTTTGTGCTGGAATGCTTGATTGTGGTGTTTCCGTGGAATTGGTCTTTTCAGTTACAGCCTGTGATGAAACTTTTACAGTGGCCTTTGGAATTACGATCGTATTCTTATCAAATTTTGTCTCAATATTTTCATCCCCAGATGATGAAGAGTCCAAGTCTTCATGCATTGCTCGAGAATTAGTTTTCTTATTATTGTTATCTTTTTCAAATTGCATTCTTCCCGAGGGTTGTTCTTCGTCTTCTTGAGTGGAAGAGACATTGCCAATGTGACTACTAACATCCTTCTCCATTTGGTTAATTAGGTCTAATTGTTCCTGTTTCCTTTTCTCTTCAGCTTTTTTCATAAATTTCATTCCATAAAGACCTTTCTTTTCTCCTTCTTCCTCAGTGACAACCTGTCTCATTGTTTCAAATGGATTCGATTGTCTATCGTTTTGGAACATTTGTTCAACCATTTCATCTTCATCATCGCTATCATCTTCATTTTCTTTCCTTGTTTGTTTTTTCATGAGATCAGAGTGGACCTTCAATTGGTCTGCAATAGCTTCTCTAAGGCCTGTATTGTGAACTTGATGCTTCATGGCATGTCTTACCCACTTGGACGTATTTTTGTGTCTCATGGTTAATCTCTCAGTGATCATTTCTCGTTCTCTCTTCAAAATTTTCTGTTTTAATTCTTCCTCATCCATATTCTTCATTTGTTCTTCTTCTATCAATTCTTGTTGCTTCTCTTTTTGCTTTTTTAAAATTTTTCTATATGTCTTGCTCTTAATATTCTTGAGCCATTTGTTCTTTTTTGCTAGTTTTTCCATCTGCGCTCTCTTTTCCAAAATTTCTTTATGTCTTGCAAGTAGAGACTCTTTGTCCATGTTAGATAACTGTTTTTTGGTGGCTTCAAATGATTTAATCATCTCAATCTCTGATGCATCGTCAAATACTCCACTTCCTTTGATTCCCTTTTCCAAAATTTTTTCCTTTTCTGTTTTGTCTCGCAAATGTTTGTAAATTAGAGGAACATGTCTTGAATTCTCAACTGTTTCAACGATGGAATGCCATTTTTCCATTCCTTCATCTACAATATCAAAAGCAGCTCTTCTCTCTTCATTTTGAATTTCTGTGTCTTCAAGCGCATAGAACAGTCCAGCTCCTTTTTTGTATTGTTTGTCAATTTTCTTCAACTCTTCAATATTCTTCAATTCTTTTTGAGTTTTTTCTGCATTTAACCTTGTATCCGTTCCGTGTTGAGTGGATGAAATTAAATCGCTTAATTGAATATCATCGTCATCATCCTGTGTTGCAGATTGAGTTGAAGAAGCCTTTTTAATTAAATCTCTCACTGTACTCATGTCATTGTCAGATTCTTCAGAGTCTTCGGATTCCTCGGATTCTTCATCCTGTTGTTGATTCAGTTCCGAGGATCTTCCTGCTGGAAAAAAAGCTAGTGACTTTTTGTTTTTTAGCATTTGTTTTTGCGAGTGGATCGTAATGATTTTCATCCGAGTCTGTGTCATCATCCTCATCATCCTCATCATCGGAATCAATCTATTATTTAATACATGTATGATTATGATAGGCACCATAACATCGTAAAATAAGAGAGTTCGAAACTTTTTGAGATGATCTATTTAGATTTACAACGTACATTATGTTTTTTTGTAATTTTTCCATCTAAAACACTTTCAGATGGAATATTTTCATCTTCCTCTTCGTTAAAATCAAAATCATCATCATTCATTGTCGTTTCTTCCTCTTCGGATGGTGATGAATATTCCTCTTTTTCATTTTGCCATGCAGCAGCGAGTTTGTTCTTCACAGTAGAGGACGACGATGATTTCATTTTTTATTTTCAGCTTTGCAAAAAAACTTCAAACCATTTGTTGAAAATGTCAAATGCCCAACGTTTAATCATTCGTGGATGGCATGGAAAAATTGGACTATTAGAAATCAAGTTTTCTAATGGACATGAATTCCTTCAGTTCATATTCAGTTATTTGAGCTCTGCGTTCTTGGTGTTCTTGGATCAATTTACTCACCACTGAAGCTGTCAATTTTTTCACTTGAGTGGTCATCATTCTGCCCTGAGAATACTGCTCTCGAATTTGTTCCAACTGTTGGTCATCTTCCAAAAAGAATTCCAAGAATTTGAATGGAACATCGATCTTCAAATTTGCTCCATATTTGATATGAAGCTCTTTTGAAGATCCTCCTCCACTGAATGCACTTAAAATTTTAGATGCAATCATTGATGGAGAGTCTGTCAAGAAAATTGCAGAGCTCTTATCTGAGGAGGACATCTTTGTTTTTGCACCTTGCAATGAGGGTAAGAATTTGCCATGAACAAGGACAGGTTTAGGAAATCCCAATTTTGGAGCAACATCTCTGGTTAACCTAAAATAAGTATCCTGATCGATAGCACATAGGATGAGACACATGATTCGATGGTTGTGTCCTTGTTGGAGTGTGCTCTTATTCTCAATGTTATCCTTAAAATTCTGAGGTTCTGGGAAAATGTGTGGAAATGATAAATGAAAGGAAGGTGCAGCTTGAATGGCTGGAAAACTCATCTTTCCAATATTATCTGAATCATTAAATCCAAATACTCCTTTCACTTGACTGGTCGTCACACTTTTTTCAATTTGAACGACAGTCTTGTACAAATATCTCATATAATCTAAATTTGAAAATATAAAGGTTTTGCTCATGTCAAATCCACAAGCAATAATATCTTTCACATTTTTCAATCATCATGTTTCGAACTTGTTGAAAATCCAACTCTTGCATTAAAATCTTCTCATCTTCGGTTATTTGAATCACAAGAGGAACCTTAAAAGCCTCTTGCAAATACTTGGTAAACATGAATGGTACCATGTGTCCTAAATGCATCGAGTCGCTGGATGGTCCTCTTCCTGTATAGAGGTAAAACGGTTTTCCTTGTTCAAAGTGATCCAATAATTTGTTCAAATCTCGATGACTGAAGAAAATTCCTCGTTTAAGGAAATGGTGAGCCTTCGTTCCGGTTAATTTTTCAAAGCGATCAACCACATCTTGTTGTAGAGGTTCCGAACCGAATTGGACAATTAATTTGCTGTAATCAAAACCCTCATTGGATGCAGCTTGAACAGTGGTTGTTGAAATAATTTCCTCATAAGGACACCTCTCCTGTGGTTGATTTTGAGAGGTTGGTGGGATCATGATTAGTGGATGATGATGGTTCAATGATTGTTTTTTGTTGTGTATGAGATTCAATGAGAAAGGGAAGTGTGTTGAGAATTTATCATTCACACTCCTCTTTCATGTCCACCATTGATGTTTGAAGGAGTGCAAGTTGATACACGAAGATGTTAAAAATAACTTTTGCTAAGGGATTCGATCATTGATTGGCTCCAAAGTTACAAAAATCCATACTTTTCTAATGCAATCTTCGTTCACGTCAAACCATCCTTAGAGGCACCAAAAAACTCTACTTTCATTGGAAAGAATTGAAAATTACACCTTTTCAATCATGAACTCGACAATGACTGCATGATGATCGCTTGGTGCCTTATAATGGTTCGTCGAACTACTCTCATGATGATATTCTGAAGCCCTTCCATCCAATTGGTAGGACTGCACTCGTACTCGCAAATGATTGGAAGAGTAATAATGGTCAATCTGGCTTTCTGTTAAAAGACGATACATGATGTAATCAATTCTCTTTTTAAAGGTACCATCTGTACTGAAGGTGAGCGTGTGATGAGAGTCAAAGTCTTTCAATGTTTCAAGGTCATCAGTGGTGGCGTTAACGAGAAATGCACTTCTCGCTTCTTCGAAAGAATCTCTCCAATTTCCACTCGTTTTTAAAAGAGAGTACGCATGTTCGTGTGGTTCCAAATTAAAATCTCCACAAACCACTTGAAAAGAGGGTTGGAAAAGTGAAGACTCGTGATCTAAAACCTTAATTATGGAGGTGATTCATTTCATGACAATGATGACACTACTCATCATGAAGTCCAGTGTACTTACTTGATTAGCAAAATTTGTAATATCCAAAACATTTTGATTTCTTTCATGCTCTTTTAATGAAAGATGAGTATTGAAAATGTCCACCGTTATAAAATCAGATGTCATCTCCTCTCTGAGAAAGGGAATTAAAATTCGACTTCTTAATGAAATTCTTTGATGTGTGGAAGGATCTGACAAGTCTCGATAAAGTAACTTGTGATCTGTCTCCACCATTGGATATTTAGAAAAAATTGCAAGTCCTTCTTCCTGCATCATTGGGGGGAAACTACTCATCGTTGAGTAGGGAGAATAATAAGACATGGCAGGTCTGTGAATATAATGAATATATCTCAATTGAGTGAGAGCTTTTTTTAGATGGCTAATTTGATGATGATCTTGTAAAACATGTGTTGAGAAAACATCACTCAGGTTGGAATCATCCTTAGATTCATCAAGACGTACTTCTTGGAAACAAAGAACGTCAGGATTTTGCCTTCGAATGGTTTTAAGAATTTTGAATAATCTCAATTTCCAATTTCCCTCATAATTATGAATGTTGTACGACATGATCTTCAATGTAGTCCGAGTTGGTACTAGCGTACTCATTTCTGAATGTTGTAACGATGGAACATCATCAATTTTCCATCTTCGTCCCAATAAATACCACTTTTCAAATTTTGGAACAAAATGAAAATGAAACACAGGTTTTGGTTTAAATTGTTTCAAAAACTTTTGAATAAACTTCTCTTCCATAAAGTCAAGTTGGTGATTTAAAACTTGTACGTGTACATCATCTTCGTCAAACAACAAGCGAGAGTCTCCAACGACCTCAAACAATAATCCCATCCAAACTCGTATCCATTGCCACTCAAATTCACCATTCTGGGATATTGGTCTCTGAATCATTACTTGGCTTTCCTCTAGTTGATTAAAAGTGTGAAACAAAATACTTCCATAATTTACAATAAATATATCCAAACTTTGGGCTAATTTTTCATAAAGTGATTCATTGTTCGAATGATAGGATGAATTTTTTGATGATGGCTCTTCTCGAAAGATATTCAAACATGAAAATGTCCAATCTCTTTGAATAATATCTTCAAGAATTTGATTTTTGATAGCGTCAGACCATGCTTGATAGGAAGGAATTTGTGAAAAATTCGAAAGAGAAAGGCCTTCGAACGTGTTTGTTGGCCGAGTGGTGAAAAATGGTTTTGCCATCATATTTAGCACATTACCATACTCTAAATGTTTATATGAATTGTGATAGTCTTGTTTGATGATTTGTTCTTTGAATGAGTTTCGAGAATTAATTGAATTTCCGACGTTATTCATAAGGGCCTGCACCGCACAACAACACATAATGCAAAACAAAAAAAAGAGACTAAGTCTTTGCTGCATTTTTTTCACAACCTCATATGTACATGGTCACATAAACAACGAGAGAGTACAATGAAATAGTTTTAATTTAAGCCAAATACTTGTAAGTTTGTCTGTCATTTTCATCTCTTTCCAAGTATTCTCTTTCAATCAAGTTTTCAATTCTCTTCTTAATCAAAGTTGGAGCAGGCATAAATCTTTGTTGGAGCTGTTTGGTAGTTTCTAACACTAATTCACGATGAGACAAAACTTTTCTGGACTTCATGATACGGACAATAACAGCATCAACTACCATCTTACGTTCTTCTTCGACTTGTTCAGTAATCTTTTGTGCACCCTCATCACTTTGCTTGCTGATTGGAGGCATGACTGCAACCTTTAACTTTCTGCATTTGAAGCTGGTGTTAGGAACGAAGATTGTATTCTTGTCCAAACCTGTTTTCTTGGCTTCACCTGCTTCTTCAGTACCAGATTTGGCAACAAGAATCTTGGAGTACTTCTTATATTGTTCACCATCGTCCACTGGTTTCACAAGTTGAGCAATATTCTTCTTGAGCTCGTAAGAGGAAATCTTTGTTGCTTCTTCAATTTCACCATAAGAAAGTTTTTCCTTCTCATTGAACAAGAGCAAAATTGCCATTTGGTATGTTGAGACAGACAATTCATACTTTTGAGGGAATCCATTCATAATGAGAGAAGCATTTCCCAAATTGTATTGCCATGTCAGCTTTCTACCATTGTGTTGGCCTAAATAGAATTTAGCAAACATGTCAGCAGAAATATTCAAATCTTGTTCAGGGAATTCACATTTGGATGTGGTGGTGTTTGGCCAATAGCCTTGAGTCAAAACTTGAACGTTCATATCGATTGGAATATGCTTTTGTTCCTTATAGTCACCCCATTGAACCATCAAGTCTTTGCTTAACTTGATGTCCTTAAACATACCCTCAAGACGAGTAGTGAATTGAACACCGAATTCTGCTTTCAATTTTGTCAAGAAAGACTTTTCAGAGTCATCAGAAGCAGATCTTTCTTCCAAAAGACGAACTGCTAAATGTTCCTTATAGTATTTTTCAAATACGTCCTTATCTTTGACATGTCTAAATACCATAATTACATTATCAAAGAATTGATCAAGTTGCTCTTCTTCAACTTGTTGTTTACCCTTCTTAAGCTTTTTATCCAATAGCAATGAAAGATATTCAGGGAAACGCTCATTTGCGTTCACAATCTTATCAAATGCATCCTTTGTAGCTTTAGAGAAATCCTTATCACGAATAAAGGTATTGGTCTTTCTTGTCTTACTGACGCCTCCACCAACGGTTGCAGCACCTTGTCTCGTACTGAAAGAGCGTAACAACAATTCATCATAGTAAACTCTCAAAGCAATGACATCAGTCACCAAAGTTAAAAAGTCCTTATCTTTCTCTTGATCTTTAACAATTGCCATTCCTTGTTCGGTGATGTATTCACGGAAAATCTCAATTGTTGGTTCCAAGGCACCCTCAACCAAACTCAAAACATCGTAAACCAAACGTAATTCGGAATCTTTCTTATCCTTTAACATTACCAAAACACCACTTCCTTCCTTCTTTACGACTGACTCTTTATACTTTTCAATAAACTCTTCTTTGATAACGTTTTCAATTTTGTTCTTTGTGTCACCATCCAAGCAACGTTCAGCTCTTTCAGTCTCCTCCCTTAAACGAACTTGAATTCTCTTGAGATAATCCACAGCTGTACAATTATCAAAGAATTGTTGAGCTTCAATTTTGTAGTAGTGGTGAGATTCTTCCAAGAATTTAGTTTCAAATACAGGAATGTAAACTTTCTCCTTGTCAATTTCAACCATCATTTGTGTTAAACTACGAAGTAAAAACTTGTCTGCAATCTCGACATTATCTCTTTCCTTCTTGATGATTGTAAGCATGATTCTTTGAACTCTATCTGTCAACTTGATCAATACTTCCTCTCTGAAAATGAAAATACCTTGCTCAAAAACAGTTTTGATTTTTACGTCATGAGTTGATTGACGTTCGACCCATTGCTCATCCAAAAACAACAGCAAATCTCTAATAGTACATGCTGCTTTTCTATATTTCTTCCATACGTTCAATAGATAGGAAAGGAAAGTTGTGTCTGTTTGTTTGCTAATATCGTTGCAAACACCTTGTGTGTGTTTTGAAATGGTAGATCGCACCTTATCATAAAGCTTTTCACCAAACTTCTTGGTAACCAATTGATAGGCAAGACTGTTAATAATTGAAAAGATCGACAAGATCAAAGCATATAGATTGATATTATGATCATTTGACAATTAAATGATAAAGATGTAATCGATTTCATAGTAAGTATATACTTACTCGTACAACTTTTGATAGTCCATGCTTGTAGCCTTTTCATTATAAATGTCATCAATAGCAGAAGTGATAGTGGCCATGATTTTGTTAGCCTCATCCGAAGTCATTTCCTTCGTTTTGGCAAGGATGTTCTTTGGAATTTTCAAAGACATTTTCCTACTACGAGGTTTGGGAATATTATTAGCATCATCATACGATCGTAAATAATAGATCATTAATGGCCATCATCATCACGATCCATACAATCGATCAAAGATCATAGAAAATTCATATCAGAGTGAATAATTTAGATAATAAACCCGTATGATGATGACGTCTTCTCTTTCAAACACATACCTTCTTTGTTTTGATGTTCAGAATTTTTGTTACAAGATGGAGCAGCACGAGAGACGATCTTCAGCCGCTGCTTGAAATTTTTTTGCTATTTTTAAAAACAAAGTTCAAAGGTGTTTCCCTCAGCCCATCATCTACTGCGAAACGAACATGGCAAAAGGGTGATGAAGATAGAATTGTGATGCAAAGATCCAAATTGTGCAACTCGATATTCACATTGATACAATTACAAATATCGATACAATGAAAGTCTACTTGTCGTTTTATTCACCTAAACATTAAAGATTGGACTCTATGAATGATTGAACTGATTGAATGAAAACAATGGTCGTTCTTCGCTTTTTTCGAAGCTCTTCGTTACCCTCAACATTAATTCCATCTAAATCTATCAAACAAAGTGTTAGATATTCGTCACATTTCTTTTTTTCAAATATGTATTTCTTTTCACCTAATTCTTCTCTTTTATCTTTCAAACTTTTAACCTCTTGTTCTAAATTCTCAGCCCTTTGTTGAATTTCATTAATTTTCGAAAGTGTAATTTCTTCTTTTGTTGGAGTTGATTTTTGAATTTGTTCTTCAATTTGTGTAATATTATTATTTACATTTGATGGTGAGGAGGCATTGTTTGTTGTTTGGGTTTGCAATTTTGTTTTTTTACCAACTACAATTATTGAAATGTTTGGATCAAATCCTAATTCTTGTAATGTTTTGGTGCTTTCAGTTAATTCTTTTCCTTGATAAACAAGCTTAACAGTGGATGCCAATAGATGCTCATGGACAGCAACTTTTTCTTTCACAACTTCGAGCTTAATCATGAAAATTTTGAAAATAATCAGCAATAATAATTTCATTCCGTCGACATGTTACATCGGAACCAAAGTCAAGATGATCATTACGCACCGTTTCGCTTGCATTGAAGGTGAGTTGAAATTGTTTTTTAGAGAGGGTTTTAAAGTTCAATGTTACTTCGGAATTGCCCATTTTTTTGTTTATGAATTTAATTAAAAAGATCTTTTTATATATTACAATTACATCATGTATTTACAATTTTAAAAAACATTCAGACTTTTGAATTGGATTTTCATTCAATGTTATCAAACTCTTCAGGAATCTCAAACCGTTCATAAATTGATTTTTGATCCATGTTGAAGTTTTTCTTGCAATACATGACAAGCGCAAAAACATTATCGGTCCATCGATTAGCAGCATCTTTGCAAACACTGACATCGGATTTGATCTTTTCAATCAGTTCGGGATCTAAATCCTCATATCTTTTGAGTTGTTTCATTACTTCTTCTCTCTCCTTTCTTATTTCCTCTAGTTCATTTAGATATTTTCTTCTCTCCTCCGTATCTTCTTTTCCTATTTCAGCTTCTTTAATTTCTTCTTCTAATTTTGCTTTCTTTACATTTTCTGCATCTACTTGTGTTTGCAATTCTTGTTTCTTTCTCTTTCTGGACTCGCTTGCTGCACTCGGGAACAACCAATATTGATTTGATGATCCAATTTTGTCGGTATCAATTCTGGAATCGGCGGTGAGTTGAGTGAGCAAATCTTTAACGAGAGGAAACTTGATGGCAGGATTGAATTTAGGGAGCCTTTTCTCCAACTCTTTCAACGAAAAAGGTTCGCGATTTTCAAGAAAAAAATCTACACAAATATCAAGCTTTTCTTCATTGGATGTGGTCTTTTTCTTTGACATGATGAGTTTGGTCCGATGATGAGGCTAGCAGCGGCGATCAATACAAGGAAATGATACAGGTTAGAATGAGCGAATTTTTTTTGAAATGCTTTTTTAATTTTCCAGAATGTGCTGGATCAATTTTCGTGCTTCAAACCACTGGAACTGATCGGATAATTTACAATGCCATCTAAGGATTTCAATTTTGTTTGTAAATATTCTTAGTGTGTTAATTCAAAAAGTTCGGAAACTCTAATAATGATCTACGTTTTGTACGTCCGAGATTCTCGCACTTTATTCCGAAAATTCGCCAAACACAACAATAAAAAATGGACGCAGGAATTGTTGTGCCCGTGCTGAATCACAATGATTCCTCACCAGCAGAGGCCTTCTACCGCACCAGCTTGATGGCGTTAATGCATGCTACTGGAGGATCATCACATGAATTTTATAATAATCCTTCTTCTTGGCTTTCAGTAAACTCATCTTCAAATTCAACACACTCCGATGCCAATGTTACGTTTCTTCTCTTCATGACCTCTTTATCTGCAACTATTGAAGTAGTTATTGCGTGCAGTATTGGAGCAGTTCTAGTTTTTGTGGGTGTCTTAACCCCGGAACGTGTTCAATTTATGAGCAAACTTATATTCACTGTTTTCAGTCCGACATTCAATTTACATGCCTTGTCTCGTGCGATTAGTATTGAGGCTCTTTCTCATTTATGGATGTTGCCAATCATCAACCTCATACAAACCATCGTAGGAAATATAATTGGAAGAATTGTTTTTTTCAGAAAGTTTTGGAGAGGAACATTAAGTTACGAACAACAACAGGTCCAACATGTTACACAAACATTTAACAACGGAGTTACATTACCTTTAGTGTTTATGAGTGCTATTTGCAAAATTTCAGCTGGAGGAGTATTGTTTGATATTGATGTAGACAAGGCTGTTGAGCAAGCAATTGCTTATATTAATGTGTATACTTTACCTTCAATATTCTTGTTCTGGAGCTACGGTCTAACTGCATTATCCCCTCCCAAGAAAGAAGAAGGTAAAATTTCCTTACCAATTCGCAAAGAAATTTCTGAACATGCTGAAATGATGAAACATCATGAGGACAATGAAAGTGTGGAAACAGGAGAGATACATCATTTTGACCAAAATCATCAGGAATTTGAAGAAAGTTCACAAAGCATTGAAATGAAAGAGCATATCGAAAGCCCTCATCACACGGAGGCGCACGGCACCAATGAAGAAATGAATCATCACTTCGAAGACGCAAGCACACATGAAGAATCAGGAGTTTTGCAAGATTTGGAGTCACCAAGCACTTCCAATCAACGCTCATTTTTTGAGAAATGCAAAGATTTTTACAATGGTGACAGGATGAAACGGGCAAGGTTTATTCTTAAACAAACCATCAATGCTCCTGTGATTGCATTATTCTTAGGAACTATTATCGGACTAATTGAACCTGTGAAAACTTTTTTAATTACCAATCCACCAATGATCGTTAGTGCATTCGTACATACATTGACACTTTTTTCTAGGTAAGCCTGAATTAAGTTAAACATATGAAATTATTCACAAAGAACAGCGCGATTTTCCCTATTTCAATGCTCATTTTAGGTAAGTATTTATATGAATTTTGAACAAGAGATGCAACTTTTAAAATAGGTGCAAATGTAGCAACAACACTAAGAGCCTCTCTTCACTCGTCAGTCGACGAAAATGAATCCTCACTTCCCCTGTCTCAACGACTGAAAAAATTCCTTAATATTTTATATTTATTGAGGTGGTTCAGAAAAAAGTTTATTAATTTTAATAATCCTCTCGCATTATTAATAAGTATTGTGGTAAAGCTGGCAGTCATGCCGCTATGTGGCGTTGGGGTTGTTTATTTAGGAACTGTTGTTTGGAAAATTTTCCCTCCTGATCCAATTCTTGTTCTTACCATTTTAGGTTTGTTTTTGTTGTAGAAATCCAGAGATTAATATTTTAACCATGTTATAGTTGAATTTTCTGTACCTATGGCGATGGCAACCACCACCCTTAGTTCCATTAACGGCGACTTTGGACAGAAAATTATTTGCGAGAACTTACTTTTCAATTATCTTTTAGCTCCTTTATCCATGTCTCTGTATTGTTGGTGGTTTTTAAATCTTTGTTGTCAATTTACTGGTTGTCTGTGATTGGCAACGCCCAGCTTGTCAATATTACGTATCCAATTTTGTCATGAATATTTGTTTATTCAACAATTAATAAAAGTCACAACTCAAATGGTTATTTCTATCCACTAGAAATATTCATGTTGATTTTGTGGTGGTCCTCTTTTCCTTTCGTCTTTGTCGCTTCTTTTCATCTTTTGATACACGAGTAGCGACAAGATGGAAGACAATTTTTCCGAGTTTGTCATGTTGGATGACAAGATATGTTGGAAAGTTTGTTCAAATATTGTGTCCTGTTGATGCATCAAATGGTTTGGGTGAGTGATAGAGCCAACAGATTCATTTTGGAAGCCAATAAATTCCAAAATAGCTTTCAATTTTTCTCCTTCTGGGGAGTTTGAGCTTGGAATTGAAGTCGAATTCACTACTTCAATCAATTTGCTAAGGGAATTTCTTTCTGTTGGATGGTCATTCTGAGAAGTGAAGGGTTGATTCAAAGACTGTGCATTGAACTCTGGATGAGTGCTACCCATTCCTCCACTCATAGTTGGCTTCATATGTGGAAATTGTGACGGAGGTGATGGATTGTTCACAGACAGTGGCTGAGTTTGTTTTAGTATTTGAGACTGATCAGCATGATGACGAGTGACAACCTGTGGCTGTTGTTGAGTCATGAATGGAGAGTGTTGGGTGGCAGATTGTAACATGTTGCAAAGCATTGCCATCTGTTGTTGTTGATGCTCTTGTTCAGCCATCACTGTCTGTTGTTGATTGTATTGATTCTGTTGTTGCTGATTGTGAAACATCACACGATTGGGAGGGACATAACTAAATGTCGTGTGATGATTGACATGGTAGCTATGACGATCGTTATGAATTGATAAACAATCATTCATACCCTTCTTCATGGTTGATGGTGTCTGATGAGATAATAGTGGCATCTGTTGTTGTTGCTGTTGCAATCCAAAACAAACATGATGTGGTGGTTCTCCAACACTATTGCTACTACTGAGAGTGGTGATGGATGAGGATGGAGAAGTTCTCATATTGTTGCTGTTAAATGATTCAAAATTCACTCCTCCGCCATGATTGGAAAGTGGAGCAACCATGGTGGATGGTGATAGACGTCTCGATGTTGATGGTTGTTGTTTTGAAGGTGTGCCAGTCGTCATAGTACTATGACTTTCAGTAGTCACAACAGTGGTCATGACATTGGATCTTGTTTTTGATGGTTTTTGAATTTTGACCTTTTCTGAAGTGACAATATGTTTGCTTTCGAGATCTTTTTCAACACATGTTGGATCAGAGGAGAGTGACATTTGACTTCCCTCAAAAGTGGTTCTTTTCTTCTTCTTTTTGACTCTCTCAGAGATGGATGGAGTACAAGAAGTAGCAGCAGTCGTAGTACTGGTACTATTGCATTGACTTGTCATTACATTCATGTTTCCAACTTGTTGTTGTTCTAAAGAAGATGTTCTTGGCTGATCCACTTGTTCTTGAGAATATTGAACATTGACACTATTGAGACATCTGTCATGAAAGGAAGAACTCTGGTTATTGTCCATCAGGATCATGTTGTTGTTGGAATAGGGATGAGAGTCATGATGAGTATTCATGGAAGAGAGATTGAGAAAACCATCATCACTGTTCGAAGAGGAGGATGAAGAGGTTGAGGATGAAGAGTAAGAGGTGGTGGCTACTGATGAAGAAGATGGTACATCTGAAATTGGTATTTGTGGTGGTGGTGGTGATGATGATGGTTTGGGTGGTTCTAAAATTTTGTAAACTGTTAATTCTTCACTACATGTCTGTGTCTTGTTCCATTCAAAGTAATTTTGTAAGAGTTTGTCATTTTGAAGAGGCTTTCGAAGTCGTGTCTTTTTAATGTTGTGTTCCTTATTTCTTCGATTGATTTTCACTTTGCATTTGACCTTGGTGGTCTCATCAACGAAGGACATGACGTTGGAAGGAGTGGATGTTGTTGTGTTTGTGGTGTTTGTGGTGTTGGTGGTGTTTGTGGTGTTGGAATTTGAAGTAGGACAACAAGTATTCGAAAGTGGAGTTGATCGATGCGGGGTACTGTTATTATTATTACTAAAATGGTTCAATTGATCACCATCACCAACAATACCAACATTTGAAGACAATGGAGAGGGAGCATGTTGATTCATCATGTTTGGAATATTGATTGTTGTTGCTAATGTGAGAGCATTTGAAGTAGAATTTGTTGTAGAATTTGTTGTAGAATTTGTTGTAGAATTTGAAGTAGTAGTAACATACGGAGGAATCGCATGAGTAGTAACATTAGTATGTGATGGGATATACTCCTCTTCGAGCATCAACATCATCATGGATAAGGTGCTTTCCATCGTCGTGGAATGACCACCACAGCTCAAATGGGAGGTTAATGGAGAATGTGAGCAGATCTTTTTTGATTGTTGTTGAATGGGTTGCTGTTCATGCATGAGTGGTTGTGATGGAGAGGATGTTTCTTGTTGAAGAAATTGCTTCTCGCATGTGGTCTCGTTATTTCTCTCAATGTTGTGGATTGAAGTGGTGGTGTTGTTGCTGGTGTTGTTGCTGGTGTTGTTGCTGGTGTTGTTGCTGGTGTTGTTGCTGGTGTTGTTGCTGGTGTTGTTGCTGGTGTTGTTGCTGGTAGTGGTGAGTGTGGTATCATCCTCACAGCAACCACTGGTGTGAGTACTACTACTACAACTCGTGCGGTTGTGATAATTCAATTTTACTCCACTCTCATTCCAATAAGCTGAACTGTTTAAAGAATTCAAAGCTGAAGAAGGAATGGAGGAGTGCGAACAGGAAGTAAGATCGTTATCCAATGGTTGTTTCTGAAAATAGAAGACAGATTCGTTTGGGTGATGCAACTCAATCGATGAATGAATCATGGGTGAATAGAAATCTGAATGGTTGTGACCATGTGGTGATTGTTTGTGATTGGAATTGTTGTCCTGGTCGCAACAAGAAGATGCATTCGGTGGTGTTGGTGGTGGTTGTTCGTCACTCATATATACTCTCACAACAATGGTGTGTCTTTTTTGCTAATCAAAATTTTGAAGGAGAGTGGATGGAATCGGAACGAATAACAAGCTAAAAAGAAGAGTTGTTTGAATTCTTTGAAGAAATAGGGTGCGACAAAATGCTCTGTCTTATTCCCTTTTTCAAAAAAAAGGAAGGGTTTGATTTCAGAGAGCAACAGTTTCAAGTTGGGGTGTTTTTTATATAAACGTGTGGTGGTTGAATATTGAAAGGAATAACTTTGAGTCTCAAAAGCAACCACCAATGGAATGACATTCGCACGAGAATTGAGGAGCAATGGGACAATACCTGACGAAGATGTTTGAGATTGGTTCATGGAGCCAGATTAATCGAATCGAAAATGACTTCTCTCCCATCACGTCGTTTTCTATCAAAGCCAGTTTCCTCGGAGTAGTAAACTTGGTAAGCACTAATTTATTATGGGTGATTGATCATTTCGCTCAGATAGTTCTTGACCAAATAAGACAATGCCGAGCAGAACCTTTTTTACCCGTCAAAACATTTGAGTGGTGACAAGGTTTGCAAATTTTTTAAAGACACAACCCATTCGGTCCTTGCACCACACACAGTCCATTCACGGGTCTACCATCGAAAAGGTTCGAAATTCTTCAAAAATACACCAAAATATTTTTGTTTGCCTTGCAAGGCTGAAAAGATTGGGTCCAAGATTCTTGATGCTCCATCCACTTCATCCAATGGGCAGTAATAGGTTTGTGAAATGTTATCAAGATCACTCAAGGGATTTTCATCATTGTTCCATCCTTGAGATGCAAGGATGTGTGTGCAGAGTGGTGTTAAAATGAAGCGATGATTCAAATGGAAATGTTTGAAAATGTTGTCATTGGATGACGATCGTTTAAACACCTACCTGTATCTACAGAGGACATGTAAATAAAGTCTTTTGCATAATCAGCAGCACTTGTTCGTGTCATCATATTAAGAGAGGCTATTTTGAACGATATCATTCACAATCGATGATGGATAATATGACGCAATTCCAAAAAAATCAAATGAGCAATTAAGGGAATCGCGAATTTAAATTATTAAAACATACCTTTTGCCATGTTCAGATGTGGATGATGCACTCCTTTAGATCGTCTATAAAATTGTCCTTCCATTGAACTCACATTAATTACAAAGCTCATTGGTTCATGGTTAAGATTGTTCTTCATTGAATATATTGCTCCTTGGGCTAAAAGATTTTTCAATCTGGAAGTTAAAATAAAAGGAGCGGTGACATTAATTGTTTGAACTTCAAGCATTTCAAAGACAGGAACCTAATTGACCATAAATGTTCATTATTTTTTCAATAGTTCATCAGTTGAATATTCATTGTATACAAAAGTAAAGTGTTGTAGCCAAAACAACATGTTTGAACAATTTACCAAAGAATTTCACACTTACCTGATCCAATTTCTGAATCCATGAATTGGTGTTCCTAAAGTCTGCTTGATTTTGATTGACATCGAACACATCTCTTGGAAAACTTTGTTCATTGTAAGATTTGTCCTCATCTAGAATGGGAATTTGGCAAAGTAAACTGCTTGAGCTTACATTTACTTCATCTCTCATGGCATTATATTTAAGAGAAGAACGAGAATGAGAGGTGTGAAGGATAACTTGAGAATTTTCCGCAGCACCATTGCTTGATGTTGGATTGTATTCGAGAGCTTCTCTCTTTTCCATTGAAGACAACATTCGTAGTGCAATATCTTTTTGTTCTGGCATGACTTTCATTGAAAAGTCAAGTGGTAATAATTTACGTTGAGTTTCGGACATGTCTTCAAGACTTGTTGTTAATTCATATTTTGCAACATGCTCATAGTAAGCAGTGGGTTTGCGGATGGTCTGTGCCGCACAATTAATGAGAATATCTATTTGAAATGGACATGTTATCCAATATACATGATATTAACGGATGTCCAGGTGTTGAAATTTCATATTGTAGATGTCAATGGAATGTGACAATTTCAAGATGAATGCATGTGAAACTTACCCAATCGAGGAAGTGTGTGATTGAGATGATCAGTAAATTGTACCACTGACGGAATGTGTTTGAAATCAATGCCATAAATTTTGAGACGATCTTTCCACATTTCAAAATCTGGTTCTAATGAATATCTCTTTGCACAATCTTTTGGAAATCTAGAAGTAACAATAACCAGTTCAGCATTACACCTCAATAATTTAAGTGCAGTGTAGAAACCAATTTTAATTCGACCACCAGTGACAAGACAAATTTTACCTGTCATATCCATTGTTTGGTTTCTCTTTTCCAAATTAAACTCTCCACATTTTGGGCACATTTTATGATAAAAGTGATGTATTTCGTGAGTCTTTTCATGACAAATATAGCATCTGTAAAAGAGGAATTCATGAAAATGTCACAAAAGGAAGTTGTTTGAAATAATTCAGGAAACTTACCTCACAGCTCGCAATAATCTGTTGTTAGAGTTGTGGGATGAAGTGTTCGAGAATGTTGTCAAAGTTTGTTCCTTGTTATTCATGTTCTCAGTCACGTTCTGTTTATCATTTTGCTCGTTCGAAACAGAAATATTAGAAGCAAAGCCTTCTTCTGGAATATTCTCAATAATAACCTCATCTTCTTCATGGGTGAGTTTGGGTACTTCACTATTTGGTGCATTTGGAATCATTGCAATTTGTTGTCTCAAATAATGAACTTCGTTGTGTTTTTTCATTTGCATCACAGATTGCATGAGAATGCTCTTGTCATGATTTTTAAATTTTTCTTTTGCTTTTTTTCTTGATTCTCGTTTCATTTCTGCTTGTTCTTCTTTTGAAATCTTTCTTTTGAATAGTAAAGATCCAGCATGAATTAATTGGGCTAATCGAGGGTCTTGTAAATGATAAGAGTGATGGGAAAGCCTCTCGAGCACTGAAGCTGCCAAATGAATTTCCGATTCCGACACAATGGATTCTAATGGAACTTGATGATGAGCAAATGGAGATGATGATTGTTGACTCGAAGGGGTGATGGAAGAACTCGTGATTCTATCGTTATTATGATTCATATCATGAGTAAAAGTATTTTCTGAACCATCATCATTCATGGATAAGGAATCATCATTCAATCGAGTAGTAGCAGTATTATCAGTTGTTGAATTGACCTCTTCCGATGAAGATGACGATGAAGGGAGTAGTAATTGTTGGACGGGATGGATGTCCTCAGTTTGTGAGGAATGCATTTTTTTAAAGTGTAAAATCTCTTCTTTCAAATTTATTATTGAGCCTTTTTCACCGTCTCTCCAAGAGTCTGACTCGACCTCAATCTATCCAATTCAATTCGAGAAATATATCAAAGATCATGTCACTTGAGAGTGTCTTAGAACTTTAAGGTTAAGGAAACATAGGATTCAATGTCCATGTCACCTGCAACCACAGGAATGGCAGAGGGTGTTCCACCTTGGGAAGCATCTTGATAACGAGCATACATTCTTGGATACGATACTGGAGTGGTGCTACTACTTTCAATATTCAAGTCAGTGACCTCTAGTCTGTTCTTGATTTGCTCAAAGGACGGTGCATCATAGAGAGCAATCAACACATTTCCCACCTTTGTCATGGCATCTTGAATGGCCAATTGAAGAGCTTTGTTTTTTGCCTTCTCAATTTCAGTGTCATTGGCTACGAGATTCATGCTACTGATTTGAGTGACACCTAAATTGTATGTGTGCGGTTTCAAAGTGATGATCGAGTGGGTGAATCCACAATCATAAAATAGGATTCATCCGTTATCATTGAACACGAATCTGAACGTTGTCATTGAAACACACTTACCTAACTCGACGAGCTTGTCCAACACTGGACCCACACTTCCCAAATTACTCACACTGAATGAGATGCTGTTCGAGGATCTATAACCCACTCTTGTGTATTCCTTCGTGGTATCATTATATACATAGACTGGATATAAAGAAATGGAAGAAGTTCTCAATTTGAACACATATTCAATTTGTTGGAGAGTTTCCATGACTTGAGCGGAGGACTGACCCACTTCTCGTTGAGCAGCTGAAGCAGAAGTCTTTTGAGCTTCAATGGCAATAGTGAAATCTGCTTGGGTGACAGCTGTTTTTGTTTTTCCAGTTCCTCTCACACTGATCGTTGTATTGTATCGATGAGTAGCGACATTGTACGTTAGAGGCAACGAAATTTCTTGTGAGAAGGACCAGTGGCACAAGAGCAGCAGAGTCACAAGTAACAAGAGACTACCACCACTAGAAAGTCTGATCTTGTTGGAATTATGTGCGTAAGGTTTCATGATGAATGAACGTTGAAAGTTTTTGTTGTTAGCATCATGAAGAACAGTGTGTGTGTTGTGAAATACACTTTTAAATTGTTGTTGAGATCTGATTAAGGCAAAACCAAATGTGGAATTTAACCAAATGAAAGTATTCAAAAAACAAGTTCAAAAATAAGTCCAAGTTCATGGCCAACAACATCACATGGATCATTCATAATAATATGATCAAATATAATAGTATGGCAGGGTGCAATTGAGGCTTCTAATGAGCAAAATAGAGTTGAGTTTGTGGAACTTGTGGCTGGTTGTATAATCTCCTCATGACTCGAAAGACACACGACTTGAAATGTCTCACATTAAGGAAGTTTATTACTCATCCATTACAATCCATCGTCTTCTTCATCGTCATGAATTCCAGGAATTTGGAATTCCTTTGGATTCATAATGTAACAACTGCATATTAACGGAGTGATGGACATGACAAGTCCAATACCAATGACAAATCCACTCAAAATTCCAAAAGTTTCCAACACAATTTCCTTCCATTGCTTGTCACTGATGGGACCTTTTCCATCCAAACTGATTTAAATGATTCATCGAGGTGGATTTATGATCCATTTTCAAATGTTGATGGTTATTTACAATAATGAATTCACGATCGATTGCAAGGACATGTGTGTAGTTAGTGAATAATGAACAACAACAATTTTCATCAAACCTACATTTCCTTTGGAGTTGGTGAATAAATTACTAATAAAATCATGCTCACTAAACCAATCACTGTCAGTAAGACACCACTGGTCAAAATCATGAGCCAACAAATGAAATGTGATCTTCTATTCTTTTTCATTTTCCACCATGCAAATCGGGAATCATTCTTGTGATCTAGTATTGATCAAAAGGACAAATTTAAAAATTCAATATTCCACAAAATCAGAGCAATTCATTAAATTGTAATGTAATCATCGTGAATTTAAATTTTTGCAAACATGATGAACCCATTCCGAAGGTCAAATCAGTAACGACCAAAACCATCATCAAACAATCATATATTTTCATGATGGAATGATGAGCGAGGAGATGATTCAGAATGAGACTTACTGTGGGCGGAAGTGGACGTTGGTTTTGTATTTGAGGTGAGGAGCTGTTGATCGTCCTCTTCTTCCAATAATCGGTTTTGCATCCGTTGTTGATGATGATGAGAGAGGTCAGGTCGAGCAACAACGATTTTTTTGCTTTAAAATGTAGTGATTGTAACGGATGGTATGATGTTTGACATTAGAAGAGTCTCAGGCTTCACGGCCAACACTAATTGGGGCGTGAATTAACTTTGAAGAGTCTTTTCTCCTCTGACAGTCCCCCAACAACACTTCCAATCTCAAAAAAAACAGAAAAAAGTTTGCCGCACGTCTTTTAATGTAGTAGCCACTACACGAGAGGCTATACACAATCTCTACATCATCATCAACGAACCAACATACTTTGTGTGCCTCATCACAACTGGCAATTTCCAACCCGATATCGAGAATTTGAATAACTCCAAATACTAGTATTAACAACAACATTGTTTATTATTGAAATTAATAATAGGAATGCCTTCCAAGGTTGAACCTCTTGAATGTGAAGGCTTTTTACACCACGATGAAGATGAAGACGATTTAGATTTCGAATTAGTCGATCTTGAAACAAACTGTTCATCCGACGCGGAAAAAACAATTAATAACAATAACATTTCTCAACCATCAAGTAGCAGAACCCCACCCAACAAATCTAGGCTCACCAAACGTTTCAATGATCATTCTCCATTATCATCATCATCAGGGACTGCTTTTAATTTTAGTGGAGTAGGAGAGGACGAAGAACGATTTAATTTGATAGATTATTTGGGACCACCACCTCGTCCTGTAGAATCTTTCACTCATCATCATCATGACTCTCCTTTGTATCGTATTCCTCAAGTTGAGGATGAAGAGGATGATTTTGCGGATGAACAATCACCTCCATCACAATCATCAAATCGAAAGTCTTACAATCAACCAATCCCATCCTCATCAACCAAACACACATCTAAAAGCTTCACAAAGGAAGACAATTTTATTGAGAATACTAGTGATAGTGATGATGATGAAAGTCTTCAACATTCATCATCACGGTTTTATCATCATTCTTCTCAACAACAACCACGACGTCACCGTTCTAACCACAGACGAACATCATCAGCAGATTTCGAATCAAATTCTCATTTTTCGAGCATCAACATCAGCATTGGCAATAGTTCATCTCCTATAACGCATAGTGGAAAACATCACCACAGAAACAATAGCGATAGTTACTTCCCTCAAGGTTATAATTCTCACATTTACACTACAACACCAATTAGTTCAAGTAGTAACCATGCTGAACCTCATATTTTTCGAATTTATTCTCAATCTCTTCCTTCCACCTCTTTTATTCAAATTATGAATGACCGAGCTTCTGGTGACAACAGTCACAAACACAATAGAGGCTCTTCCCTTATTGCTAATAATGGACCTGTTAATCACATTTCCATTAGTACCACCCCAACCTTTCCGTCTACAGCAGAAACTAGAAGAGGAAGAGGTCATAAAAGGGTCTCTTCAGCAACAAGCATGCATTTCACATCTGCTGATACATATCCTGAACAAAATGCTGGTAACATAGCTGACTCTAATAATATTTCGAATGAGATACCATATACGATCGAAGAGGCGGACGATGCAAATAATTCAGCCTCTAGTACGTTTACAACAGTACCGGATATTCGTGTCACATCAAATGGAGACGCAAATATCAGACGAGGTTTTAGAAACATGACTCCTCAAAACATCGACACAACACAAGAGAGAAATGTTATTGCAATTTTGTCAACAAGCCCAAATGAAACATCAAACACACATGGTGCTTTATCCTCTAGAAGATCCTCGATAACAGGTGGACAAAGAACATCAGTGGTAGTGCAAATGATTAAGGTAAAGTGGAACGAACCAGAAATACAATCCGAAAGGAGACTATCAGAAATTTACGCACAAAGAAAAAATAACGGAAGGAGGCGACCAAAAGTTCCCAACATTCCAACAAGTGCAAAACATATGAGAGTGAAACCTAAGGTAAAAAAGCATTATGTTGATATTTGCACACAAACAGATGATGCTGATGAGAAATCTGTAGAGACAGTTAAAGAACAATCAAAAGCAGGAATCACTACTGACAGTTCTGATAACGAAGAAACATCTGGAGAAATTACAGACACAGAACATAGCAGTACAACGTCCAACGAAGAAAAGATGCCTCATGACATGACACTGCAAGAGGATGATTTCACACTCCAACCTTCCCAGCAAGAAGAAGAGGTATCATCCATTACTTTTCCAATGACATTTGTTGTTACTAAAACTTACAATAGCCATAGTAATTCACATTCACCATCCACACCCTTAACTTCAAGATCAACTGTGATACAAATTCCAAGCCTAACAGTTGATACTTTCAATCCAGAGCAATACTTTAGTGATTATACCTATACGGATAATCATGAAGAGAATAAGACATCATTATTGGAATGGTTTGAAAAGAATGCTGATGATTCTAAAGATGCACTCAACGATGTAAAACGCAAAATTTTAGATCAAAAAGCTGGACAGCATTATGAAGGTATTGATGTCAATGCCTTAATTTTAAAATACAGAGATGCAGAGGGTGAACTAATTACTATTAGATCCACAGAAGAGTTGAAAACAGCTATTCAAGATTATCTTACATCAAGGAAGCACAGGGCCAGTGGCGTCAAGATTGAAGATATTAGTGAAGGCGAACAAAATGAGCCAGCTTTTGAGTTAGAGGCTCACGTCGATGAATCACAACTTGTCGATGATGCAGATTCTGAAGCCAGTTCGTTATCGATATCCTTTGTTGGTCAGGACTTGGAGCCATTTGTAATGTTAGCCACAAACTTTGCAAATGAGAGAATGAATATATTTGTGGAAACACAATCACCACTTGTGATTGTTCAACAGATACAGCCAAGTCATAACAATAATCATGGCATGTATTTAGCGCATACCTATGGACAAAACTCACATCATAACTTCCATCACTTTAATGACCATCATCATCACTCCATATCACCTCCTGCATCATACCATTCCTATCATCCACCTACTCAAATCGTCAAGAAATCAGGATTACACAAAAGCTTTTCGGAGGACGACATTTTCAAACCTGCTGAAAAGAAACTAACAAAACACGAAGAGGTTAAGGATGAAAGATCAAGCCAAACACCAACCAGTTTAATGTCCACTCAAGAGCAACAAAAAGCTCTTTGGTATAGAGATATATATCATTTTAGTTCATTATATTGCCCGACATTCGAAGAACAAAAGCATTTATTTGATACAACACAAATTGGAAAAGAACTCGGAAAGGGAGGCTTTTCAGGTACGTTCAAATGTTTTTTTACTTACTTCTTATATTTACTGTGAATATAATAGTGGTTTATAGCGCAATTCATATCATTACTGGCCAAAATTTTGCCCTTAAAATTTGTTATCTCGACAAACTGAAACACATGTACAAGAGCGAAAAGAGTGATGTTGTATTTGCTCGTATTGTAAATGAAATTAAGATTTTAGAAGACATTGGAGATCACCCTAACATTGTGAAATTTATCGCAAGCGACTTGTTTAAATTTACGAAAATTTGCGATGAAGATCGTGATAAGTACAACAATGGAAGTATTTCAATGATTATGGAACTTGTTCACGGAGATACTTTGCATAAGGTTGTTCGAGATAGTGCAATTGGAAGATTACACGAAAACATTGTGAGAATTTACGCCAAACAAATTGTGGAAGCTCTTTCGTATTTACATGGAAAAGATATCATTCACGGAGACATTTCTCCTTCTAACATTATGATTGATCGATGGGGCATTCCCAAGTTGATTGACTTTGGACTTTCTAGAAAGTTAAATTCACCTCAAATTGGTGAAAAAACCATTACCGGTACATGCATGTATATTGCACCTGAAGTAATGTCTCATCTTCAAAGTAGTACTGCTTCAGATATTTTTTCATTTGGTTGTATTGTTTTAGAAGCATTAACTGGAAGAAGACCCTATCCTGAGTTGGAATCCCTTCAAGAACCTTTGCAAGTATTTTTCCATATTCTCAAGAACCAAAAATCTCCAGAAATTACAGAAACAGAAGCCTCTGAATACTCGATCTCCAAAGAAGCTTTGGATTTTCTTTCCAAATGTCTCTGCTGGAATCCAACAGAAAGAGCAACAGCTAAGCAATTGTTACAACATCCATTCTTAATTCCAATGTCACGAGAGGAAGTGAAAAAGTCTCTATTATCGACCAACTTTAAAATACGAGAACAAAATCAAATTGATGCAAAACTCACTGGAACAACGACAAATGCTACTTCAAAAGGAGCTGCCTCTAATGAATCTGTGGACTTTTCGACGAGCTCTGATGAAGATTTATTTGACGATGATGTCGACGAGGATGAAGAAAGCTCATAAAATTCACAAGATGATTTACCATTTTTATTTTTCAGAGAGTGTTCTCAAGTTGTACTATTATTACTACTACTATCAGTCTTCAGCAGGTTAGAAATAGTCTTATTAAGGGTATATTTTATTTGAAATTGTAGGCAGAGATGGGTTGTTTGGTGTGGTAACTATTGTGAGTTTAAATTCTTTTGTAACGCCTCAATGTGAGGACCAAACTTTTGAGTTAACTTTTATAATACTTTTGTTACCACCGTTATTTTTGAATGAACTCAACTTTTGCTCCATTTGGTCAATCGATGTTTTGTCTTTTTATGTTCAATTTGGATGTCAATGCTGTCAACAAGACATCATTAAAAAAATTGTTGTTGCAACAGTTCTCTCCTCATGCCATCGTCATCACAAGGATTATTAGTGGGCTCTGCTGTTCTTTTGGGGCTCAGTGGTGTTGGAAATGCAATGCTCTACTTGCGAAATAAAGAGCTTTCCACACAGTTGGAAAAGACTGAAAAGAAATTGCTGGAGAGTCAATCAGCAGCAGCATCACTACTGACAAGAAAAACGAATCATGGTATGTTTTTCTGTGTGTGAATTCAAATAGGATTCAACATGATGACCATCGGATAAAATGCTATTCAACACACACACTCAACATTATCATTGAATCAACTTATTATCATCATTGACTACTACTACTACTCATCAACACCAACAACTACAACTAACTACTCGTCATCACCAACAACTCATATCAAACTCACCCACAGATGTTGATCAACAACAACAACAACAACAACACATTTCACAACTCGAAAAGAAAATTCAACAATTAGAGCAAGAGGTCCAATTCAAAGCACAAGAATTGTTCACATTGGAAGAACAGAAGAAATTCGAGTTGGAACAAATTGAAAAGACCTATCAACAACAAATCCATCAATCACAACATGAATATTCTCAACTCAACTCTCAATACGAATCACACAAAACCTCTTCGAGTGAATTAAAAGAGACTCTCTCTCAACAAATTTCAAATCTCAAAAAGTTACTTGAAAAACAACAACAAGATCATTCAAATTACATGAAACAAAGTGCTCTCGAATTGGAAAATGTGTTAAAATCTAAAGTGAAGGAACAAGAAGCACTTAACATTGAATTGAACAAATTAAAGAGACATGAAAGTGAACTTGAGGCAAATCTTGAAGAATTAACTCAACAATGTGCCAATTTACAAACAAATTTAACCAATGT
Organism: Naegleria fowleri; assembly: GCF_008403515.1. Taxonomy (NCBI): domain Eukaryota; phylum Heterolobosea; class Eutetramitea; order Acrasida; family Naegleriidae; genus Naegleria; species Naegleria fowleri. Next base: position 378,442 of record NW_025407954.1, read on the forward strand.
CACCAATCAATTCTCTGAAAGTATGAAAAGATCTCAAACCATCCATTCCGAGTTGTTACAAAAAAAGAAGATTGAATTAGATCATTTGAATCATGAAATTTTAGAAAAGAAGTCTGAAATTTCACAATTGGTTCATGAAAAGACAGAACTTTTCTCAAAAATTTCAGAAAAGGAACAAGTCATTTCTTCCTTACAACAAACTTTGGAATTGAACAAGGAACAACTCGAACAAATGAATATCTCTTTGCAAGCAATGAAACATTCTCTTCAAGATAGGGATCGAATCCTTACTGAAAAGGAATGTGAATTGAAACATTGTCATGAAAAGATTTCACTCCTTCAAAAAGATTCCAATGTGTTGGAACATCAATATATGGAAACCATTGAAACATTACAACAACAAGTGATGGACTTGCAAAAGAAACTCAATGACACCGATCGAGAGCTTTCCATTTCAAAATCCACTCTCACACAACACATTTCCAAATTAGAAGAAAGCACTCATCACATGAAAGAACTCTCTTCTAAAATTAAGAATTTAGAAATAGAAAATAATGAACTCGTTTCAGATCAACACTCACTTGCAGAAACATTGGAAGAAAAAAAGAAAGAAATTGAAAAGATTCGAAAAGAATTACAAACTGCAAATGAAACTTTATCTGAAACTCGTTTCAAGAGTGAGAATGAAATTCTTTCACTGAAACAAAGTCATGACACAATTTCCAATTTACTTTCCAACAAGATTCAAGAATTGGAAACTTTAACTCTCACCATTGAAAGAAAAGAAAAGGAAATTAGTAATTTGAATGAAACAATGAACACACTTTATCGACAATTATCGGATAAGGATGAACTCATCTTGAAATTAAATTCAGAGGTGAAGGAAATTTCAAATCGTCATGAAAGTACTCTCGAACGTGTGAAATTCGCACAAGATGAAAAAGAAGGATTGGAAAAGGAAATTGCTCACATGAAATCTCAACTCACAAATGCCACTCATGAACATTCACAAGCTCAAACACAGATTGAGAATTTAAAGAAATTAATTTCTGAGAAGGAAATGGAAATTCAATCTCTCACAACAGCACTTGAAACAAACCAATCAGAATTGAAAAAGATCAAGATTGAATCTGAGCAATCAAAACTCAATGATTCACAACAAATTGAACAACTCTCAAAGAAGGAATTAGAAATGAATGAAAAGATGAATCATTTGACAATGGATTTAGATCATTACAAAAAAGAATTGAATCAAACTCATCAGACCGTTTCAGAAAAAGAAATTCAAATTCAAAATCTCCATGAAAAACTCTCACATTTAGAGAATGATTTGACAAACACTCGAAAGGATTATTCTGAATTGCAACAAGTGATGGAGACTCTTAAAATCGAACACTCTCAACAACTCTCTGAAGAAAAATCCAAATTGACATTTGAAATTGAAAAGAAAAAGACTGAAATTTCAAATCTTTTAAAAGAACTTGAACACACTCAATTCACTCTTTCAAAGATCACTCAAGAACTTGACACTGTAAAAACTCTTAATGAGAAAATGACTCACTCCTTGTCACAATTACAACATTCTTCCAGTCATGAGATTGAAGAACTCAAACAATTGATTCACGAAAAAGAAGAACTTGTCCAACAATTGAATCGTGAAAAAGAAGATGAATTATCCTCTCACACCAAACAAGTCACAGCTTTACAACAAGAAAATCATCTCATTGAAGATCAGTTCATTACCTTACAGAAATCTCTTGAAGAAAAGGAACTTGTCATTCATTCACAACACACAGAACACTCTCATTTGAATGAGAAAATCAAAACATTGGAAAGTATGATTGAATCAAAATCAATGGAATTGAAAACCATTCAAGACTCTCTCGTAAAATCTCAAACAGAATTATCACAAAAGGTGAAGGAGTGGAATACTCTCATGGAACAACATTCTCAAATGGAAAAAGAATTAGAACAAGCAAAATTACAATCGACAGGATCAATTCAACAATTTGAAGAAATGAAACTTGAATTGAAACAAAAACAAGACAATATTCAAAAATTAATGGAGAAGAATTCACTCATTGAGGAATCTCTCAAGATCAAATCACAAGATTATGATCAATTGTTACAAGAAATATCAACATTCCAATCACAAGTGGAAAAGAAGGAAGAATTATTGAAACAGTTAAATTCTGAATTGAAGACCTTGAGAGAAGAATTAGAGTTAAAATCAAAGCAAGTTCAAGAATCACAAGACCAATTATTACAATCGTCCACTTTAACACAAGAGGCACTCGAAAAACAAAAATCTCTTGAAAATTTGAGAAAAGAAATTGTAACTGAACTTTGTGCATTGAAAGAACAGGAACAACATTCTCATACTCGTCTTTTCGAACTTGAACAATTCAATCAAGAAAAAGATAAAAAGATTCAAGAGCTTGAGGAATGTATTCGTTCAAACTTGACAACATTCGAAGAACGCACTTCTCAGCTCTTACAGGAATATGAATCAAAATTATTGGAAAAAGATTCAAAACTAAAATCATTGGAAGAACAAGAAGAATCTTTATCTACCACGATCAAAGAGCAACAACAGACCATTGAGTCTATTCAACAAGATGTTAAAAAGAAAGATTCAATGATCAAACAATTAGAAGATAATATGAAAGAAAAGAATCAAGAGTTGGAACGAATGAAACAACTCATTTCACAACTTGAGAGCCAATTAACAAACGTTGGTTCAACTGCCAATCATTTGTCTCAATCTACCACTAATACCATGATTGATGAGAATTCAACCAAGGAAATAACAAGCCAACCAACACAAGAGAATGATGACTCTAAAAAAGAACCAGATACACTTGACAAATTGATCAACAAAATTCGAAATGATGAAGTTCAATCGATTGATTTCTTTGTTGAATTAATAGATACAGGTTATTGCGAGTATTTTTCAGAAATTTCTAAAGAAAAATTACATTCCTTATTCCTTGCATTGGAAGAGAGTAAATCTCTTGTGGATATTTCATTTGATGGATGTGGTCTTGCTACTCAAGATTTAAAGCATTTGCTTTACAATTTAGCAAAGAACAAAAGTATTGTCACATTGAATTTATCAGTTGACATTCCTGAAGGATTTACTGTTCCATTTGATCTTGTTCAAGCATTGTGTGATTTTATCTCACAGAACAATGTATGTTCCACCTTGAAGATCATTGATTGGGTATTCAGCCAAGAAGAATCTCATAAGATTGTGGAGGCCTTAAAAACTGCTTCACAATCAAAACTCAGCTCTGTTGAATGGGATAAGAAGACAAAAATCGCAAAGAAAGACAAGGAAGCTTTTAATAGGATTCTCAATCAACGAAAATGATGGAAGTGAATAAATGAGTGATCAATTCATTGAACTAACTGATTTACTGGAACTTGGTCTTTTTTTTGCCCAGTCCAATTGTGTCTCTGTTTGTTGAGAAGATCTTTGAAGAAGAAATTGCAGCTTTAGGTTCCTTTTCTTCATCATCACTTGATGAATCCAAACAAATGTCATCTTCCACAGATGACCCTTTGATTTGAGGAATTGGAATTGTGGTGTTTTTGGTGATCTTCTGCTGCAACAATGAATGTCCTTAACGTTTTCTTTGTTAAAACTTCAAATTCAAGTGATGCATTCCATTCAGACTTGTGCTTGTTGACCCAAACCCTTCAGAATGCTCTTGTGGTGGTTTGGAATTACAAGTGGAAGGTCGATTAAAGGTTCTTCATTCTTCTTGCAAACATGCCTTGAACGCTCTTTTTAATATTTCTCAAATTGAGATGGCATCTTAGTGAACATGGAATTCCATCTTTCATTGCCTTTTGCATATGTGGAAGTAACAAGTACGAGTAATTGTGCATTTCTCGATACCAATACCTCAGTCAACCAGGAACTTTAAAGTTTTCAGTTGACTAAAAAATTTTACATTATTTTCACAATGGCGTTTAAAATATTCTTTGGAGATTTGTCCTTGATTGCCTTCATTGACTCAATCAATGAATTGTTTAAATCCTTTTTTAGCTTGCACTCCAGAAATTTTCTGTTTTTCTTTGCATACAAGACGAATCGTTTCATAGCAAGAAAGGTTCTTTTCTTTTGCAGCCTTTTTCAATGAAGCAAGAGAACCTTCTCCTATACATCTCTTTGGAATGTTAATGCATCTCTCAAAAGCCATATCATCATTAACATTATCAACAATTCTTGCATAGGAGATGATATCTTTCACTTCCATACGATCATAGAATTTAAAGCATCCCAATACTCGATATTTAATGCCATTCACAGCAAAATCATTCTCGAAGGATCTAGAAGAGGCATTGATGCGAATTAATACACAAAAATCTCGAAAGCTAAGTTTTCCATTACTTGACTTGATGAGTAGTATTTCTGAGACAACAAAATTTGCTTCATCTTCACTCGACTCGACTGCAATCGTATAGAGATGGGTATTCCTGTAATGTTAAATGTGAATAAATTCTCTTCTCTTATTCGGTCTGTATTTTGTGCAATGATTTCATCGCTCAATTTCAAATTATTCTTTGTAGATCTATAATTTTGATTCATTAATATTGTTTTCATGTTTGGAAATTCGTTTAAAGGTTTTTTCATGAGTGAGCAATCACTGTATCTCCATGTGTAGGTCGTAAAATTTCTGGACTCTTGTGGAAGAGATGACACACATTCAATGTAGACTTGAGGGATGACTTCTTTTATCTTGTTAGGTTCAGTGACATTGTTTCGATACGTATGAGTTGATATAGTTTCTCGATCCTTGTTTTGATGATCGACACAATTCTTTGATCTCTTGAGCAAATTGTGTAGCTGAGAGTTGTCTATTCTTGGCACCACTAATTTCATGGATGATGGTGATTGCACTCAATACTTTTTGAAGATTATGTTTGCGTCCAGATACAAATTCTGATATCACAGAGTTATCCGATTCCTTGCGCTTAAAGACGTTTTTTTTTGAATCAAAAAAAAATGATGAGGAATCAAGGCTCATCATCGTCGTCGTCTTTTCAAGACACCGACTTTTCTTTCAAAGAAAATATCTACCAACAATTAGTGGAAGGGAATATTGAAACAATACGATCGTTTCTTCTCACCAAATCAAGAAACAAATATTTTCTTATCATTATCCATTTTGGAGATAAAAAAGGAGGGTTAAGGGTGAGAAGAAACAGAGAGATAGACAGTTTTGAGTTTGAGGATGTAATTGATCTCACGTATGAGCAACATTCATTTGTTCAGTTTGTAGGACTAAAGAGTCTTCAATCGGGTGAAGTTTTACCCATGATTCCTCATCCAATCATTCCCAACACAACCTTTCTTGAAAAAAAGTATGTCAATCGAATGAAAGAAGGAGAAGAGTTTGTCCTTCTCACACAGGACACTCGAGAGGATGCTGTTTCTCGCTTATCCAAAGATCAATTAGAAGCCATTCGAGATAAGTTTAACAAAATTGATGAGAATCGATCAGGTGTGATTACCACTCACGATATCGAAAAATATTTCAAAACGATTTGCGAAAATAAGATTGCGAACCTAACGCATATGGTTCAGGAGAAGGTGAAAAAAGAACCCCACAAAGAACTGTATCACTCTCAACAGCTTGAAAAGCATATCAAAATGGTAAAGAAGCAATGTGAGACTAATGTTGAATATTTTCGATCCATTGACTTGAATAACGATGGAATTATTACATTTGAGGAGTTTAAGGTATGTTGTAAAATATTACAATCACCTATGAATTTCATTTAAAAATTTCAAAGAACTATGAGTCCAAGTTTTATTTAGACCCAAAACAACACTAGGAATTGTCCTTTGGTGGTGATCTCCTCCAAAAAAGAGCTCATCTTGAATATCCTTTTATTTACGTGTACAAAACGCGGGTAATTTTTACAGATATTAATTGGAAAAAGCTGAGTTATGTCAATTTGCAGATTCTAAAACGTTATTTAGACTGCCCGCGGGTAATTTTTACAACCAAAAAAGTTGTATAAATTTAGATGTAATGGGTTGTATGAATAATGGAATAATGAATCAAAGATGCAAAACTATTATATCCATTTCCATCCTTTTTAATGATATAGTCGGGCCAAGCATTTACATTTCATACAACTTTCAAAAAACATTACAACAACATAATTCATTTGGAAATAATATGACTAAAGTGCAACCATTTGATGCCATTCTTCATCAACAAACAACAACAATAGCAACTGATGACGCTACCACTACCACCACATCATCAAGTTCTCAAGTAGATCAAGTTTCCTTTATTCGATCCATTAAATTCACGCTCATCTTAATGATATCCATTCTCCTCGTATTGAGTGTGATTGTTTTGAGTGCCATTTGGTTAGGTAAGTCATCCACATCACTTTCAAAGAGATGATCTGTTCGAGCGCAGACTCGTAGCAAGTTTTGGTCCTACCCTCACTAGTCTTTCCTCGTCTGCAAGAGATGCCGAATTGAGTAAAATCATTAATTATGCCGAACAAACATTGAAAGAAATTTCCATGTCCTCCGAAGACATTAAACAACAATTCATTGGTGATGGATTGGATATTTACAATCTGAATGTTGTGGAGAAGAAGACTTACAGTGGATATAAGGTGAGTCGAACATTCCTATTGTTACTTTCTAACTCAACAACTTCCATTCACTTGTTTCAGTCTGGTCAAAAACTTCATAATGGAATTGTGATTTCGAGCTATGTGGGTGATATGTATAATTTTTGTTTTGGTTTCATCACATGGAGCAATGGTCATGCACTATTTAACATTACGAGTGAGGACCAGAAAATTTATTCATGTGCTTTACCACTCTCTCAATACGATTATTGTCAAAGAAAATCCACTCCAGACCAAGTCATGTCATCCTTTGATTTGAGTGTGATCATTCAGTCGTGTATGGCACACCCTAACAATTTGGTAAGTAATGTTGTCCTTGCATAACCTTTCTAACCGTGTGAGTGAATCTATGGATGGAATTCATCTGTGTGTGATCAAACAAATGTTGAACTTGAAAGACCTTCACTCCATCGTATGCAGATCCAGCCATGCCTCAATATACCTTCATCTCATTGATCAATTGTGTTGAAGAAACCAATCCAACACTCCTTGCAAATGGCAAGAAATTCTCATACTATTATGGTAATGACTTGACCACAGGATCGATCTCTGAGTTTTTGAAAAAACGAACCGAAGAATTGGTGGGTTCCAGAAGTTTTATCATTGAAACTTGTTCGAATTTTGTCATTGCAGTTGATAACGATGCCATTTTGTCTACTTGGGGAACTGGAAACACATTGATTCGAAAAACCTATGAAACTATTGAAGATGCTACTGTGGTATCTCTATCAAGGAGTGCTCTCACAAATCTTGGAAAAACGTGGAAAGAACTTGCTTGCAATCAAATTTTGGTCACTTTGGATGCATCTTCCTACATTTCAGTCTATCGTTTGTGTACCGTGACCAATATCGATTGGATTATTGTATTGGCAGTTCCTCAATGGAATTATATTGGATCGACTGTTATTGCCATTGTTGCATCGGTGTTGGGCTCCATAATGATGGTATCGTTTGGAGTTCTTGTGGGAATTTTGTTCTCAATCAAAATTGTGAGACCTATCTACAATTTACTCGATCTTTTTGAGAGTGTTTCAAACATGAACTTGGATGGTCTTGATGTTCTTCCAAGTCACTTTTCAGAAGTGAAATTGCTTCAACTTCAATTTTTATCAATGGTCAAACGAATGAAGTTGTATAAGAGCTTTATTCCTGCACACTTGTTGTCAGAGATTGAGGAGCAACAAATAATGGACCCCATCACTAATCAACAACCATTGACTCATCAGCAATACAAGGTTGGTGATGCAAACAACAGTTCCATGTCTCAGAGTCAATCCTCTGTGGAAGAGAGTCACTCTAAAAACTCTTCGTCGATGAATGCTCAAAATATTCATCGAAACAGTTCCAAAAAAAAGCATTCCAAAGATGTGAACAAGTTTTCCCTTTATTTGGAGTCAAAGAGAGTTACAATGATACAAATACTTTATGAAGGATTTAATGATTTACTTCATTCAATGAGTCCACAAGAAACCGTCTCACTTTTAAGGTAGGTGTACACATGATTTCTTAATTTATTCCAACAATGCAAACAAATCTGGTCAATAATGAACAACGTAGTGATGTATTCGAACAAGTGAATAGTTGTAGTAGAACGCATGGAGCAGTTCAAATCTCTCTTGAAAATGATTCAATCACTCTTGCGTTAAATGCAACACAAAAACAACAAAATCATGAGGAAAAGGGAGCTCACTTGTGTCGATCACTCAATGAAAAGCTCTTGTCTTTAAAGTTGATGAGATGGATTGAATTTTTGAAAAAAAGACCTCATCTTGCCGACTTGCTTTGTTTTAGATTTGCAGTCCTTTCACAGGAATGTTTTTGTGGGAATCTTGGAACGAAAGAAGTGAAACAGTTTAGCTTACTGAGTAGTGGTAAACACAATCTACAAACTCTATTGAATGTTTCAAAACAAATGAACATTTCCATTGTATGCTCTGAATCTGTGCGGAATAGTTGTGTGAAATCCTTTCAAACACGTTTCATTGAATCGATGTGCTTCATTGATGACACATTTGTTTCAACCTTACAAGATTCTCCAAAAAAAGAAACAAATATTTATGAAATTGGCATGTCTTTGCAAACACAACATGATGAATTGATGTATGAATTAGCCTCACAAGAAAAGGCAAACGTATGGAATCATTACAACCAAGCATGTCAATACTATTTCGAAAAGAACTATTCTCAGGCACTTGAATTGTTTCAAAACTTTTATTCAAAGAATTCAAATGACAAACCTACTGAAAACATGATCCATAAGTGTCAAACATTTATGTAACAAGATTCAAACAAGACAATTGTGGATGATGTAGATTAATCCTTCAATCAAAACTCGTCGTTTCGCCATGATCATCTCGGAAATTCAATAAATCTGAGACTCGTTGGCTTGCTGATGGGTATTTCGAGTCGTTCTTCTACCTCATGGATCATCAATTTTTTAAAAAAATTTATTTGAACCTTTTCCCGCGTCTCATTCAAGTCTCTCTCCACACACAAACCCTCATCATCCTCACAAACCAACACCTCTTTTATTCATAGGAAATGAATCGGAATGGTATTTATTATGTTCCTGCTTCAACGTCCAAGCATCAAAAGAAGGAAACAACAACTCGGAATTTCAATAGTAGTAGTACTACTCCATCTTCTTATCTTGACAAGGCTATTCATCAACATTATGAAACAAGAAAGAAATTGTTGGCAAATTCAAATAACAATAACAACAATAACTCGAGAAGTGCTGCTACTCCTTCTTCTCACAATAATAACAACAACTCGAGTAGTCATTTTCGAAAAGATGGACCATTATCATCATCCCCTCCTTCCATTCCATCCGATATATTTCCAGAGTTAGCCAATTTTGATATGAATGAATGTGAGAATTATTCGACTCTATTATCAAAATTAAGTGATGAACAATTAAACGTATTGAAATGTGCCATAGAAGGACATTCCATGTTTATTACAGGTGTTGCTGGAACTGGAAAATCATTTCTATTAGAATGTATTATTAAAACATTGTCCAATGTCCATCAAAAGAAAGTTGTAGTCACAGCATCCACTGGAATTGCAGCTGTAAATATTGGAGGATCTACCATTCAGTAAGTTTTCAAGTACCACATAACCACCATAACTATAACTACCATAACAACCACCACTACAACCACCACCACAACCACCACCACAACCACTCAATAGTTCATTTGCAGGTATTCGAACACTCGACAATGGTCAAGTGGATAGTAAAACTGCATGGAGAAATGATAAAGAATGGCAAAGCACAGATGTTTTAATCATTGATGAAATATCCATGATTGATGCTCAATATTTTGACCAACTTGAAGCTGTAGCAACAGAGATTAGATGTTTCTTTGAAATTGCAACATCAAAAGCACCAAAAGAAATGGTCATGAAACAATTACCTGCATTTGGTGGAATTCAAGTGATTTTATGTGGTGATTTTTTACAATTACCACCCGTAGCAAAACCATTTAAAAATGAACATGGAGGTGAGTATTGAGATGTTTGTGCATTTCAAGAAGAAGGAATTGCTTCATCTTTTTTACTATTCTCTTGTATAAACTCACTCAATATTTACTTTCCTAACATTCACTGACATTCCACTTGACTTAATGTCCATAACACTTGACAACAAACTAATGCTGATGATGACACCGACAACAACTTAATAACACTTGTCAACAAACTAATGCTGATGATGAACACTTGACACACACCAACTCACAGAAACTGTCTATCAAAAGAAAGAAATGTGTTTCAAAGCAAAATGTTGGCAAAAAATAATCAAATATACTTTTGAATTAACCAATGTCTTTAGACAAGAAGAAAATGAATGGGTATCTATTTTAAATTCTATAAGAACATGTCGAATTGATTCCAATGCAATTTCACAACTCTCAAAATTACAACACAATCGATTTGAAGGGATGGAAAAATCAACAGTCATTCATACTCTTAATAAGAATGTGGATGGTGTCAATGAAAGTGAATTATTGAAACTTGATCCACCACACTTTATTTATAAGGATCATACTTACTTTTCTTATGGAGAATATGATCCAGGTGTTGATCCTCCAAGCACTAAAGAATCGATTCGAAATGCTATTTTATCAAATTTTAATTCAAGTAATGCTGCACCTGAAATTAATTTGAGAGTTGGTGCTCAAGTCATGATGATTAAGAATGATTTTACAAATCAATTAGTGAATGGTACAAGAGGAGAAGTCATTGGATTTGTGAAACAATCAGCACAAGATTTATATTCGACCACAAAAACACTTAAACCCTATGCTCAAACATGGATTGATGAAAATGGAGAATTATTTCCAAAAGTTGTTTTTACAAGAGAAGAAAATGGAAAGGAATACAAGATTATCAAAATTGTACATCCAGGTGAGTGATTGTTATTCTTTTTAATTTGTATTCAATGGTGGTGGTGGTGCTATGATGATGATGAATGGTGTTAATATGTATTCATTGATGATGATGATGGTGGTGCTATGATGATGATGAATGCATTGTTGATGAATGCATCGACGAATCAAAACAGCAATATTTGAAACTGATGGACCAAAGAAATCAAAAGGTACACGTTTACAAATACCTTTAAAACTTGCTTATGGTATGTAGAGGAATGTCTATTTGATGTACATTTTCATTGATGCCCTTTTGACACTCGAATGGTATCATAATATTCCTGTATATTTACACTCGAATGGTATCATAATATTCCTGTATATTATAAAATTCCTATGAAACACATTGTGGTCAATCTCCCCATAGCCATGACTGTTCACAAAACACAAGGTCTCACTCTCGATAAATGTATCATTGATTTGAGCACTGTATTTAGTCCAGGACAAATTTATGTTGCACTCTCCAGAGCTAAAACAATGAAATATTTGCAAGTGAAAAACTTTAATTCCTCAACACTAACAAGACATATCAACAGGGAAGCCATTGAATTCTATAGAGCAATTAGTAAGAATGATTCGTTCATTCCTCAAGACAAATCACCCAAAGAAACATTTATTGCTAAATTATTATCAAAACATTCAGAAAGTTTTGCACAAAGAAAGAAACAATTTGAAACCATTTTAGAAAAAATTGATTTGGAGGGAATGAGTTCACTCTCTCAAAATTCAAAAAAGAGAAAAAAAACACAAGACTCTTCATACACCTCTGAATTGATGAAGAAGGCCAAAATGAGTCAAAAACCCTCCACAACCTTTGAATCAAGTAAGAGAGGTGGTAAATATTACTGTGTTGCCACTGGAAGAAAACCTGGTATTTATTTGACATGGGAAGAATGCAAAACACAAGTCGATAATTTTAGAGGAGCAAAATTTAAATCGTTTCCAACACTTGAATTGGCAGAACAATATATGAAAGAACATGGAATCACCAATTAAAGTTCATTGTTGTGAATATATAATCATGATTGACTCTGTTGAGAGTTGTGCAAAAATACTGATGTATTATTATTATTATCCTTGTACAGTACAAATGGACTTGATACTAATCCAAATTAACAGTACACTGTTATTGTTGTTAGGTTCCAGCAGTGCTCCATTTCTAGAATAAATTCTTTTCCTTCTTGAGAGAGGTTTGTTTCCAAGTCTGAAGTTGAGAGAATTTCTTCTTGTCCATTCCAAATACCTTAATAAATTCATCATTCGATAAATAAGTCTCCAATTTAGACTTGTCAATACCTTCTGGCAATGATCCACTTGTAAGAACCTTGTAACTATAAGTCTGATGAGAGAATAATTTGTTATACAAACTGGTGCAAGTTGGACAATGTTCAATTTCATAGACTCCTGAGGAATGATCTTGATCGACTGATGAGGACTTGATGATTTGGTGTGTATGAGTGGTTCTTCTTGGAGTTCTAGGTGTTTTAACAAAACCTTTAGAAATAACATTTGGATCTTTGGATTGTTTGTATCGAACCTTGAAAGAAGTGGATGATGTAGACCATGCAAGGAAATGTCTTGTAAATTCTGGTGGTTCTTCTAATTCTGTAACCACACGTAAATTCATTTCATCTTCTTTCTTGACCAATGATGTAGGATCAAAGTCATCTTCATTGTTCTGAAAATGATTCTTTTTCGTATAGAATGAATCGTGTTGTTGTTGTTGGCACTTCCAAGTATGATAATATTCCAAAACACTTGCCAATGCAAATTTCTTTGTCTCGGTAGGACATAACTTTCCAATCCATACATAAACTTGTTCTTCGAGATCGAGAGCATCTAAAATATAAGCTTGTGTCGATGACAAATCAGATTCACCATAATGTGGAATGGGAGTCATTGTAAATTCACCTGAATGATCATTAATGGAATAGAGAGTTGGAGTAGTTAAAGTAGTAGCCAGACGAGTTGTTGAATTCTTTAAATGATCTTTTTGCATGCTAAAATAATTCTTAAATCTCAACAAGAATGGTTCAAAGTAAGGATCAATACTTGATTTAAAGACATATTTGGACAATTGTTCAATGGCATTCTCATGTTGTTGTTGTGAATGATCAATGAAAATAACATTCTCTCGAGAGAATAAGGATGAAAATAATTCCTTCAAGAGATCATTTTCAATGAACTTCTTTTCATGAGATGGACAATAAGGTCCATAATAGACAATTAATTGTTGTTGTTGTTTACCTTCCTGTTCATGATGATGATGATGACTTGGATCCATAGTAGTACTACTCAATGATGGAGATGCTGCAACATCCATACTACCAATACTACCACTACCAATACTATTATCACCAACACTACTATTCTGAATGTTCAATTCTTTTCGATGCAATGCCACCACAAAATTATAATTTGAAAATATCATGGCATGGAATGGATTTAAATATACAGGATGTAAATCATCACATTCACACACTCGACCATCTCGAATATCATAGCAATGAAGTGTTATATTGGATGGATCAAAGAGTGATTTCATTGCTATTTGTTGAATCATTTCTTTTTGGAATTGTAAGACTTGTGGTGAATATTTCTTTTCATTGTTGTCATCTAAATTAGACTTGTTGAGATTGGAGAAGAGTTTGATTGGGGGCTGAGTACTCATGGATGTCTCTGTGGTAATCCTATGATTTGAAGTACAATTGTTGTTATTGTCCTTCCACTTGTCCAATGATGAAGTGGTGCTGGTGCTGACTGTAGTAGTAGTCAACGTATTCGTGGAAGTGCTCGTGGTGCTAGTGCTGGTGGTGGTCGTATTTGGACTACTACTACTACTACTACTACGGGTGGAAGTCCTTGTAGCAGTTTCATCGTCCCATAAAGAGGATGATGCTACTGCTGTTGCACTTGCTGGTGATTCTGAAGGAGTGGTAGGTGTGGTTGAATCCTGAATGAAGAATAATTCATCCTCATTATTGGCCAATTCACGTTCACTCAATGGAGTGTTATTATTACTATTACTTGTTGACCATGTAGAGGAAGAGGATCCTCGAAGGATTGACACATTCTTTTGGCTCATTCCTTTTTGAGCCTTTTCAAATGCTTCCAAAACAGATTCTCTATATTTACCCTTATGAACCACATAGGGAACTCTATGTGGTTGATTCAACTTGTCCTCTGTGGTGGTGGTGGTGGTGGTTTGAGTGGTGATGCGACTACTACTACCACTACTCTCTAGTGCTCCTCCAGTTAGAAATAAATCCATAAAGAGAGGTGGTTCCTTATCTTGAATCACACGTACTTGTTGTTCTACAACACCTTCATCAATCATTTCATTCACTTCCACAGTCTTATAGGCTGAGGTTCCCTTGTCTTTCTTTTTAATATCTCTACCTTGCCAAAAGAAGAGTTTATGGAATGGTTTACCACCCTCTACTTTGGTATAAGAATAGAGAAGAATGAATGCATCACCACTGAAAAAGTGTCCAATATGAGAGTAGGGTATTCTCTGGAAATCACTCACGCGCCACATTCTAATTTTGGAATTACATATTTGGTGTTGCTGATTCATGAAAGGATCACCACTACCACTACCACCATTCATGTCTTTTCGTGAAACCATCATCATCATGGATGCATACTTTTGTTTCAATAATTCTTCAAATGGAATTTTTTGTTGTTTCTTCTTTTCAGCAATGTTACCACGTGAGGCTTCTTGATGTTGAGTTTGAATCATTAACATTCCAGGATAATCACTGAATTTTTGTTTGAACATGGAATGTTCACCTTCTTCAATGACACGTGTGACTGTAGATATGAAGAAACTGCCATTATTACTATTATTACTCGTACTACTCATACTACTATTACTACTCATACTACTCAAATTACTTGTAGACCATCTCCTTCTCGCTCGTTGAATGACTGGATTCATGAGTGAAAATGGAGTATCATTCCTTGCTCTATATTGTGCCAATTTCTTTGCAATGGCAATTCCCCATTTTCTAATATTAATATTACTTTGTTTTCCACTCCAAAAGAATACTTCATTAGTGAAGAGAGATTCAAATATATAACATTGATCGGAGTGTAAGACATGATGACTTGGTTGAATAATTTCTAATTGATTCAATTCTCCTTTTTCAATACATTCTTTGAGTTGAGAGAGTGTTTCCATTTCTCCATGTGGTACTTGATTCAATTTAATCACACTCAACATGTGAGGTGCAATTCTTTTAATATATGCATCTTGTGTTTCTTGTTTCTCAATTTGGAGTGGCATTTCTTCAAATATTTCTGAATTTAATTTGTAGAGACGTTGACCAAGATCATTCAATTGTTGATACAAGTCATCAGAGATTTCATCTTGACACATGTACTTGCTCTTTTCAGATAGTTTGAGTTTGGAAAAGACATTGGATGTGTGTGTTGAAGAGGATGTGTTTGAAGATTTCATTTGAACTCTCTCCACAGGTGGATATTGTTCAGAGAGTAATTTCATAAAAGAGTCTTCAGTGGGAGGTGGTCCTCCGCCGAGAGGATCACTCACTCCTAACAAGGTCCAAAATTGAGTCATTTGTTTTTTGAGGAGTGGAGTCAAGTCAGAAGAAGTGTTGATCGAGTTGGAACTGGTCGAATTGGAACTGGTCGAATTAGTCAAATTAGTGTACACTCCACCATCAATAATCACCACTTGACAATCTCCACCTCTCTCTTTGTATTTAATCATTTGACTCATATCCAATGCTTTGGCTCGACACAACTTGTTCGAATATTGTCCATTATAGATATAAACAATTTTACCAGTATCCAATAAGAAACAATCATTGTGGTTGAGAGAAGACCAATGCAATGGAACCCATGTGGCTCTTGCTTTCTTTCTACCTTTCACCCATATCAAGAGAGGAGTTGAACCCTTTTTCACATCCACTACATCAATTTCAAGAACATGAGATTTTTTCAAGAGAGGATCCTTATCCATGGCTCTTTTAGGAAAGATGTCATCCCTAGTGAGTGAACCAATATATTCTTGCATGATCATTCGACCATATTCACGTGCAATTTCCATTCCTTCTTTGGAATAGATTGGAGTCGTTGAAGAGGTGGTACTTGTGCTAGTACTCGTACTCAACGTAGGTGAATCATTCAAGGGTGCTACTACTTGATGCTTGGAAGGGGTGGTGGTAGTGTTTATGGAAGACTTGTGGTGTGAGGCTGTTGTTGCTGCTGTTGACATTCTGCTCATCACCATGGGTGGCACTTGCCGCTCAAATCTCTCCTGTAGTGGTGGTGGTGGTGGTTGATATCCAGTGGTCTTTCTATAGACAAATACAGGTATGGAAATGAAAGTAAATCGAAAGAGTAAGAACATGGCCATTCCTACATAATAACCTAGACCAGAGAATAATTTAGAATACCATGGTCGATTGGCTGCAGCGAGTGCAGAATTCCTTGCTATCGATGATGCCATCGAGAGAGAGAGAGATTGTCTCGTAATTTCTGTTGGGGACAAGAGAGTCGTCGAATCTTGATTGGCGCCAATCACAAGTTGAGATCTCAGAGAGGGTATCTTGGTGACTGTCGTCATGGTACTACTCGTCGTAGCGGTAGCATGAGTGTCATCACTCGTGTTGCTACTACTACTACTACTATTGTTGTTGCTAGCACTTGTAGTTACAGCACTTGAGGGTCTCACTTTTCCTCCCTCACTCACTGGTACATCATAAATTGAAATTTTACCTTCAGGTTTCAATGACATGGTTTTCCTCAATGATGAAAGAGTATCCTTGTCATCACTTTGACCACTCTGACCACTACTACTATGACCACCACCACCACCACCACCACCACTCTGAGAAATTCTCTCAAATTCACTCACTCTCTCACACACTGGCATTCCATCCCAAGTGTCTGGAAATATATCTTCTTGAAAATATTGTTCAATATTGGATTTTCGACTCACTCTCATGGATAGAGTTTCAATTGTCTTGTCATTGGTTAATCTAAGAAAACGTGCCAATTCAAAATCATTGACAGATAATTTCCATTTGGGTATCCAATCCACACTTGCACTTGCACCTGAAGAACAATTGTAATCATTCAAATAATGAAGAGTACCACCTTCTAATTCATAGAATCGAATATTACCATCTCCTCTTCCTGCCAAATAGAGTAATTTAATATCTGGATCATAGAAAGGTGTCAATACAGATGCACCATTATCAATTGGAACTCGTTGTAAACATTTCAAATCTTTTCGAGTATCATAGAGTGCACATTCACGTGAACCTGATTTGGAAAAACCCACACTTGTGACATAGGGAGTACCATTGTTGTAAAGAACTTGAAAAGGTTTCATACTGGAGTGAGCTTCTACGAATTGAACAGCTGCAGTGGATGAAGAGGATGATGATGATGCACCACCACCACCACCACCCTGAGAACCACTTCGAATGTCATAGATACGAATGAAACGATCCGATGTACCACAAATCATCCATTGACCATTGTCATTCCATGAGACACTCTCAGTGGTGATCAAAGATGTAGTACTTGTTGTTGATGATGTTGTTGATGAAAAGGTCTTTTGATGACGTAAGGACAAGTGAATTTTTCGTTTTTCCAAATCCCACCAATACATGTACTCTCCTTGAACACTCACAATACTCTTCTCAATATAGGGATGAAAAACAACCTTACTAATCATGGAAATATTGGAATGAGAGGATGTAATGATGGGATCATTCAATTCCAAATCACAATCTTCTAATATTTTGTAATTCATTGTCGATTCTTCTTCTGAACAATTTAATTTCCACAATCGAATGGTATTATCAGAATTGGAGACTGTCAATAAATCATTTCGATCTCGGAATGGTGATAAATCAAAATCTGATAATTTTCCTTTATGAGCTTTGATGAGTCCATAATTTTGAATCTTTTCATCCCATTTCCCATAATCATTGACTCTCTTGTAGGAGAGAAGACTACCACCCGTCGACTGGTAAGGTAATACATAGAGTGTTCCATTTGTTTTTAAGGTATTGGATAATTTTTGACCATAACCCACAGGAATGTTTTCGTGACGTTCACTCTTGGTTGATTCATGACCATTCAAATGTCTGAATTTGGAGGAACGGACGAGAGAAGAGGTTTGATTGAGAAGCATATTGCAAGAGGTGATGGAGTGTGTGCGGAGTGTGAGAGTGTGCGGATTGTGAGTGTGTGCGGAGTGTGAATGAAGTGTGTTTTGGTGTGAGAGAGTGGGTGAGAGAGAGTGGGTGAGAGAGGAGACTTGTGTTCCAATGATGAAGAACAATGAATTCACCGCGCGTTGCTGTTAAAACACCACACCACACCACACCTTAGGAAGAATGTGTTAGGTTGGGGATGATCGGTTCGTTCTTTTGAATGTCAAGAGAGGAACAACAATCCTGTGTCGACACACAGAGTGAGTTGATACAATTCAGAGAATGATGAGGACGTATAACGGCGTTGTCAGATCGCAGGATTGTGCCCAAAGCTTCCTCTGGGAAAAGACAGATTTTTTTTGACAAGTGAAAATCAAAAGATAGTTGATGGATCATTGGCAGAAAACAAACTGGGACTTTATTGATAAATAGTGGCCACTATTTGTGATGTTTTTTATGCCTTCCATTACTTGAGTGTTTCTTTTCTGAGGAGGATGTATTCACACTGCTACCTCCTCCATTTAACTTGAGTACAAGCTTGGTCTCAGTCACTTGTTCAGCAATGAAACTTGCAGAAGAATCACTGGCTGCATTCTTGGATGGCCTTCCTGGACCTCTCTTCTTTCCTCTTGAGGAAGAACTAACACTCGTTGTTGTTGTTGTTGTACTGGATTTGTTCTTCTTTCTGTCTCTACTTTCAATATAATCTTCATCATCAGCATCTTCATCACTATCATGAATGAGTGACTTTTTTCTAGAATCATCTTCATCCTCAGAGAGTGCAATAAGAGTATCATCATCATCCATACTAGATGGTGGCTTTTTACGTTTTCTATTTGAACTAGCATAAGTTCTAATCGTCTCTACAGTATTGAAAGTTGGAACAGGTGACAAAGAGTCATAATTATCATTGACTTCAATCATTTCATCCTCCAACATGGATGCTTGTCCAACCAGAGACATTCTTTTTCTTGAATTGATTTCATCATCCATGTTTGATGGTGCAATCATGGCTGTTGGATTCAATATTGGAGTATCAACAGAAAGTGATAAACTTTGCATTCTCTCTCTACTCTTAAATTTCAATTCTTCCCAATTTCCTCTCTTATCTTCACATGGAGCCATTGGATGAGGAACATAGGATTCAACAGTAATTAGTTTCCATCTTGGTATGACATTCTGATCTGCTGTCTTTTTATCTTTTTGTTTCTTTTGAGGAGATGTCAAACTCGATTGAGCAGTGTATGCTAATTTGGCATTCATGAGTGTGGTTTTGGAAGAGGTTGGAGTAGCAGCAGTAGATGTATGAGTGGTAGTGGTGGTGGTGGTGGTAGTGGTAGTGGTAGTACTGCTACTGCTCATTGTCTGTGCAATCATTTGATCTTTAGGAACAAGATAGGTAAAATGTTCAGAAAATTTGTTGGTGGGTGCTTTTGGAAAATGATCTTCTGAAGAATATTCTTTGAAATTCTCAAATGCTTGTACAATAGTTTCATAATCTGGAACTTGATAGTTCATAGTCTTACGAATCTCTTCTTCCTCGTCTGTCTGACTCTTCTTCTTCTTTTTATCTGTTACAGGAAGTGATGCAAGATAATACTTTTGTCTTTCTTGCATTTCACTATCAATATGTAAATAACAATATCTAGCATCTGAAATATCTTCTTCTTCTTCTGTCTCATTGATGGTTGGTAATTGAGATAATTCTTCATTGGTCAACACTCTAAAGGATGGTGTTACAATTTCCTTATATTTAATGTCCTTAATATTAGAAACACCAGTATCAAAAATGACAATATCTTCAGTTGGATTGTCTTCAGCACCTCTACTTCTACGAAAACCAGCAGATCGATGAATAGAAACTGATCTTCTTGTAGTCGATCCTGCTCTTTTAGAAATTTTCTTCTTATTGTATTGATTCATAATATTAGAAAAGGATAAAGGATATGTTCTTCTAGGTAAAGGATAGTTTGAATAGGATGTAGATGGATTATAGATTAATTGCAAAGAGTCCAAAATATCAGCAGAGGTAATATATGGCAATGGATACATAATCTTATTAGTTTGAGGAGAAGTAAGGGGTAGTGATGATCCTGGATGACAATTTAAATTGAGAGTAATAATTGAGAGAGATGAACAAGATGGTGAGAGTGGACCCATGGATGAAGAGAGTGTTTTGTTGGTATTGGTGTTGTTGTTGTTGGTATTGTTGGTATTGGTATTGGTATTGGTATGGGTGGTGTTATTACTCACACTCGTATTCACAGTGCCATCACCACTTACTCCATGTGTAGCACTTTCACTTGTAGTATCGTTAGTAGTAGTAGTAGTCACTTGTTGTTGTCTAACAACAGAAGATGCTCCACCAGCTACTGCAGATAACCAATGAGATGAAATAGTTGCCAAATCGGATTGTTTTTCTTTCAATTGTCTAAAGTGTTCTAATTCTCTGTTGAATAACTCTTCAAAACTGCTAAAAAATGGATGTTGAAGAAAATCATGTTTTCTCTTAAATGGCAAAAGTAAAGTCTCTTGTAACAATGAAGTTGGTTTAAATGTATCTCCATAATTGAGATTATACTTGAATGTTTCAGAAATGTTATCACTACTACTCTGAGTGGAATTTGATTGTATTAAATTATACTTTTCATGCAACAAATCCAACACATAATTATATTCTTGTTGTAGATGCTTAATACGTGTTTCTATCCACTCATATTTAAACTGAGTGGATCTCTTGTAATTATCCCATTCTAATAACAATGTTTTTCTAAAGTGATCCATCACATAATCTTTAACGTTCACAGACACTATATTTGTCTCTTCATCCTTATTCACAATTAAATCATCATTCACATAATCCTCCATAAATGTTCTTGTGAATCTCTCTTCTTCTGTTTCGCTATCAGTTTCATTGTTATCTGTAATGGACATTTGTTGAGATGTTGGAAAAGTGATTGATGCGGATTGTTGGTTGTCCAACTTGTTCTTCACATGATCTTCATTAGAAATGTTGGATGAGGTGTTTTCGATAACTGTTGTTGAAATATTTAAAGCGATGGAAGGAATAGATGGAGTTACAGCTGTTTTTACGGTAATCTCGGTAGAATCAGCAGGAGTAGAGCAGCTGCTGTCTCGAACACTTGTGGTTCTTTCGATAACTGTTGTTGCAGTAGATGCCATGGCAAGAGTAGGAGCACTACTACTTTTTGGTTTCTCGAGATCAGTCCTCACTAATGCTTGTCTTTTCTTGTAGTGAAAAGACAGGGCATTGGATGTTGTCTTGTCGATAGCAACCTCTTCTACTTTCCTCTTTACACTGCTTTGTATTGCATTCTTCATGTAGATGCCTAGCAATAGTTCAGACAATTCGTTTGTAACCAACTGGGTAGATTCGGTTGTTGTTGGTTTATCATTGCTATCAATAGTAGCGGAGAGAGGTGATGAAGGTGTTTGTTTGTGAGGTGGAGATGATGGTGTCCTAGAAGAGTTGTTGTTATGAGCAGAGGAAGCAATAGTGGGATTAAACTCTAGGCTCATGGAGGTTGTTGTTGTGGTATTTTCTACGGATGGTGTTGATGTATTAATATTGGAAGGAATGGTAGATATCATTGTATACGATGTGGTGGGACTTGATGCGTAGTATATAGCCGAACGGCTAAGATTTAGGGTTATGTATGATGATGATTGTTATTTCGTGATGAATGTCCTCATCACCCGAATATACAAAAAATCAAGGCTATCACCAATGTAATGGCAAGTGATGAATAATAATAATAATGATGATGGTGATGGTGAGGTGGACTCTACGGTGAACGTGTTTTTGCAAGCAACAACACAGGTTGTCTCGGGTGATGATGATGCAATCTTTGGTAATGATGAAATTTTTTGTTGCTTGGAATCCATACACGCACGCACGTGTGTTGTTGATTGAGCCTCAGGTTTTGTGTTCAAAGGCTTTTCTTCATGAGGAATTAACCAACCAAACAGCATCTTTAAAATTATATATGAAAGAGTGTTTGTTTCAGCTCTCTTCTAACACTACAATTCCATTAATTAATTGAATTCATCCAAAGCAAGTAATCAATGCATTCCTATGAAGAAAATAATTGTTCGATACACTCTTTTGGAAATAAAAGTATTCCGTGTTTGAAAACTTGAACACATGACAATCTAAATTTCGATCACATTATTTACATGATTCTAATCCATTGTCACTTTCAATTAATTATTCAGTAATTTCCATTCGTTCATTTGAACTGTCACTTAAAAAGTTTGGGATTGGTCCGTAACATGTGTTTTCATAGAGCAATAAGATAACATGCATGTCAAGAGATTATGAATTACTGTTATCGTTGTCCACATAAAATTGACAAGAAAGACATGATGTTGGTGGAGAGCATATTAACAAAAGGACCATAAAATTCGGACAAGCTGAACTGAATCAAGCAAGAGACACAGACATTTTTTAATGTAGTGGTGGATTAAAAACCTGTCTATGAATATTCTCCATCCAATGAATTACTCTTTTGCTCATCCGACATCTGTTTTTCATCATTCTCACTGAGTGTGAATGAATTCAATGTTTTCAAAGACCATAAAGTATTAGAGTGAATTCACTTGGTCAAATCCTACAAAAAGGACCACAACACACAAACTAATTGGTCTCGTTGAAACTTTTTAAAAAAATGACAAATCGCTCGCCCACCAATTCAAAAGAGAATTCGAAAAAATCATCCAGCAATCGTAGTGTTGCAACAACAACATCCTCTCCTCGTACGAGTGCGAGTACAATAACAACTACAACAACAACTACAACCAATACTACTACTACTACTACTACTCCTTCTTCACACCCAGTATCAATACATAGAAGTACTCTATGGTTCAGTGCTCTTCGATATATGGCCATCACATTCCCAATCATTTTACTTTTCTATGGAATGATTCTTTATAATATTTATAGTCAAATACCACCCAACGATATAGATCCATATTATGATGATATTCGTTGTACTAGTAGTAACAAGAGTGGTATCGATGTCATCGACTCAACAACTTTGTTATCTTTTACTCGTCAATATTCAATAGTATCACCACCACCACCATCATCACTGAATGAAAATCATAATACGACATCTTTAAATCATCAATCTAATCCTAGTAATAGTAGTAGTAGTACCAATACTACTTGTACTTCAACGAATAACACTACCATCATCATTATGGATCATTCTCAAAGATTTCAATCTCATGGTTCATCCTCTCATTGGATCTATGAAAGAATCAAATATCAACATTCATCACAAAATCATTCTCCTAAATACAATGGTATTATTGTATTTGTACATAATTTTGGATCTCATTCGGAATTCATGGTTGATGATCGTTTAGAAAAAGATTGGATTGATTCTATTTTAATTCATGACTATAATTTTATTGTTTACAGATTTGATTTGAGAGGACATGGACGTTCAAGTGGTAGTCGATTTTTTATAAATACTACGACTTTGACTAGTAGTAGTAATACAGAATTTCCATATCTACAAGATTTACATCAAGTGGTGAATGAAAGAATTCCAATGCATTTGAAACATTTGATGGGTGAATCTGACAGTCATTCACAACAATTTGATTCACAACAACTACCAATAGTATTCATTGGTGATCTATTGGGAGGATTACTTACATTAAGATTTGAACAATTATTAAGGAGTAGTAGTAGTAGTAGTAGTAGTAGTAGTCATAGATATGAATCATCATTACGAGACAACAAGTTATTTCATCACATTTTATTATCATGTCCATTAGTATCACCACATCCTTATCCTGATGATGATGAAACTCAATTTGAAATATCACCAGAGAAAATGTTATCACCTTCCAAAGATTTATTAATGAGACTAATTACCTATTATTTACCATCTTATCCAACTCATTCATTGTTACCACCCATTGAATACATGATGACAAGAAAGAGAATTCAAAAAGTGATCAATGATCCCTATTACTACAAGGGTGCATCTGTATTTGCTGAAGAAGAATTGTATGAATTATTGAATCGATGGGTGAATCCATTGTATTCAAAGACTGGTCAAGAAGACTCTACTCGTAGTAGTAGGAGTGGTGATGGTAGTGGTGATGGTAGTGGTGATGGTAGTGGTGATGGTAGTGGTGATCATGATGGTAAGACTTGTGATCCTATGACACCTTCGAAATATACCATTTCTGGAATTGCTGGCATTGAATTAAGACAAATGCCAAATATGTGGACAGTATCAACAGCTAAGGCCATTCTATCCCTATTGGAAGAGGTAAACAAATCAGAATCTCTTAAATTGTTGAAAAGAGTGAAAAATTTACTTGTTTTGCATGGAAAGAAGAATGTATTGACACCAGTGAATAATTTAAAGAGATTAATTGTACTCTCGAGTTGTAATGAATGCTCAAGAAAATTGATTGAATATGAAAATGCAATGATGGATCTTTTAGATGGATCACCATCTTCGTACAAAGTTGTGAGTGACATTAACAAATGGTTGGAGGAGAATGTGTTACAAAAGAACACGTGAATTTAATCATTTTTAGAGACCTGGTGGTTCGTTCAGAGCTTTGCTGGTTCAAAATAAATGAAAAATTCGTCAACCTCCAATTCACAACAGCTCTCTAAAGAGCAAAGCAACCAAGCTGCAACTTTACAGCATCTTCGTCTGCTCCCTGCCATTATTAAGAGAGAATTTTTTTAACACTTGTTATTTCTTTTGACTTCATGGCTTGGCCTTTTAATTTTTATTTCTTTACTTGTCATTATTGGTTTGTTTTATGATGTTTTATGTCTTTGTGACGTTCATCAGTTATATGGTATTTTTCTTTTTTATTCTAATCTAACCTCATTAAGAAGCAACTAATTCATCCGTATGTACATATAATAGGTTACTTGTTGCTGATAGGCTATTACAGACTCAATTTGTTCATTTAGACATTAATGATGTATAATAGCCTTAAAATGTTTGTTAATATACATTCTAATTGTATCTACTAAATAACCAACATTAATCGACAATAACCTCATCTATTTGAGAAATAAAGCATTTAACTTTCAATAAAATTACTTCCAATAAAAGTACAATCAATATAATAAACTTACGAATATAGATTATAGAAGTGTTTCGTTCACATGATCAATGAACTTTATCGTAAGTAAATTCAGATTATTCCAAATAATCTATAGAATAATCATATTCTATGATATGATTATAAATATCTTAGTATCAATTGTATTAATGACTCGATGGATATTCTTCTGTATTTGTTGTTTATAAGCATTAGAGAATCACAGATAATGGTTTGTTGAATTGTGCGATCCTTTTAATTTCCAACTTATGAACATCTTTCTCAGTTCAACCACAATTGATCTTGGTTTCTCTTTTACAAGAAAGTATTATTTAACGTTATGTAACTAAATACATACGTTCAAGGATGTTTTGTCGCTACGAGAAGAGAAAAGAAAAAAACAAAAAAAGTAAAGGAAGATGATCCAAATTCTGGAAATCGATTGTGACCAAGAAAAAATTCTCTTAATAATGGGAGGGAGTGGTTTCAAAGCAGATTGATGTGGTTGCTTTGCTCTTTAGAGAGCTGTTTTGCTTGTGCATTGGAGTTGGTATATTTTTAGAGATGAAAAAGTCAACCTCCAATTATTGTTTTCGTTACAAAACACTTTTCAAAAGAACTATCAAGACCACAATAGGATGATTTTTTGAAATCCCTCAAGACTTGCCAATTTATTGTTCCTTTTCGAAGGAAACCTCATCGTTAATGATGACCTCAACAAGTTGATTGGCAATTCTCAACAAAAATAATTGTTTTTTGTCGCAAAAAAGGCCAAATGTCATATAAAATGCATATAAACGAAGAATTGGAGAAATTATTGAACACAAATTTGTGACTACTCTCTCTCAATGAGAGGTGACATTAAACGTTTATTGAATGATTTTTTTCACAGCCACCAACACAAAACCTCTTGGAGAGAGAGATGGGTCAAATATTCTTTTTAGATAAGCAGTCTCTAATGGAATTTCTTGTTGCATCTGCAAATAGATTAAACGGTCCAGTAAAATATAACATTCCAACAATGGTCCTATCAAACTTCTAAAAAACCAACATGCCTCCACTTTCTTTACAATATCCGTATGTGGACATGGTTGAAATTCCTTTGAATAATAGTCATTATATGTCTTTTCAAATAATTCTTGATTATTCATGAAAGAAAGTGAAGAGAATATTTCATGATTCTTCAATTCAGGATAGTCTTGTAATAGATTTTGTAAAGTATAAAATGTAAATCTTCCAAATGATACAATACTATTTGTTCTAGATGGTTGTCTAATAATTAAATTCTTAATTGCATCATATCCCATCCATTGATATAACAAGTATTGAAATGCATATCTATAACTTTTCAATCGAAATTGTTCTTGACATGATTTTAAATCTTTTGAATTCCAGATATATGGATTTAGACATGCCATTGATTTTCCTAAATTGGATAAATAGATGGGTGTGAATTGTGATGTCGGTTGTTGATAGAATGAGGATGATAATGGAAAACTTTGTCCTTCACATAATTTATGATAACAACATCCAATATTAATCATGGCATGACATTTGTTGGATGCTAAAAATAATTTAATCATCGAACTAGCAAGAGATCCACAAGTGTGAAGTCCAATCAAGACAAGACGACGATCATTGTGAGGATGATGTAATTGTTCATGACCACTGTCGTGACCATTGTCATTTCTAAGACTATTCATGCTATAACCATTTGTGATATTATTAGTATTATTATTAGTATTAGTATTGTTATTGCTAGTACTATTATTATTGTTAATACTATTAGTATTTCTATAATTAGTATTATTATTACTAGTATTCTCATTAGATAATGTCAATTCTAATTCTTGTACTATTTTTGAAAATTCTTCATCATTCAAAGTAAAGGATAAATGTGAAGTGATGGCTTTATATTCACAAGATGAATGATGATCATTACACTTATCTGTTTTCAATGATGAATCAATTGATTCTCTTCTTAATAATTGATTGTTCAATACTCTTCGAATCATTTTAATTCTTTTAGTTGCATTTTGTGTTAAATAATGATTGCAATCAATAGTATAAATGTGTGATATTTGAGAAATATGATTAGAATTGAGATTCGAAGAATAATTTGAATTATTAGAATTGATATTCAAGTGATTATTATTTGTATTGATATTCGAAGAAGGATTATTAGAATTGATATTCAAGTGATTGTTATTTGAATTCCATTTCTCTAATTCTTGATCAATAAGAATTTTCTGTGTTAAATATCCTTGTCCACCTCCAATATCACATATACTATTAATATGATATTGTTTAGATAGATTTCTAATCAATTGACTTAGTATTTCAATTTCATACTTTTTTTTAATATTTAAACCTTTTTCTAATAAACAAGTATTACTTGAAAGAGATTTCTTGTTGTTTCTTCGTATTCTCTTATTATTGACATGACCATCCATGAAGTGATGATTATTATTATTACTATTATTATTATTATTATTATTATTAGTATTATTAGTATTATTAGTATTATTAATACTACTACTGCTACTATTATTATTACTGTCTTGATTAGTATGATCATCATTACCACTCATACTTGTAACTATTAAATCCATTAATTGTTTACATTCATTTACAAAATCATTGAGAGAAGAATCTTTTCTAACATTGACATGATGATATTGTGACATTTCAATTAATTCACTTGTGGACATGGAAAGTAATTGTTCTTTCCATTCATCTTTTGGAATGGTTGTATTGAAATGATCAAAAATAAAGAAATCAACAATTTTCTCTTCTTCATTATTGAAAGTGGTATTGTTGTTGGTGAATGTGTTACAAGTGGTATTGTTGTATGTGTTACAAGTGGTAGGATGGATTGGAGTTGTGGTAGTGTTGGTAGTGGTTGTACAGCACAACGACGACGATGACGAGTGAAGGATGTGATCATTCATAGCATGCTGCTGGTGATGTTGTTGTTGAGAATGTTCATGATCATGGTTCATGAACGAATCGTGATGGTTTGTTTGTTCTGTTATTCTTTGTTTTTTTATTAAATTAAATGTTTGTTCATATTTCTTGAGAAAGGATAATAATTGATAAAAGATGATGGATGATGGAATGTTTTTGGTTGTCATCACGATGGTTGGGTCAGCAGTTTCTTCATTGTTGTTGTTGGGTACGATGGCATGATGACATGATGATGACTCTGGTAATAATAATGGGCGGCGAGTGAGTGGTGGTTGTTCTGAACTCTTGTTATTTTTAGGATTCATTATTTTTTTAAAATTCGAGAATAAAAATTATTGTAACAGGTTGTGAAAACACCAACACCACCACTAACACCACCACCACCACCACTCAGTGTGATGATATTGTCATCATGTAGTAGTAGTAGTAGTAGTAGTAGTTGTATTCATTGAAATGGATGGATTGAAATGGCATCATCAGTCACGATCATGATTGTACCAGATGAAATGTCATCATCACAATGATCATCCATAATATTATTATATACTATACGATGGATGGCTTACTTAGTAATCATCAATTCTCTATTTCTTTAATAATAATTCAGTAGCCACATAAAATTTCTTTTCATTCATCCATGCAATTCCAATCACTTGTTTTTCACAATCTGCACAAGTTAAATAACGAATTGTGGTTGGATTGGTGGTGGTGGTATTCGTATTCATAGTAGTAGTATTCGTATTCATAGTAGTATTCGTAAATGCAATATTCTCAAAATCATACATATCATTCACAAAACACCATTCATTGTATGTTTTTGTATCGGAGAGAGTTGAGAGTGGTAATTCCAATAATAATAATGGATGATCCAACGAAGAGGATGTTGTTGTGATCAATTGTCCAATATTAGCTCGCATAATTTTACAATTACAATGAGGACAATGAAGATTGTAGGGATTGGTCATGGACATTTGGTATTATTGTTGTTGGTCAATGGAGTAGTAGTAGCAGTAGCAGAAGAACAAGGAGTAGTGGAATTTTTTAGAGAAAGGAGCAGTAGCAGTGGATAAAGGAAATTTTAAATTCGAATGCACAACATGTAGTGTTTGGCTCAATTGAATTCGATGAGTATTTTCATTACTTCATTGCAACAACCTGTACAGATCATCATCCTCTTCTTCCTCCTCCTATGGTCTACTATTATTATCACTACTACTATTAATACTACTATTAATACTACTATTCTTGTTGTCCGAGTGAATCTTTGTCATCATGGATCTCAAATCTCTTTTCACTTGTTCCAACTCTTCCAATGTCTCAATGTATTGTCTTCGATTCGTCTTGTACATGTTTGCTTTCGTAGCATTCCATTCCACACCATATTGATTGGCGTGTGATTGAATGTATTGTTCCAAATCAAATTTAGATCCAAATATTCCTTGTTGATTCAACATGAGTCTCTCATAGTGTGCCGTCATGGATGACATTTCTCGATCCACTGCCATTTCAATTCGATTCACATGTTCCAATAGACCAAACACAGCACTCAGATACGACACACTCACCACCAGATACCACACACGAGTATGGAGGGGAAAGGGACGAGAATGGAGGGGACGAGAATGGACATGTTTGGGATTGAAGAGTCGATCATAGGCTTCATCCGATGTATTTGAAATGGTTTTGAGGAGTGTATCTCGGATTTTCATTTTGATGATGATTGGATGTGATAATTGGAGGTGAGGATTAAAATTATTATTAAAATTATTATTAAAATTATTATTAAAATTATTATTGTATGATTAAAATTATTATTATATGATTAAAATTATTAAAATTATTGAAAGGATTAGGATGAAGAGAAGGAAAAAGGGTGGTTGGTTGGTGAATTAATTTTTCAAACTTGAGTTAAAAAAAATGTCAGATCCGCTCGCTGATGATCGAAGGCTTGCCGCTGAGAAGAGAAATCAATGGTTGTCATCAATTCATGCGAGTAGTAGTAGTAGTAATAATAACTCTTCTTCATCAATACCATCATCAACAAGACCACAACAGGGTCATGCTGTAACAACACAGAATGATAATCAGTACCATCAGAACAATAACAACAATACCACTGATGGACAGAATTACCATCATGCCAATCCTACGTTATCCGAATCAACATCCACAACATTTTCCAAACCCAAATTAAAATTAATTGAAAAATCCACACAAGATATTATCAAAGAAAGAGAAGAAGAATTAAATCGTTTCTCTGATATTTTAAATCCACTCACTGAAAAAAAGAAATTTATTGAAAAATTAAAAAAAGAACAAGAACAAGCAATGAAAAAAGAAAGACAAGAAAAAGAAAAATTATTAAAAGCATATCGAACAGATCCTCATATTGGTAAAAAAACAATTAGTATTGATTATCCAAATATTGATAATAGAATGGCATTAAATTCACCAACAAAACCATCAGAATCACTTGAAACTATTTTTGAATCTGTAGAGAGTAATGATCTGTATTCTGAACCATGTATTATTCAAATTCGATTCATTGATGGTACAATTACAAAGGCTAAATTTAATTCCAATGACAAGTTAACTCAAGTATGTCAATATATATTTTCAAGTGAAAAAGGAAAGGATTATAAAAATATTAGAATTCGAATACCAGCTGCAAGAATATTACAGAGTGGTGGTAATAGTGGTAATCATGGTGGTAATAGCGGTGGTGGCAATGGTGGTGATATCACATCTACTAGTCATTCAATTGAATTCTCCACATCTACTACTATTAGTTATTTTAATAACACCAATATGTCTCTCTACACATTGGAACAATTAAATCTATGTCCAAATGGTAACATTATTATTGAGAATGATATGACTGATTATGGATTTGGAGAGAAAGATTTAAAATCTGACAAGACATCAGAGCCAATGAATTATTTACCTGTTGAATATTTTTTACAATATGCTGGATCAAGTTATCGATTAAAAGGAGATACATGGGAAGAAAAACAAAAATTTAGAGAGAGACAAAGAGAGAAAGATGTCAAACAATGTAAATTAGAAAAGATTCAAAAGAAGAAGGAACTTGATATGGTCAGAAAGAGATTAGAAGAAGATAAAAAGGAGAGAAATGAAAAGAAACATCAATTATTGTTGTCATCGAATGTACATGAAACAAGTACAACCAAAGACATTCATTTATCCTCTCTGATCAATGATAAGGACGACAAGTCTCATCATTATGACTCCTTGAAGAACTTTTTCACCGTTCATTCATCTTGTTCTATTCAAGTGAGATTACCTCATGGTGGCAGTATTGTGAGAATTGATTCATTACTTGGAGGAAATACTTTAAAAGATTTATTTGATGCGATTCAACAGAATAGTAGTGCTGTGAATGTGTCCATGAATGATTGTGTATTTATTGTTCAATTTCCACATGCTGAATATGATTCGAGTGTATTTAAGAGAATCACCTTATTGGATGCCAAACTGGTTCCAAGAGGATCCATTGTGTTAGAGTCTAACAGAAGAAGGGAGTGAGAAGTGAAGTGGTTCTTTATTAGTTACTACTAGTACTGATCGTGATGATGAAAACAGTATGCTGGAGGATAACGATTATTAAATGATATCGTGTATGTATAAATGTATTCATAAAATATTCATTCGATCATTCAAATAAATTTATTTGGGGAGTCAAATAATTTTTGACCAAAAGATTTACAATTTTTTTTCTCACTTTTTGGAAAATCACACAATATTAATGGTATAGAGTCTCTTTGCGTCGTGACTTCCCACCCATTCGCACTCCCTTTCGCACTTGCTTTCTTAAGCTTCTAAGGTACCTTTTTCTCTGATCGGAATGTTCTTGTGGTAAGGAAGAAAGTTGTGACAGTGAAGGTCCACCTTGATCGAATCTTTTCGGCAATCCAATTTTACTGAGCTCACTATATATTTTTATTATTTAATTTTCATTTATTTAATTCTTCATGATTTTCATGGATTTATCAAATTATTATTATTTTCATGGATTTATCAAGCAAATGCTTAAATGTGACCTCAAATCATAGAGTCTTCATCTCTTCCGCCTAACTGTGACTTCTTCACATCATGGAGTCTTCATCTCTGCCTTCATCCTTCCTGCTTCCTTGAGTTTCTTTGGTTTTCTCCTTTTTTTCCGCTGAATGGTTTTTGGAGTTTTTATCAAGGTCGGGTGTTTGGCGAGACCATAGTTAGTTCTTCCTTAAATTAACAAACAAACGAATTTTATTGTTTACTCTTTCGAAACACAAGTTGTCTCTGAAGATCCTAGTTTTAGGGCAGTCTAGTAGATGGGTAGGAGGTCTAGATCGACCTTCTTCTTCGAGAGGATTTAGAGTTGCTACCTGTTTTTATTTCTCCATTCCTACAGTTGGTATTTGTTTTCTAAGGTGGATTAGTTCCGGTGACCATCTATCTATTGTTTGGTTCAGATTCATCAGGCTTAATCATTTAGTGCACTCAACCTTCTTCATCCACAACAACAAGTGATTCAAGATTTATAATTCCCGAACAATAAATTTGTTGGTGATTTGATCTTCACAAAAAATGATTCCCGAACAATAAATTAGTTGATCTTCACAAAAAATGATTCCTCAACCACCACCCACCCCATAAGGTTCTCTTGGAGTGTATTTCTCGAAACCAAAAAACTCTTCCGAACGAACACTTAACAGTTGTTCTTGATAATCCCGATACGATCAAACAACAGTTAAGAAAAGATCCTCTTTACTCGTTGAAGAATAATTTACTTTTAGACTCTGTTGGCTTTTCAAAACTAAAAAACCAAAAGGAATAAACCAAAAGGAATCATTCACCAAAAATCCACCAACAAACAAGAGTCGTATAAAAGATTGGATTAGAGTATTATGGATACTTGATGATGCTAGTTATTTAATGGGCAAACATTCACAAGAAGCATATCAATTATCCCAAGAGATATATAGTGACAAGTATACAAAAGATTCTGCTTGTAGAGTAGCCATCTATCTTGCTTTTGAAGGAATGGATCTTAATGAAATGGTAAAGGAAGTGTTGAATGTCAAAGCAAAACCTGGTAAATGTTTGAAGAAGATTCTTTTGTGTTCGGAGGCATTATTACTGATCAACATCAAAACAGGATTCTATTATGAGCAAGCAAATAACTATTGTCTATTCTCTTATTTGTTTCAAAAGAATTTTTGGTCGATTCTTCAAACCCATCATCTGAAGGAGCTTAATAATGAACAGGCATTTGAAACTATAATGTCAAACATAAAACAATATGCCATGTATGGATTATTGGATTCAATGCTTATCACATCCCTTAAAGAAGGTTTATTAATGAACATTCAAAGAGAAAATAAGCTCTATATACCAGAGCAAACGAAAAAGAAAGTGTTTGACATGATGAACAAGTTACATTTTGTGAATTCTCTTCAAAAAACCAAGACTCTCTCTTCTTTGGAAGTGACAAATGTGCTTCCATTTTAATTGAAGAGTTAATTCTTAATGGTATTTTTGATGAAGAAAAATTCATGCAGATCATGTCCTGCAAACCATCTCTCAGTGATTGTTCCCGTTTCTTCTATGCAAGTCCAGGATTATCCTCTCCACATGAGAAAACGGAAACTGGTTGGGGTGAGGAAGTTAAAGAGCCAGATTGGATTGTCGGTCTATCGTTTTACTATGTTTCTTCCATTCATTGGAAAGTTGTTGAGCATATGAAGGATTCAAGTATCGGTTTATTTACAGACAAATGTTCATGTAGTGAAATATCTGCATATTCTGCAGCCATCACCACGTTAATTGAGCATTATTTGAGGTTAAACGAAACCTTAATAGCAGTAACATTATTGGAGGGATTTGTTCCAACTTTTCTTGTGGACAAGGTATATGATTCGGCTGAGATGCAATCAACCTGCCTTTATAAGTGTGGCAAATGCATTGAGTGGTGTGCCAAATTATATCCTAACCTGACATGTGGGTGGGATCAATTATTGAAAGAAATTAATGAAAAAAGGGAAAAAATCGAGAAAGAACTTCCAGCTCATACTTGGAACGACCTAGATGAGGACAATTAATCAAGCAACAAATTCACCGTTCAGAGCCATCTCACCTTTGATCTGCTGGTTGGTACTGTTGCTCCCCGAAATAAAGGTATTAACGAATTCGTTTGACAATATATTTTTATTGAGGTTCTACAAAAAATGCACTCGTGTCAGAATTTTATGCCTCACGAGTCACCTTGACATCAAATTGTTTGGTCGTATTACTCTTTGGACCAGCTTGAATCACCTCTTCAGAGGCCTTATCCGCATAGGCACTAAAGTTCTTGTTGAACAACAAACACAACTTGTTCAATTCATCATTATAAAGTTCCTTATCAGGCCATGCATTCTTTGGAATGAGCAATTCATCAGGAACACCAGTACACTTGGTTGGAATGTGCAAACCAAAGATTTCCATTTCAACAGTTGGTTGTTTTGCCAATTCTCCATTGTGAATCGCATCAATAATGGCACGAGTGTATTTGAGTGGACATCTCTTACCACGCACCTTGGATTTAGATCCAGCACTACCACCCACCCATCCAGTGTTCACCAACCATGCAGTGCAAGAGTGTTTCTTCAATTTATCAGCCAACATTTCAGCATAACGAGTAGGATGCAACACCAAGAATGGTTCGCCAAAGCAAGCAGAGAATGTGGCTTGAGGTTCAGTGACACCCACTTCAGTACCTGCAACTTTGGCAGTATATCCTGAAATAAAGTGATACATGGTTTGTGGAATGGTGAGTTTGGAGACTGGAGGCAAAACACCAAATGCATCACAAGTCAACAAAATGATATTGTTTGGATGTCCAGTAATTGCTGGAATCTTTGCATTTGGAATAAATTCCAATGGATAACAAGCACGAGTATTTTCAGTAATTTCTGAACTTTCGTACTCAACTTGGCGGGTCACTTCATCCATCACAACATTTTCCAAAACACTTCCAAAGTGTAAGGCATCGTAAATTTCGGGTTCAGTCTCTCGTTTCAAACCAATACACTTGG
Organism: Naegleria fowleri; assembly: GCF_008403515.1. Lineage (NCBI taxonomy): Eukaryota > Heterolobosea > Eutetramitea > Acrasida > Naegleriidae > Naegleria > Naegleria fowleri. The sequence continues at coordinate 413,899 of NW_025407954.1, forward strand.
CATAACAACCACCTTCAATATTAAAGACACCTTCCTCCGTCCATACATGTTCATCATCACCAATGAGATAACGATTAGGATCAGCACTCAAAGTGGTCTTACCAGTACCACTCAAACCAAAGAAGAGTGATACAGTTCCATCTTTACCTTCATTGCATGAGGAGTGAAGGGACAATACACCTTGTTTAGGCATCAAATAGTGCATAATGGTAAAGACTCCCTTCTTCATTTCACCAGCATATTGAGATCCGAGAATGACCATTTCACGTCTCTTAAAGTTAATCGAAATGCTGCATGGAGAGGTCATGCCTTTGGTGTAACGATTGGCGGGAAATTCACCTGCATTGTAAATAATGTAATCAGGCTCGCCAAAGTCCATCAATTCTTGTGGAGTTGGACGAATGAGCATATTTCTCATAAAGAGAGCATGATAGGCTCTTGTAGAGATGACTCTAATCTTGATACGGTACTTTTTATCCCATCCTGCAAATCCATCAAAGACATATAATTGTTCACGAGTATTCAAATAGTCCACCGCACGTTCCCGATTGACCATGAAGGAGTCTTCAGAGAGTGGAATATTGACTGGTCCGAACCAGACATCATTCTTTGAGGTTTCTTCTTCAACAATACGCTTATCCTTTGGAGAACGACCAGTCTTAGTGCCTGAAAAGGCAACCAAAGCACCCGTGCAAGTGAGTGCAGTTCCCTTTTCGTTCTTCAAGGCTTGTTCATAGAGAACTGGAACGGATGCATTGTGATAAATTCTACGGGTAGTGATTCCGTAGCTTTCCAACTCTTGATGAACACTGTCTTCATCACTCGAGTAGTATTCTGGATCATTACGATGGAATTGATGACCATTCAACAAGGATGAATCAGTGGTACCGTGTGGTTGGAGATGTTTGGCAAGATTGGACATTTCTATGAGAAGCGAGAGGAGGATACAATCATTGGAGTTGTTGAAGGTTCATGGTGAGAATGAACAGAGTGATTCGTTAATCGTGTTCATCATTCACCATTCGGTACAAAAGAAGACATTCAGCCAACCATGTAGGATGCATCCAAGAAAGAGAAATTCGCGAAAAAGCAATGAATGAAATATTGCACCATAAAATTAATTCCCGAGCGAGTATATGCATTGTTTTGCAAATGATCACCACAAGTGAAAAGCCAATCCAGAAAAGAGAGAGGGTATGATTGTGGATGGGCAACCAGATAAATATGATAATTGCAAAAATCAAGTGCATACATGGATCAAATTCCATGGTGGATGATTGGAAGTGTATGCATTCCAAAACCCAATACATACAATAACGAAGGTTGGTACCAGCGTTATCGCGTTAGCCATGATCATCGTCGTCCATACCAAACACCTACCCGACTTGATGTTGTATCAAAAGTGTTTCGTTGCTTTTTTTTATGAGAATTTAGGAACGTTGGAATGAAGACCTTTTTCAATCCGTTGGGTGCTATTGAAGCCACACGCGACGATAGAACCTTTTTTACTTGGTACCAAACCGGGGCCTAATTTCTGGTTCGCAAATTTGCACTTTTGTGGCAATAAATTCTCAGGTCCTGTGGTCTTGTAACAAAGCTGTCTTTGCAAAAGACAACTGATCATTCTCATACTTGAGTTGAGACTTCTTCGGATTGATCATGGAACAAAAAAATTGAATTTGATCCAAGTGTGATTGGATCGTTCTCAATAATATTACAATATAATAATAACTGCCTCCGTACATCATCATGACCGATCCTAATAATAATAATAACACCACGATATCTATCGCTTCTGATGAAACAATTGAAAGAGTTGCTCAAATGATTGCATCTGCTCAAAGAGTATGTGTATTCACAGGAGCTGGAATGAGTGCTGAAAGTGGTATTGAAACCTTTAGAGGATCAAGTGGATTATGGACAGGATGGATCGGAAAGATTGGTATGTGAATTGTGTTCTGCAGAACTGTCCAACACAATGATGATAATGATCCATCATCATGACTTTTTGATATCATTACACTATTTTACAATCAATTTTTAATTTTCAATCATATCGATTCAAAATAATATTTAAATGGAATGATCTTTATTGTTTTTGAATGGAATGATCTTTGTTTAATATTTCTATTGAATGAAATGATATTTAAATATTTTTATAAATGGAATAATTATGTATCGGTGATATTAATCATGATAAATGTCACCATAACATAACCTGTGTGAATATCTCTCAGTGTTGGGATACTTTGGAACACCATTAGGATGGACGATATCTCCAAAATTGTGTTGGACTCAATACGTGAAACGATTCTATGAACCTATTGCTAAAGCTCATCCAAATCCAGGTCATTATGCATTGGCTAAACTTCAAAAACAAGTATTTCCTAATTTACAAATCATTACACAAAATGTTGATGGATTACATCAAAGAGCTGGTTCAGATCCTGATAAAACCTATGAAGTCCATGGTACAGTGAGAAGACATTGTTGTGTGGCAGAACGTCATCCATTTGATTTTGAACGATTTAAAAGAGAACATCCAGAAGAATATGTGAATATCACTACTACTACTACTACTACCAAGAGTATTACTAACAAGAATACAACTACTAGTGAACATGTTGAAAGTGCTTGGAATCAAGAGGAAGGAGGAATAGTCGTAGGTGATGATGAATCATCGTCATTACTCAATAATGGTGAGGAACATCCCATTGAAAAATTACCTTACAAATCTCCAAGTAAGTAATCAAGATTGTGTACTCAATATCTTTGCAATAATAATGAATACATGACCATCTATATGAAATAGCCTGTCAACATGAAGGATGTCGATCCACACTTCGTCCAGATTGCGTTTTATTTACAGAAGGCTTACCTATGGATCAATGGAATCCTTCCTATGATGCTGTTCGAAGAATGCGTGAAGGAGATGTCATGTTAGTCATTGGTAGGTGATTGACAAATTCATTCCATTTCTATATATATATTTTTATATTACAATATATATACATACACTCTGAACTGGACATGATCATTCAATCTTTAATTATATATATTATAATATAATTTTCACTGAACTGGACATGATCACCACTCCCTTTGTACAAATATATTATTACCAATAATAATAATCCTATGAAGGTACCTCTGCTAAGGTATATCCTGCTGCAGGTTTACCTTCTGTTGCCGCTAAACGAGGTGCTTTTATCATTGAGTTCAATATTGAGGAAACAGATTATAATACCTTACCAAATTATCATTTTGTGAAAGGACCTTCAGGTGTGACTCTTCCACGAATTGTGAATCGAGTGATTGAACTCAAGAATTTAGATCTGAACAACAACAACAACAACACTTCACCAACATCATCTTCTTCGATTGGTGAAAGAATACATTCACAAGAGGAACATTCATTGATGTAAATTAACAACAACAACGACAACAACATTGATGTACATGCTCTTCGATCTGTCCCATAATAATAAATTCAGTATAGCTTCAGTGATGGCATCAAAAAAATGCAATTCGTTCACAATTCTTGAAAAAAATCTAAAATTTTAAAAAAAATGTTTGGTACTCACCTTCGCAGTGGCAGCAGCGTTGGCACACCATCCACACCTCGCCAAGGCTCTTCCTCCCATCAACAACAACTCGTTAAAACAGCAACACCATCCGATCAACCAAATTCTTCCTCAGATTCATCTTCCGCGACACCTACAACCAATCTTGAAGGGATCAGTGAAAAGAATCTCAATGATTATCAACAAATTCTTCAAATTTTACTCGCAGCAGGTTATTTCAGAGTGAGAATTTCAACGCTCACACCTTTTGATAAAATCCTCGGAGGTCTCTGTTGGTGTATTAGTAATTCCTATAATGCCGATGCTGATGTCGAAATGTTGAGTTATGAAGAAGAGGCTAACATTGGTAAAAAGATTAAATTATCCGAAAAAGTAGTGTTAGCCTTGAGAAGAATGGGATGTCCTCAAGAATTATCTCCTGTCCAAATTCAAGGTTTGGATTGTCCCTTTATATTGAAAGTATTTTCTTGGCTGGTTCAAAAGGTTTTTGAATCAAGAGTTGAGAACAAGGAGAGAATTCAAAGATATTCCGAATTACAATTCTCAAGAAGATATGAATTACCACAAGATCAAAAGGATATGGAACAATATAATCAAGCATTACCATATCTGGATAGCATCAGAGGTATCTATCATCCAAAGAGAAAATTTAAACATCAACAGAGAAATGTTCTTAAAAGCGAATGGGGACATGTTCAAACTGTATTATTAGAATATGGAATTGAATTTAAAAAGATTGAAAGATCTCAACAAGAAAAAGAAGACAAATCAAAATTAGAAAGGCAATTGAGAGCTCAAAAACAAGCATCACGAACAGAGTCTATGGATGCATCTCAACTCAATAACCAAAATTTGGCTGAATTAGATTTAGATGAAGAAGCAAGAGAAAAGAAAATTCAAGAATTGAAAAAATTGGTCGAGCAAAATGAAAACTTTTATAACAATATTTCTGCCTCTGGTGCCTCTAATTTAATCAATTTGGGAGCTGTTGATATTATCAAGCTTAAAGAGGAGTATGATGAAAAGACGAGAGACTTTATGGGACAACAAGAGAATTTACAAAGTGAACAAATGTTACACAAGAGACAAGTGGCACAACTCACCAAACAAATTGAAAACCAAAAAGTGTATGTATTTCTTTGAATGTATTACTCAGGATGCATCATCATTGAATCCACATAATGACTTATTCTCATATCTATTTATAATACACATGATCTCATTACCATCCACTATTTGCCATTCCTACGTGTGCATGGATGATTCGAATCAAATACATCAACAACAATATCATCTCTTGACACACCACACATGTATTGTTGATCAATAACTTTTATTTCTGCCAAATGTACAGCATCTACATGAAAGCAAAAGAAGAATTCAATGCAGTCAAACAAGAATATGAAAAAGCCTCTGAAACTCTCTCTAAATTTAAGGAATATAATGAACAGGTGCAAAACAAAATCACAGAATTACAAACTCAAGTTCAAAATCAAGAAGTTGATCAAACCATTCTCTCTAAATTAGAAACACTCATTGCTCTCAATGAAGCATTTAAAAAACAAGAAGCAGATTTCAAAACGAATTGCCAATTACAATTACAAGAACTCAAAAATTCTATTTCTCAATTAGAACTATCATTCAATGATAGCAATGATCCAATTGTTCAATTATCTCAAGCCTATGCCAATGACACTGAAAAGATGAAAAAGATTAGAAAGTTAGCTGCAAAGAGAAATAGAGAATTAGCAATCATTCAATCTAAAATCGATGAAATTCCATCTAGAACTGAATTATCTCAATATGAAAGAAGATTTACAGAGCTCTATGCCCAGATATCAACCAAATTAGATGAAACAAAGAAATACTTTGTGAGTTACAATACACTCTCGAGTACATGTACATTTTTAGAACAAGAAGTATCCTTATTGAATTCTATTGCTGATTTCTTTCAAAAAGCAGTTCAATCACAAGATAAGAAATACAAAGCATGGATGATCAATACAGTGAGTGATCGAGTAGAGAAGGTCAAACAAACAAAAACACAAATGGATACAAAATTAAAAGACACTGAAAAGAAGAGAGATGATTTACAGAACAAGTATAATGAATTGGTTTCTAAACAACGAAATTACTTTAGAGCGGTGAAAGAATTCCAAAATGAAATGTTAAAGAATGAAGAATTGAATAAGAGATTGAAAATGTTGCAACAACAATAATGGTAGTGCTTAGATACAGTAATGAATGATTAAAATCATCTCTCTCAATTAATTTTTATTATCATGATAATACTATTTCGAGAGAAATGGAACAACTAACCGTGTGTTTCAGACTTGCCTGATCGAACCCTCTCTCAATCGTGTCTAATACATGTTATAGAAACATTAATCGAGGCAAGAAGAACAGGAAGTAGTAACCTTGCCTCATCAGGAACTATCGATGAAATTAATGAAGAGAAAACAATGGTCGAACCATAGGATTCCTCATCCATACATTCCTTATTTGGAGACTCTGTTTCCAACGTGTTAAAGGAAACTAAGGAAGCTAAAAGGCAATATTCACAAAGAGCCACAGGTGTATTGAAAATTCATCACATTCAATAATTGGATAAAAGTAAACAAAGGTAAACTTGGAAAGAAGATCAATTAGAAATGATTTTGAAAGATGTTGGTGTGGGATTGAAGGAGAAACAACTTGAGGATGGTGTTCAGATTTTTGGATGTCCTGTTGAAGGTTTTGTCAATTCAAAATGAATTGGTTTTGAAGGGAAGCATGCTTGTGGTCGATTCGGTTCTCTTTCCCTCTTTTCCCTCCGACCTTGGAAATTGTTGTGAGATGGATTTTTAAAATTGGAACGATTCAACATTCAAAAGCAATGTTTAGAAAGGAAATTGTATGACGTTGGCTCACACTCGCGTGTTGACGACGATCACTGCCTTTGGAACATGTTGTGAGAAAAAAAAGATGCTTCCAACCACCACTGCCACTCCGACAGATCCAACTTCCAAACATAGTTCGAGTAGTAATAACCATCATCATCATCATCACATTGGTACCTATCCTCCATCTCGATCGGGAGTGTTTGGTTATTTTCGGAAGCTCTCCTATCGAGGTCAAATTTGTTTCATTATTTGTTCTCTCTTATTCTTGTACATGATTTATACACTTTTATTTGTTGGAAATATTGGTAGTAATAGTAGTAGTAGTAATTCTGAGATTGGTAAGTGTTATTATTAGATTGTTATGATTTATTGTTGTTTATCGTAATCGGAATTCATTGATAATACTACCATCATCATCATCATGAACAACATACAACAGACAAAATAACGGAAAGTATTGTCATTAAGAAACCACCATCCTCATTTCCACCATCTCCATTAAAACAACAACAAACAAATACTGCTTCTGATGCCACTCCACCACCAATTTTGAAAAAACCAATTTTTACTTCCGTGGTGGAAGACGATGAAGAAGATTTACTTTCATCCCAGAAAAAGAAGTCAACCAAGTCCTCCAAATCACAAGAAACTGATATTAAAACTACAACGAGTAGTATAAAAAGCAACATCAAGAAACAAGATTCTACAACATCCTCTACGACCACTCTGCCACCTTCTCTTCCAAAGAAAAAAGATTTAAATTTGGAAAGTGACACGGATTGGTTTGATGATCCTATTGAGGATGTTGATGTGAATCGTTCTCAAAAACAATCCATGAAAAACAATAAGGATCAAAACAAGTCATCATCATTGGACCAATCATCAACAACAACACAGAAGGATGATGATGTGAAATCAACAAAAAAGAGTACTTCATCCATCACTACTAACTCTGATACGAAGGTCAAATCCAATGATTCACCTTCCACCAAAACCACCACTACAACAAAGAATGATGTGACCATGAAAAAGAATTCAAATCACTCACAAAAAAATAATTTATTGAATACGGATGAGACTTATGATATTACCAATTCAGATACTGTGGAGAATACAATCAAGAAAGTGAAGAATGAAAATGCTAATTCTCAACCGATTGTCAACAAAAAACAGGATACAATGACATCCAGTAATACTGATACTACTACTACTAATACTATGAAATCCAGTAATACTGATACCACTCAATCAGATACAAAGACATCTACTACTAAGGATAATACTATGAAATCCAGTAATACTGATCCTAACAAGGACGATAATGTGAAATCTAGTAGTAATACTGTGAAATCCAGTAATACTGACCCTAATACTGTGAAATCCAGTAATACAATCAGTAGTAGCACCACTGTCACTGCTTCCAATAATGATGCATCCTCAACGAACAAGAATGTTGAAACAAAGAAGATTGATGTTTCTGCTGAACATAATTCCTTAAAAGAAGGCTTTGAAGAATTCGATGATGATGAAATGGTCTTACCAAATGCTAAAAAAGACTCTCAAGAAACATCATCTTTCGGCAAGAAAAATTCACAATTCTCTGAGGAGACAAAGAAAGAATCTATTAAAGAGGAGGATAACACATCTTCAAAGAAAGACAATAAGGAAAAATCAAAGTTATCCCAAACCATTGAAAAGAAAGAAATCACTTCTTTGGTTGACAAGCCCATCGACAAGGTGAAAGAGAACAAGAAATCTAATGAATTGAATATCACAACAGAGAAAAAAAAGAACAATGAACAAACCACATTGACGGACTTTGCCTTAAAGCCTGATGAGAAGTCTGCTTTGATGGACAATCAAACTCCAAAAAAGAATCCATCAAAAGACACCAAATCGACAACTATGACTACTACAACGTCTGTGAACAATGACTCGAAAAAGTTAACAGAGACAGCAACTCTCAATACTCGTCAACAACAACAACAACAACAACAAACTGACAATACTTCCCAAAACAAATCGACCAAGCTGCCAAAGAGAAAGCGTGATGAAATTGATGAAAAGATTCAACAACTTCGTGAAAGAGTTTCTGAAATGAAATCTGAAAGAAGAAACGCGTCGAACAAAGAGTCAGCTTTACAACAATTTATTGATCAAGTTGAAAACAAGAAGAATATGTAAAATCACTTATAAATTATTTGAATCTCTATTAAGCTTACTTTGTTTTACAATTGATGTCAATTCCATGACTAATTGTTTCAAATCTTGAATTTCTTGCGTTTGAGCATTTTGTTTTTTCCACATCAATAACACCAAATCTTCCAGCCTAGATTTACTTGCAGAAGATGCTAAATTTCGAATATCATTTTCTGAATTCACTAATTCTTGATTTTCATTTAAAAAAGGTAATGCAAGATCATCTAAAGTAGAATTATTATTAACATTTGATTGATGAATTTCAACACTATCTCTACTATTCTCATGATCCTCTCCATGATTTGAATGACCATTTGATATTTCATCCTGGAGATGAACAACATGCTTTGCAATTTGGGATTTTAACAAGGATGCTTCTTGAGTGATAATATCTACCACTCCTTCATCATCACTGTTATTAAGTGTGACAGAGATGGAAGTTGTTGTTGCTGATTTTTTGCTGTCAGAGCCATTGTTACTACCAACGCCCGTATTACTGATTGTGTGTGGATTGGATGATGGTGTAATGTTGCTATTTGGTGGTGGATGATGGTGTGACGTGCTGTTGTTGATACTATTAAAGGGATTACTAAAAAAAGAAGGAGTTGAGAGAGCAGGTGAAGTAGCTAATTCAGAATTCTCTGAAAGAAAGTCAAATGGTGAATAGGGAGTAACTGTTGCAGTGTTGTGACCAGTCTTGCTTAGTGGAAAAGAATTGTCTCGAGTGATGGAAGTGGTGGCTGTGATGGTTCTGTGTTCATTAATTGTTGTGTCACTAGTACTACTCTTTTCACTACTACTATTACTACTATTAATATTACTACTATTACGATTTTGACTTGTTAAAGAATGATTTGTTTTTGCTGTGTGAACATTCGAGTGAGTAGGTGTGGAAAGAGAGAGTGGTGTTTGAAATGATGATGGAGTGTTGGATGGAAATGGAGCCATTGTTGCAGTAGAAGAAATTAAAGGAAATGGTGAAAATTGAGAAGAGTTTTGTTGAGATGAACCATTCATAGATGGTCTCACGATCGAAAGAGATTTCATTGATGCATTCATGATGGAAGATGATCCATTATTGGTCGGAGGACTATTATGAGTGATCATTGGAATCATGACAAAATATGGAGATAGATGAGAAGTGTGACCATTAAATAATGTGTGACCTAGTTGTGATGGATTCAAGTTGTTGTTGTCAGGGATGGAAGAATCTTCAGCAGTTGAAGAAGAATTGAAATGATTTGATTCATCATGATGATTCGATTCATCATTACTAGTAGTAGTAGTAGTAGCTGTCAAATTGACACCACGATTCTTATGGTCAATATTTTTCTTTCTCTTCTTTTCTGATTTGTTTTTTGTTGTTCTTGTTGATTCAGAATTCATTTCTTCTTCGTCACCAAGCTCATTCATGTCTTTTCTTTTTTGAGAATTTGATGGCTTTTTTCGAACAGCATCCACACATTGATCTTCAATTTTCAACGATACACATCGTTTACATGGACGTGAATCATCACAAGCTGCATGACTTTGTTTACAATTCACACAAGCTCGTTTCACATAGGGTTTTCTTGGAGTTTTTGTTTTTGAATGAGTTTTACTTTTTGAAGTATTTTGGTTATGAACCTCTAGAGGTGATTGAATGGAGGAAGAGACAAGATTTAATTTTGATGGAGTATTATTAGTATTGAAAAGATTGGAGGATGATGTCATCGATGAGGAGGAGGAGGAGGAGGAGGTATTGGTGTTGGTTGTTGATGATGATGATGAAATTGGATTAAATGTGGTTGGTGAGAGTGAGCAAGAAGATGATTCCGAGAAGAATAATAAATCATCGGTTTGACCATGATCCAAAATGACTTGTGTTGAATTCATGGGATGATCGGAGAATGGAGAAGAGAAATCTTCAGTTGGTTGAGATGAAATTTTATTGAGTGATGATGAAGCAAAAGAGGGTGATGATTCTTGTTGTTGTTGTTGTTGCAGTGAACCACTAGTACATACTGAGTGAGCATGCTCGTCACCTTCGTCTCCTACTTGGTCTCTCAATTCACTCATTTTTTGATGTTGTTGTTGTTCTTGCTTGTTGTTGAATCTTTGAATTGTGGGGAACGGAAATTTGGGTTGTTTTTGACAACAGGTGTTTTTCAGTGTCAAACTGACTTTTTCTTTGGTCAGTGGTAATTATTATTGGCTGTTGTTGCATGTTGTTGTCATTTTCATTCATCATTAAGGAAGAATTCAAATGGGTTGGTTCATTGATTGTTGTACAAGCTGTCGTGTATCGTAGTCGACTGAGGAACCAATGCAAACAAATTTCTATTGTTATACAAAAAACATGTCGTTTTGTACAGATATTGATAGTCTTCTCGAAATGTTTCAACAATTCTTGTCCATGTGCTGACATTTTCCTCAATTTCTTGCTCACTCTTTCCATGAAGCCAAATTAAAGCCACCCTTAAACGATCTCTAAATGATTCTATGGTGGTAATTTCAGAGAATAAAAACGTTCGGTTGGTGATGCTATCGCTTTGGAAATGATCAATTTCAAATTCACCTTGGTACGACAGAGGGATGGCTAATTCATCCCAAAGCTTTCGAAGATAACATTTTGCAGTTGGAAAATCTGGTATGTGCATGTATTGATTGGTTAGTCTTTCAATATTAAAGTGATACCAGTCAATGATTTCCTCTTCAAAATCGTCCTCAATGTATTCATGAGTAGGATTGTTATTTTCCATTGTCGTGAAAGAGTATCTCGGTTCCAACTTCAACTCTGGATTTTCTAAAGATGCGATAATGTTCGAGGCTTTCAAATAAGCCATATGCTGATGAGCAAATAAAAGATCAATTTCTCTCCGTTCTTTCTTGGACAATTTTGGATGTTGTTGAATGACACCACTCTCTGATCCGGAATTTGCAAAGTTAGAATTCCATTCTTTCCTTTGTTTTGCACTGATCGGTCTCAGTTTTTCTTTGGTGGCCTTAGGATTCGTTGGATGGTGAGAGCATGCTGATTTGTTTTTTACAATGGGTGGAAGTGAGGCTGGTCTTTGATGATCGGAATTGTTTGAATACGATGTGTGATGGTGTTGCCATGAATATGATCTAGTAGAACTACTTTTTGGCGGAGATGAATGCTGTATAGGTCTCGAAGTGCAGATTTCTGAAGAAGCAGGCTGTCTTGTCGTTATGGTTTTGCTCTCATAACCTAAGGGATGACGAAATTTACTTTTATATATGGCCAGTTTTAATCGCTTCTTTTGTTGGTAGGAGAGGGGTTGAGCATGCGACGTGTAAGTATGGTTGTTTGCACTAGTTGATGACGTTTTAATTGCTGATTGAGATGTGTTCATATTTTTTGGGCGGTTAGATATCTCCATAAGTTTTTACAATTCAACTACCTTATCTGACGTAATTATAAAATACCTATTCTTTCTCTTAGACATAAGCCGTCGTAGCTCAGTTGGATAGAGCACAGGACTTCTAATCCTGGGGTCGTGGGTTCGAGTCCCGTCGTCGGTAAATATTTTTTGTTCTTGCGGTTTCTTTTGTTTTTTGTCAGAGGAAACTTGATTAAAAATAGTTTTTCATCAACACAAAAAAATGAGTACTGGTCAACAATCCAACTTCTTAAGACACTTCGCTGGCACCCATGTGGTGGTCGCTTCTCTTGTTGAAGACATCAGACAAGATTATGAAAATAAGTATGTGTTGATGCTTGGAATTGAGTTATTTATTACGATTTTTCTTTTTGATCGTTGTATTGGATTGATCGGTTCCGATATTGTACAACATGAATTTGATTCATCCATTGACTCTTACGATCGTTCATCATCATTCTTTCATTCTCTCTTCTCAAATTACCTGCCCTTTCTCTCGTTCATTATAGAATGTGGCACAACATTTCAGATAAATTGACTCAACTGGTCAAGACTGATCAATTGGGAGGAGAAGAATTACTCTCTTTTTATACAAACTTCATTTCTTCCTTTGAATTGAAGATTAATCACTTAAAATTGGGTAAAATTGTAGTTGAAATTTCAAAAAAGCTTCCTCTCAATAGCACTCAAGGCTATCCATTTGTTGAAACTGTTTACAATTCTCTTTCAAAACAAGATAGAGAGGCTGCTTGTATTTTAAAGACAGAAATGGCCATGTGGAAATTAAAAGGATCGGACTTGACTGCCTGTAAGAGATTGTTGACTGAAGTGAAGGAGACGATCAACACATTGGGATTTGTGGATAACTTTGTGAATGCTTCCTACTATAAGGTCTATTCCAATTACTTGAAACATGTCGACGATGCCAACGAGTTCTACAAGAATGAACTCTTGTACTTGGCTTACACTCCAATTGAAGACATTCCCTTCATTGAACAACAAGCCATTGCATTCGATTTGGGAATTGCTGCTCTCCTCGGAGATAGTATTTATAATTTCGGAGAATTTTTACAACATCCAGTTGTTGAATCTTTGAACGGATCACAAGCAGATTGGCTCTACAAGCTATTAATGGCCTTCAACAAGGGAGACATTAGAGGTTATGAACAATTAATCTCAACCTATGCTCATGAAATTGATTCTAGACCTTCCTTGAAAGAAAAAAAGGACTTTTTGTATGAAAAGGTTCAATTAATGTGTCTCATGGAATTGGTTTTCAGTAAGCCAGCCGATAATAGAAATATTGCCTTCGAAGAAGTTGCACAAGTCACAAGAAAACCCTTGTCTGAAGTTGAACCTCTTCTTTTGAAGGCATTGGCTTATGATTTGATTCGAGGTGTAATTGATGGTGTCAAACACACCATTCATGTGTCTTGGGCTCAACCTCGAGTGCTCGATAAGAGTCAAGTATCAATTCTGAAGGATAAATTAAGTGTATGGTTAGGAAAGGTTGATGAGTCCTTAACATTCTTGAAAAAGCATGGTTCTGATGAAGTTGTGTCACAGTAACTTGTAGTAAATGTAATTCCTCATGAGGAGTACAATCTTTTATTTATATGCTTTTCAATGATTGTCTTGTTCAGAGGTGGTTTGTAAATGGATTCAAAAAAGTGTGTACACACATGTCCACTCTAACCTTTACTACTCATGAGCAGTAGAACGATTGAGCAACTTGAAAGAGGTCGAAATAGACAATAAATTTAGAGAACTCTCCACATGAATGTTAAAACAGTCCAATTGTGTGTACGTCTTCTCAGCCATATCATGAATGATCGAAGCTTTGAGTTGTTCCGTACTGGAAGAAAAGCGTGTCACTTGAGAGAGATGTTTGTTGAGCTTTTTGAATATTTGCTTTGCTCGAGAGGTCTCAAATGATTCCAAAGCCTTTCTCAAGAATGAGACATCAATGTCTAATTGAAGAGCTGCATTTTCTCCCATCTCCTCAATGGACTTGGCATGATAGAGAAATATTTCTGCCAATCGCTCTGTGAGAAGAGAGAAAATTTTTGAAGTAAATTCTCGTTTCACATCCAAACTATTCATGTCATTGAAAATACTTCCAGTTTTGTAAAAATCAGATCCAATGGTCACACTAGTAATCTTTTCAGTCTTTGCATGCACCATCGACAACTCTAATAATAAATCCAAAATATAGGAACGAACACTGGTGGGTGTGGGAGAACGTTTCCAGTCGTATCCACTCAAAATTAAACCCTTTTCAATTCTCTTCATAAATGCATGAGATTTCTTTCTCACAAAATCATTGATCAATAAATCAATCAATGTATCATAGACATGAAAGACTTGTTGAATGGAATCTTGTTTCATAAAAGTCATGGTATGTGTTTGTAAATCCTTACTGGTCACACGAAAACTCAAATCCATTTCTGAGAGAAGATTTTTAGAGAGATTTTTGGAGGATCTTGCTTCTTCACTCTTGTCAGAATCATCATCTTCTTCTTCTTGTATCGTATTGTCAAAAGAATCATCATCATGGAATGTTTGTTTTCCAGTAGTACTAATTTTAGAAGTAGTACTAGTAGTCCCAGTAGTAGTAGTAGTAATTTTAGTAGTAGTAGTAGTCATAGTAGTAGTACTATTCGAATTATTCGAACTAGTACTACTGAATGGATGAGTCACTGCTGAAGGATGTAATTTAAATCCTGCCACAAATGCACTCAACACATTATACAAAATGACATTCTTGGTGTGTGAACAATTACTCAGAGTGAGAAGAAGACGAGAATCTCTTTCTTCAATTTTGTTAAAATTATGAACAGAGAATCGATATTTGCCACTCATGGATTGTTTTCTTGAAAGTTCCTCTTCATTGAATGAAAGCTCATGATAATTATCAGCAAATACTTTCAAACACTGCATGAAATGTTTCTCAATTTCAGAGACTAGATCTTGTTTGAAAACATTTCCTTTTGACACCAATGGTCTCAACAATGAGAGTGTTTTGATGATAAAATCTTGAAATTTGAGTGGTAATTCAGTGATGGTAAGAGTTTCAGAAATGGGTTTCCATTTTTCTAAAACATAAAATCTTGAGACTTCTCCAATGGTTCGATTCCAAATTTCATGAACCATGTATCTGGTCATGAGATCTGTAAATTCATCGAAATGTGAAATGTACTTTTTTGGTATTTTCAATTGATTCAATTGTTCGTTGCATCGAATAATTTCACACACACATTGAGAGAGTGATTTCTGGTGTGCAGAGTGATTGTCAACCATTTCAATTGCAGTATTTACAATATCTGAATATTTCAATGTAATATCTCTCATGAGATTAACAATTTGTTTTTCCTTTTCATCATTTTCACTTTCTTTCTTAATTCTCTTTTTCTTTGGAAGATATTTTCCAATGAGAATATTTTGAGAAAGTTGCCAAAAATCTGGAATTGTTTTGAGTAGAATATTTGTCAAATCAATGACCAAATCAACTGTTTTTCTTTCTAATAATTGTCTAAAAAAGGAAGTATAGCATTGAGTTGAGGCAATGTCATCCTCTTCACTCATGAATGATGGATGATTGTGATTCATTTCAAAGAGTTCTTCTTGTTCAATAAGATCTGAAATATCTCGAGTATTCTTTTCATAAGTATCTAAACAACGTTGAAGTGTATCCTTAATGAACGTGTGCATTTTCTCTAAATAGTACCATGCAGGATCTTGTTTCGATTCCAAATTATTTAAAAATCCAATCATACGTTCTTGATAATCATTTAATAATTTGAAGGAACCAGTCGAAGAAGAAGAAGAAGAACCAATGATGGAAGACTCTTCAATATCACCACCACATTGACCACCACCACCCTCACAACAACCAACACCAACACCAACACTACTACTCATACCAACACCAACACCAACACTACTACTCATACCAACACCAACATACCGACCACCATCAATTCCAAGAGCATCATTTGAAGAGTCTTCTGAAGAAGAACTGACCATTGATGAAGATGTATACATTCGATTGACATGATTGTTCAACAAGTTGTCAATATCAGTGTTGGTGTTAAAACTCAACTTTTTGAATAGAATTTCAGTTAATTGTGAAATGTCTTGTTCAATCGTTTTGAAAATGGGTTGAAATAATTCAAAGTGACCAAATTTCTGTTTGAAATATTTGGCACGATTGTAATCATGTACCACCTTCTTGTATTCTTCTTTTTTTATATTTTCCTTAATGTTACTTGGGAGATATAATACAAATTTGGTCTTTTTAAATAAATGTAATACTTCTTTGATTTCCTCACATTCTATGATTCAATATTCACAACAAAGGTTATTGTATTATCAGTGTATAAAATTCATCATGATTCAATATTCACAACAAGTGTATGATTATTCCATTGATCATTATTCCATATTCATTACCATCGATCATTATTTCATATCATTGATTACCATTGATCATCATTGTCATATCATTGATTACCATCATTCGTTTCACATTCCATTCATTACCATATCATGGTCATATTTCACATTCCATTCATCCTATTTATTCACATTCCATTCATCACACTTACCTTTCTTTCTTTGAATCAATGGTTCAAATAATCGTTCCGAATCTTCTTGAACATTCATCAATGATTGATCCAATCGATTCACACTTCCATCTCTAAATTTAGCATCTCTATTGGAACACAAGGCATCGATGGCATTCTTTGCTTCAGTAAATTTATGAATATTCTTTTCAGAGAGAATAATCATTTTCATTTTGAGTTCATTTTCAGTTTGTTTTAAATTTCGTTTAGCCAACCCTAAATTTTCATATTTCAATGAATGATGTTTAGTGGCAAGAAAGAGTCTTGGATTGAATTTATCACTCTCTACAAACACATCACCATTTTGACTAGTGGCAGCCATCCAACTATATTTGGAAAGTACCGAAGGATCATACATGTGAAGTAATTGAAGTGGATCCTCAATGGAAGAATCATGAAGATGAGAACGTTGAGAAAGTTTTGAGAGTGTGGTGTTTGATTTTTCGTCATCATTCATTTCATCATCATTGTCACGATTGGTCTCATCGTCCTCATGACGTCGATGATCGTCCTTGACAGATGACGTTGTCTTTTTTCGGAATGCACTCGCAGTTAAGAGACGAAGATATTTTCGATTGATTTCTTCACTTTCATCCCAATCTTTGGGAGCTGGAAGAAGAATATTTCCAGGTAATACATCATAGGACATTTTTTTTAAATTATTTTTTTTAAATTATTTTTTTGGTGATGAGTGACAGATCGAGTCCATCATCTCGAATGTCGATTCACTCCCAGTTTCATTGCATTCCATTGGCATTGTTGGATCCACTTTTTGAACGAGTACTACTACCATTTCATTGATTGTTCAATAGTTTCTCATTCACAACCAATGATTCACACACCATGATGATGAGGATGAGGATGATTAAAATCTTTTATTATAACGAAAGGCGGGCAATCACAAAAAATCGCACAAATTTGAACCCACCACCAACAACGTTAACAACATTAACCACACATACACACACACACACTTTCAAGACCATTACTGTCAACACCACCACCATTACCATTACCATTACTATCAACACCACACTACACTCCTGTCAACACTTGTGTGTGACTTTCTCCGAGAATGTCCCATTTATATAAATTCTTTAAACACATTCATCATCTCCACTCAAAGACATTCCATGTATCATCATCCTTTCGTTCTTTCTTCATTCAATCTTTATTATTCCTTTTCATTCTTTTGCACTTTTTCACATTTTTGACACACGCAAAAGTCGTTCTGCGATCCTCTGGTTCTACATTTTCAACATTTGCAAATCAAAATTTGAAAAACATTTATACCAATGATGATTCACATCCAAATTCAATGGAATACAATGAACAATTAGATTCCATGAGTGCGTTTCAAAAATTAATGACAACTGACTTGGTCATGAGTGATGTGAATATTCCACAAGTATTTTCGAATGGTGTTTATGAAAATTCACAACCATTGCCTATTAATGGTACAAGTTGTGTGCAGAACATGTTTGGTGTGTTGGTGTTTTGTGTGAATTCACAGTTTACAACAACAGATTCAAATGCCATTTCACAAATGAATTTATCACTCGATACGTTGGTGAAAATTTATGATGGAACAGTAAGATATTGGAATGACACGAGAATTGTGAATGACAATCCATCACTCGCTTCACAATTACCATTTACGGAAATTAAGTTGTTGACGCGTTCGGGTTCAAGTGGTACAAGTTTCAATGTTTTGAATTATTTAGCAACGATGAACTCTGAATTTGAAAAGAAATATCAAATATATTCAAAACCAACTTTGAACCTTAGACAAGTTTTGAATTTACCAAATTTGGTGACATCCGTTGACATTTCAACGAATACAGAAATGATTCGAAATGTCAACTCAATGGAAGGTTCAATTGGTTACACAAGTTTAAATGTTTACAACAACATACCAAGTGCTCAAAAATCAAGAACAGTTCTAGTGAACATTATTTTAAATGGTGTCACAGTTTCACCAAATTTAGAAAATGTCAAATCTACCATTTCCAAATACGATTCAAAGACACTCACTTCCTCAAGTATATTTTCACAAAGTCTCAAAATTGCACAATCCTTCACCACTTCCTCCACCTTGTACTATCCATTTGTCACTTTTACTTTTTGGTGTGTCAAAACCTCTTATTCCAATGCTGAAGAAGGAACTTCTATTTTACAATTTATGTTGAATTCATATCGAGCCATGGATTCTGCATTTAAGGTCAATCTCTCACCTGATGCGTCATTATCATTCATGAGTGAAAATATGAATGATTCAGAATTAGTGACTGTCAAGTCCTCAACAAATTCAATTTCTACCACTCGTTCTACTACTTCTTCTTTGATGACAACTTCAATCACTACTTCTTCTTTGATTACCACTCTGAGAGAACGACTTGTACATTTTGAAATGAAAAGAACTGAAGATGTATTCAGGAGTGGAACGAGTGCACTCATGACCTCCTTATCTACTTTTAATTTTAAAACATTGAGTGATCGGATGATGTGTGACAACAAAAAGTGTTCCTCTCTTCTTCAAAATAATTCTCTTCCAACCACTTCTCCTTTTGAATTATTTTTAATTATTGCCATTCCAATTATGGGTGTCTTGATTCTCTCCATTCTTGCCATTGTGATAGGAATTATTTCCTATTGCATTGTGAAAAGAAGAAGAAGAAGTAAAACACCCTCTCAATTGAATCAACAATTATTGGATGATATGGATGATGATCAACAACAACAAGATTCAGCTTCTACTTATACCTATACTCCAAAATTATTTGAATACGATCAATTGAAAAGTACAATCAAAGCAGATGAATTAACATTGGATGAACAAATTGGAAGTGGATCATTCAGTGAGGTCTATAAAGGTCGATGGCTCGGTGCAATCGTAGCTGTGAAACGTTTCATGATTAATCATCATGTTGAAAGTGAAGAAGTGATACAAGATTTTATTAAGGAATCCAAATTAATGTCAAAATTAAGACATCCCAATGTGGTACAATTTTTAGGAGTTTGTGTTCAAATGCCACACTTGTACATGGTCACTGAATTTTGTGAAAGAGGAAATTTACAACATATTCTCAAAGATAAGAAAATCAAATTATCGCTTCGAAAAACAATTTCATTGGCTCTAGATGCTGCTCGTGGAATGCTCTATCTTCATAGTAATAATCCTCCAATTGTTCATAGAGATTTTAAGAGTGCCAATTTATTGGTCGATAAAAATTGGTCTGTCAAAGTGGCTGATTTTGGAATGAGTAGAATTTTAGATTCACAACAACAAATGACAGTTTGTGGAACAGCTGAAACTTGTGCTCCTGAAGTGTTAAAACGAAGTATGTACACTGAGAAGGCAGATGTTTATTCTTATGGAATTGTTTTGTGGGAATTATTCACGAGAGGTCAATTGTATCCTGGTTTGGGATTTTATGAATTGTCATCGAGAGTGGTCAATGAAGGATTGCGACCTGATATGACTGGACCTCGATTCACAGAAGGTCATATTCCAAAAGAAATTGTTTCTCTCATGACTCAATGTTGGGATGAAGATCCAAATGTGAGACCTGATTTTGGAAGAATTGTTGAAATTTTGGAAGAAGAATTGGAGATGGAATTGGAACGAAGTAGAAAGACAAAATAAAAAACACGATGTTTCCCAAAAATTTTCAGAAAGAACATTGATTCTCAAACATTATTTTTTAGATCTCTATTCGTGGTGTAAGTGTAGATATTCAGTTCAGCTACCGTTGATTGATTCTTTAGAAAGTTTGAATTTTTTATATCGGTTCTTTAGAAGAGTGATGATCTATTGATGAAAATGAAGGTCCTATATTCTCGATCAAAAATGTGATGAATTCACTGAAATATTGTCTAAAAACTTTTTCACCTCTGATTCATCATCATCATCCTCACAATTCTTCACAGGTGATATCGAAGAGGAAGAAGAAAAAGCAGAACTCGACCCTTTCTTAGATCCAAGAAATGAAAATGTCCTTATTAAAGTCTTTGTCTCTTCAAAGGGTGAATCTAATTTGGTAAAAGAGGATGTGGCATTACTGAACTTGTGACGAAACATGGCATCGCATATTTTCAACACTTCAATCATTTCTTTTTGTTTTTCATTTTCTGAAGATTCATCGTGTTCTGTTTTGTGTAAAAATTTGTAAATCTTTTTCGCCCAATCTTGATGAGTATTTGCAATGAGAGATTCCTTTTCAAAAGAAAGTACATGAGTGATATTGTCTTGTTCAATGAATAAATAATTCAATTCTGGATCGAGTTGTTTTTGTGAAAATATTTGTTCTCCCTTTTCTGGTGACACATAAGTTGCTTCAGAAAA
This sequence comes from Naegleria fowleri, assembly GCF_008403515.1. Taxonomy (NCBI): domain Eukaryota; phylum Heterolobosea; class Eutetramitea; order Acrasida; family Naegleriidae; genus Naegleria; species Naegleria fowleri. The sequence continues at coordinate 434,917 of NW_025407954.1, forward strand.
TGTAATGGTGTGTAAATATCGATACACTGGATTTGTTGTAAATACTTTCTTTTCAATTCCAACCAAAATGAGAAATTTGTCAAAGAGAAAACATTGAATTTTCTTTGGTTTTTGAATGTCTGTTGCAATGTAATTGGCAAATCCTTCTCGAATGAAAAATGTTTTCAATTTGCTTTCATAACTCTCTGAAACATCTACTTTGAGTAGTTTGTGTTTCACATAATGATAATCCTGTTCAACAGAAAATATTTTCATTTCGTTGAACATTTTGTTAATTATGGAATAACTTTCATGTTCCTTTTTCTTTGAATTGATTGCAGCATTGACAGCACTGATTCTTCTGTAAGCTGATTTGAGATTGGAATAATCATTGTGATCTGGGAGAGTGTTTTTCAGAACACCCTTAAGGAGTAGTTTGTATCTGGGAAGTCTAAAGTGTGTCACATTGAGTAATCCAACAAGGTGTGTTGTTTTAACAATAATTGGAATGGTATCATTTTATGGAATATTAGTGGATCACATGTTGTTGTTCATAATTTTTGGTGTTCATGATCATTTTTTGTTCATGTAAAATTATGTAAAATTATTGCAAGATATTAATTATTAATATTGTAATATGATTGTCATATCATAATAATGATTATGAATAAATGTTTGAACAATGGAAAGATCTATTGAAACAACAAGTGCGTTGTTTTTACATACCTTTGAATTGGTAAAATAAGATACGACTCGATGGAGAGTCCTTTACATTCCTTATTCTTTTTCGTTTCATTTAAAAAGTTATGAAATTCTCGATTCTTTTGTCGTAATTCTCTCAAAGTCGTTGAAGATTGACTATATCCATTCACATATTCCACATAGAATAGAAAAAAGAAGGATTGATTCAAAAAACTTTCACCAATATACACTTTAGGCCATTGTTCGAGTCGTTGTTTTAGATTCATGAGAAATATTTTGTGCATGGACAAGATGGTAGACAAGTTATTGAAAATAGTTTGAATATCCAACATGCATAAATTAAATCTTTTGGAATCAGATTCTGCATTTTTGAGTGGATCGATATAGAGTCGTTGAATTAATTCGAGAGATTTCACATAAGTCTCTTCGGTGTGAACAATCTCAGAAATGAGTGAATTTCTTTGTGTAATCATGTCATATTGTGGAAGGAGAAGTCTCATTCTCTTTTTCAATCGATAACTTCGAAAGGCTTTTTGAATAATTGTTGCTGATTTGTGTTGTAATTCGAGACATTTGGGACAATTAGTGGTTTCACTGTAAATGGATTGAGAATGCAATTCTAAAAGGTGAATTCTTCGATTCAAATCATTCAATGGTTGTAAGATTCGATTCATTTCATTTTCAAATAATAGAAATTCATCTCTTTTTAAATGTTCAAGAACACTTGCAGTGCTATCTGACTTATGAATTTGTTTTAATTTCTTAATGCATGATTGTAAATTTCTTCCATCATTTTCAATTTCATTAATAATTCTAATTTCATCTTGTCTTTCCATTTGCATGATATTCAATTGCACTTGAAGTATTTTGTTTTTCTCGAATTCTTTCAAATAGAGATTTTTGTAATCATTCATAATGTCGTCTTGAATGGTCGAACCATGTGTGTCTTTCATGAATGGTTCGAATAATTTGTTTCTTCTTGAATCAAATTCATCACCAGCAATGTCATTCCGATGGGAAGTAAATGGCAATGGACTTGAATGACAAGTTGTTGTTGTTGATGATGATGATGATGGAATATTTAGAGTAGTAGTAGTAGTAGTAGTAGTAGACATAGTAGCAACACTGCAATGACCTCCTTGATGATGTGAGGAAGATTCGATGGTGGAGTTGGTGATGGATGTGGTGATGACGTGTGGTGGTTGATGTTGTTCTTGATGGAGAATGCTTTCTATAAAAGGATTCTCTTCCGTTGATGAGAGAGGAGTGGTCAAAGTGGTGGTGGTGGTTTTATTACTAATAGTAGATGTGTTTGTCATGGTGATGGAAGGATATTCTAGTGTCACTTGTTCTTGTTGTGATTCCATTTTTTGTTGTTGTTGTTGATTCACGAAAAGTCCTGAAAAATCTTTCTTCCCTCTTTGGAGTGTGAATCCTTGGATGTCACACATTTGAATTCGTTAAAAGTTGAGAATGCTGATACAGTTATTATTATCAGCACACTCATCAGAAAGAGAGCCTTTCTAAGATTTGTGCTGAACATTGACTGTGGAGTCAAAAAAAGAGAAATACCTGTATTGGGGAGGTCGGTTCCAATAATGAATAGCAATTAACTTGAAACTCGTATGTTGCATTCGTTGTTGTTGTTGTTGTTGATGGATTCATAAAGACGAGTTTGGTGTGTGTGAAGCTTTTGAAATTAGTTGATGTAATGTTAAACACGAAAAGGTTGGAAATTTTTGGTTCTTTTGTTCATTTTCAAGAAATATCAACTGATTTGGACTGACCAATGGCAGCGAGGGGCTGTCAAATGTCAGTGATCCAGTTTCAACATTAAAAAAAATGTCATCAACAGGCGGTACAGTCACCATCGATGTAGCCAACAGTGGCCAACAACAACAACCACAAAAGAAAATAACAAAATACAAAGCACCCGAATCCATCAACAAATCTCTCACAAAAGGACTTCAATTCGCTCCATTTGCTAGAAATATGGTCAATGGAAATATTTATATTTTATTTATTTTGGGAATTGTTGCTTGTGCGATGGCTCAAGATTACTCTAAAAGTATTCCATGGGCATTGGCTCCTGGAATTTATTGTATCTTGTTATCGATATTTTTATATATTTGGCACTTTATCAGTGAATTTACAAAAGTAGATAAAAGTGTGGATGCTGTGTTGGAACCAAAAGGATGGCCAAGACCAGCGTGTATGGTATTGAGTGCTTTTAATTATAATCCTGTACAATGTGTATTTTGTGCTGTGTAAGTATCATCATTGATGTGAATCGCGGTGTGTGTGTGTGTGAAAAAGGATGAAATTGTGAATGTGTGAATGTGTGAAATGGAATTGAATGGAAATGATGACGAATTTTCGTATTTGAAATATATCAATAATATTTACATACTCAATATATAATGAAATGATCAAATAATCTTGATAATTTCTGTATCTATGAATGTGATCAACGAATCTTGAATGGAATCTTTTATAATCAGAGCCTCTGTGTACTGTTTCTTTTGTGTTCAGACTGCCATTTGTGGTGTTCCAATGGTCATGGCAGCAATTCTTTATTTGGTTGCATCCATTAGACGTGAACCATCTCAGAAAATTACTGGACTTATTTGAGGACAATGTTTACATTCTGATTGATCCAATCATGACTGATGATATTTACACCTTATTATTATTAATATTGATCCAATCATGACAATCACTTGGTATTCTATTAGAATGACTCTATTGTAATAATATTTATCTAATTATAAATACAGTATTATTATTTTCGATCAATCTTTCAAAATAGATAGTTTTAATAGGTTTAAATTTTAATTTATTATTTTAATTTTAATTAACTATTGACATTCTGGTTCACCATATTTAATTTAATCTTTTCAATGCCATCACTCACCATATTCGATCATCTCTGTTTTGGCCATCACTCACCATATTCGATCATCTTTGTTTTGAGATTATCAATGCCACGCACCGAACATGTGAATTCAAAATTCATATTTATTCTCTCTGATTGGTTGACTCTTCTAGAATGTGTGTTTTTATACAATCACACACCACTAGCTAGTGGTGATGCATCTCTCTCATAAATAAAACAAGAGTGATTGAATCATCATTTCAATGTTCATTTAGAAATGACCCATTCCAGAGGATGGTAATCTTGTTTTCTGATCAGATTGCATTGCATTCTCAAAACATCTCATATAGACCTGAGCAACAACAGAGACAATAATTCCAATTGGAATATTCAACACATAAAACACCAATGAAATTGCACCATCATAATACAATGAAGAGAAACCAGTAAACCAACTTGGCAATTGATGAATCATGTACACAAAGAAGAAAAAGATGGAACCAAAGACACATCCATAAGCATGAATTCTAAGTGCTTCCAAATTGTCTTTTAGGACTCCAAATAGACCTGACAAACCAATTAGTACAACAATAATATTCATTGGAATGAGAAAGAGATTGGAAGTACCAAATATTTTCACTTCTTTTGCATACCAAACGATCATGGCAATGAAATGATGAAGAGTGAGAATACCACCTGAGAAAATGCGTATGACATGTGTGAAAGTAATTGTTTGGGTAATTGTTGATGTTGTTGATTGATGGTAGTATGGATCATTACACCGGTGTGACAGGTGGCAGTTTAGTTCCGAAAGTTGAAAAATCGTTTGTTGTGTTGTTATTGAAAATCACACACACACACGATTATTATAATGGTTAAATTGGATGAGGTCCATGAGACATTTTCATCATTGGCACCAATAACACATTGTTATCCATATCATATTATGAATAATGAAATACCATTTTATATTTTCACAATCAAATAATTCATCAAACACATGGTTATCATTCATTTTGTTCTCACCTGACACCTACCTAAAATAGTGACCAACAAGGAAGTCACAGTGCAAGCAATTTTCCATTGTTTCAATCGATCAGATCCAAACATGGAATGATGAACACCACCAGTGTTTGTTGTTGTTGTTGGTTGAGGTGGTACAACTTCGTTTGAACCACCCGATCGGGATGTAGCAGGAATGTAATGAGTCTCAGCATTGAAAGCTTGTTCCAAATCAGACATTTTTTCATCAAAAATCTTTGGTTGACTAGAATGTGTCATCTTCACATTGGAATCAGTTTTTCAGGGTTTGTTTGGGAAACTTCGATGGAAGGTTGAAAATGGCTTCGAAAAGGAGATGCCCCTTGAAAATTCTACTGCGTTCTGGATTGAAAGTATCCTTTTAAAGGATATATATTCAAACTCATGGACTTTGTAATTCTCAGCTGGTTCCTAAATCGATTGCTCATTCAATTAGAGTGTAATATCCCAACACATGGGAGTAATAAGACCTTCTTATTCGTCTTTTGTAAGGAAAGGAAACACGAGATCCTTCTGAAAAAGACCTTTTGAACACTAAAACTTGAACAATTTGAAAATTGGTGAAGAAGAAACACTTCTATGCCAATGGATGAACTCAAAATTGGTTCTTTGAATGAGCCTGTACCTGCTTGCAATTCTCAAAGTCGATATAATACTCTTGCAATTTCTTCTGTTATATTTCGACTACATTTGAATGAAACTCTCAGAAAGAAACACTGAAAAGCCTTTGCAACTGTCAAATGAGCTAAAAAAGGCAAAAAAATGCAAACATCATCCAATCCCGAATCATTGCCATCATCATCACAGTCCACCTTCACTTCATTTCCCATTCCCGATCATGCCAAAATAAACTTTGCTGGATGGCTTACTGAAAATCAGAGCCAATTAACTCCTCCCGTTTCTAACAAAATGCTCTTTGATAAGGGCCAATTCAAAGTGATGGTGGTTGGAGGACCAAATCAAAGAACGGATTATCATTACAATACTACTGAAGAGTTCTTCTATCAAATGAAGGGAGACATGATTTTGAAAGTGGTGTTGAATGGCAATGAATTTAAAGACATTCCTATCAAGGAAGGAGAAATGTTTGTCTTGCCTGGTAGGTTCTTTGTTGTTGATCTTGAAGGAAATATACGGATCCATCTCTTCTCGGATGATCTCACTTTGGACAGGTGGAATTCCTCACAGTCCTCAAAGATTTGAAAACACAGTTGGATTAGTTATTGAGATGGAGCGTCCAAAAGATAGTCTTGATGCTTTAAGATGGTATTGTGAAAATTGTCATGCCATTGTGTATGAGGAAACATTTTATTGCTATGATTTGGGGAAACAGTTGGTTCCTGTTATTGAGAAATATAACGGAAGTGAACAAGTTCGTACATGTAAATCATGTGGACATGTGAATTGTAAATCAAATAAGAAGCAATAATTGTCCAGGCACCCGAGCTGAGGAATGGAGGATATTCCGAGTAGATCTAATTGATCAATCAATATTTATTGAGAAAAATTGTTTCAATCAAAAAGATAAATTGCTATGTTTTCAAAACAAAAATCCCGATCATTAATTTATCTTCTCTCCAAACGCACAAACCATTTCGCCTCGCACCTGAAACATCATTATCGAATGATTAACACAAAAACAACAACAGTGGCTAATACTGATCTCTTCAAAGGAGAAAAACATACGGAACTTTATGCGCAATATCGGCCTGATTATCCACAAGAACTCTTCGATTCTATTCTGAAAGAGGAGTCTGTTGGAAAATCAAATGATAGAAAATTGTTCATTCTCGATGTTGGGTAGGTTTATTTCACAGTTTTTATTGTTGCTTATCTGTGTAGATGTGGTTCAGGACAAGCCGCACTGAATGATGTTTTAAGAAAGAATGCACAATTGATCATTGGCATTGATCCGAGTGAAGGTCAAATCAAACAAGCCAAACAAAAACAGTCTTCCAGTCAAGCAGCTGACATTTATCGATTCTTGGTTGGCAATGATGAAAATCTGATTGAAACCATTGAGAAGGAAAACAGTGTCGATCCACTTCTACTCAATCAGAACATAGAGTCCTTTCAAAATCAATTTGATTTAATTATTGTAGCTCAGTCACTCCATTGGTTTAACTTTCCTGTATTCTTTCAGCAAGTCGAAAAATTATTAAAATCTGATGGTTTGTTTGCTGCATGGACCTACACTTTGAATACCTTTGAAGGAGAGAATGGCGAGCAAGCAACAAAGGTATTAAATCAATTCTATCAAGAAATAATGTGGAATGGAGGATATTGGCCAGAGAGAAGAAAGCATGTGGATGACATGTATCAAACCATTGAAAAGGAAATGCCATTCAAACAACATCACAAAAGAACAGTGATTGATTATCGAAAGCAAATGCCCTTAATTGCATACATTTCTTATGTTAGCACTTGGTCAGCCATTGAGCTCTACGGAAAGAAGAATGGACAAGAGGCCAAGATGAAGCTTCTCGAAAATTTCAAATTGGACTTGATGAAGGCATTCCAAATAGAATCTGAAAATTCGACCATTTCAATACTTTGGAAAATTCATACCATCATGACAAGAAAGCCTTGAAGCATTGTGTAGTAAAATAATAATATTCTAAATTTTCTCTTTGATGAATTATTCCGATGATGATGGTTTGCTTTGTTGTTGCTGTAAAATCATTTTCTTGGCTTGTTGTTCAAGAAAAGGGGCGTTTATCATGGGAGGTCTGGTACTGCTCGGAAATCTGTATGGAGTAACTGCTTGAGCGATTGAAAGCTTCTCTTTCTCCAATTTATCTGCTTCCTCCAAGCGGTCCGAGACCTTTAAATAAATATTCTTAAGCCCTTTGTATGCTAGATGCATGGAATAGACTCCAATAACTCCAAAAGTGATATGCCCATAGAATGTTGGATTTCCTGTTGTAAAAAGAGTAAAGCATCCAGAAATGATTTGTCGAAGGGTGGTGAGAGGCATTATTTTTGCGTTATTCTTAGAACCAAAGACCCTCAGAGTCAACTCTTCAAACTGAGTTGCCTGTTTCCCAAAACGTTTGTTCCACCTTCCACAACCCTCCACCTGCTCCATCATCTGTTCCCTTTGTCACAGAATCAGACACTAAAGAATGTACATCAAACCTCTCAGGTGCGACCTCGAATGCACCACCCAAACAAAAAGCTTTGCCAATGCGAGTCGGTACCAATCAGAAAAAAATTCTGTCCGAACCTCACCAATTTTTTGCAACGGTTTCCATTCAAACCTGTGCGGGCTCTTTATTTCATCGTGAATTATCAACTTCTCTTTGAATCTCTTCAGCAATCAATACATTGTATTCAGAAATGAAGAGAAGTTTTGAACATTTTGTTGGAGGAAATCTTGGAGAAAGAGCCAGCCATTCCTATCCGCCTGCATCGTCTTCATCGCCGATGAGCAACAATGCAACACCGAGTACTAACAACAGCATTGCCGAGAACAGCCTATCTACGGAGAGTAATAACAACAATAACAGGTTACTGGAAAATAACAATGACCCTATTGCTACCGGTGCTAGACTTTTAAATGATTTTCTGGTCAACCCATCCCTTTTCCAGCAACAATATCAATCCGTTTTGAGGCAGATCATGAAATCCTCCTCTCTCTCAACGACTCTTTTTGATGGTAGCAATGGATGTAGTAGCAGTGTGCATCATCCAAAGTGCCCATCACCAACAACAATACTTCCCTCTTCACTGATCAGAAACCCTTACCAGGTGACCATATCTGTAACCGTACCTTCAACAACTGCTTTGTCTCTTCTCCAGATGAGCAATACTATTACTCTTTCCTCATTAGGCAATTCTACAAGTAACACATCATCAACCATTCCACCAACGAAGAATCACAACCACTGCCACTCTCATGTATCACTTACTTCCAATAACCACACTTTAACAACCTCTTGTACCACCACCTCTTCTACTCCATTAACCGACTCTGGCTCACTCTTTGGGTGTTCCAATGTACCATCCTCTTCTCAAACTTCATCCTCTCAATCAGTGATCAATTCCACGCCTCCCTCCTCTCGATCGAATTGTGACAGTCCAAGCAGTATGGAGAGATCTAACAAAAAACTAAAACTCACCACTTTGGGTCATCTTGTTAAAAGTCTTCCCTACTGTATCAAGTTGTTGATTTTACATTTTGTTGAGCTACCCATTCTTCAATACGTAGAGTTCAAAGAATTGCCTCAACCATTTGATATGTCAAAGTTCGAACATTCTCGCCAACTAGGAGCACACTTGATGAAAATACTGTTTGGCTATTTCTCTCATGATTCTACAAGAACAATCCATTTATTGTTTCCTTGCTTGGACTTTACAACTCATTGTCAAGACCCTGCCCATCATCACTTTGAAGATCACTCTGAAAGTGATAGCAGCTATAATCACACGATTCAAGGGTCATCCACATCCTTTCAATCTCCTATTCACCATTTGACCAATTCATCCTCCACACACTGTCCCTTAGAATCCATTCGTTTTACTGACAATCTTGAGTATTTAATATTTAGAAGCAGAAAATTTATTTCTCTCAAATTTTCTGATTGCAACCTGAGTGGTGAAGAAATGAAATGTTTTGGAGTGGCAAAACAAGGAATGGAAACCCTCAAACACAACAGCTTGAAAATACTTGATTTCAGTAAGAACCACAACTTCTCTGCTGCTGGTTTTAAACAGTACTTACCCACCATTGAACAAATGCATGGTGCCTACCCTTATCCCAATTTAACTTATTTAAATCTTCTGGAAACGGCAACTGATGCTGTTTCTCTTTTGTACGCATGTACCAGTTTTCCCAAGCTTCAAATTCTTAAACACTCCTTCTCACGAGAACATGTTGTGGAATACAACATTTGTGTGAAAGGCCTAGCTGCTCATAAGCATCTTCAACAATTGCACCTCGAATGCACCTCTGGATACTATGAACTCAATATGAAAGATTTGCTTCAATCGAAATCACTTAAAAAGATTGCCTTGTTTGGGTTTCAGTTTTCTGATGATAATGTCTCGTGTGAAGCATTTAGAAATAATACTTCATTGAAAAAGCTCTCACTTACTAACTGTTTCATTGCTCCTAACAGAGAGAAGGTAGCAGAATCTATTTCTAGCAGTCGATCAATCAGAGAACTGATATTTTCAGACATTAACCTTGAGAATAAGGATATTCAACTTATATCTGAACGAATGGATTTGCTACAGAACCTAATCATTGGAGGATGTGACTCCTTTCATATGAATACTACAGGTTTTACCAATTTTAACATGCTAAAAAGTCTTCAAAAGTTTGTTATTGATGGTTTTAGCGACTATTGCTCTCTTAACTTTGAAACTTGTAAGGCTTTTTGCCTTTCTAGCTTGACATTTCTAGAATTAGATGGATTTCAAGAGGCTAATGATTCCTATTTAGCTCTCATGTTAAAACAAGGTGTCAACTTGAAGGCTCTTAAGGTTAAACAAACCAGGATTGCTTGTAAACACAACCACACTGAATTAGCTGCTGCATTGAGAAATCACAAATGTCTTCGCCATTTGAAGCTAGATGAAAACGAGGCTATTGGTGATTCTGGAGTTATGTTTTTGCTACGCAATCTTCCTCCCTCGCTAGTTAAACTTGGATTGACAATGTGTAACATTAGTGACATTGGAGCCAAAGCACTTCTATCCAACAAACAAATCAGAAAACTCAAAGTGAAAATGAACAATATCACGGACGAGTCGTTAAAGCTGTTGAGATATAATACGACACTTATTTATATCAGCATTGACGCTCTTAGAGGAGAGGAAGTAGTAAGAATTATTGGAGAAGAAAACAAAACATTGAAGCAACTCAGTGTAATTAGCATTCCACTAACAGACGCAACCATTGATAGTCTTACAAAGAACACTACACTTCATTATCTTAAAATTAAGAACTGTGATCACTTAAACAAGGAGTTGAAACAAAAGTTGACGGACAGAGCATCCTTTGGCGTGATTTTCAGAGGAATATTCTCAGAGAATGCATTCTTGTAGTAAGCATTCACAATGTTTCTTCGCTGAGATCTTGTGCCCGTTCAAAACTGTGTGGTTTGAATTTTGAATCAGGAATGAATTTTTTCTTCTTAACAATGAAAGATTAAAGTGTTCTTCTGATCAAATTAAAAAGTTAGTTTAATAATAGGATTCAAAGAAATTTCCAATCATATTTCCTGGACTAAGAGAAGAGTTGCTACTACCACTTGAGCTAAGGGCAAGCTGATTACTCAGCACTGAAAATCTTTCTTGAACATTGGCTTTCATCATTCCAGCCAATTCAAAGCGCATGGACAGTTCATCCATAATCGTCATGCATTCATAAAATTCAGGATAGCATTCAAAGTCCAAGAACATGCTAGCAGCTTGAGCAATGGCAGTGGATGTGGTACCAATACAACAATGCTTAAAGTTTGCATCTTTAGAAAGCTCTAATAATTTTCTTCCATAATTAATTGCCAAATCTCTGTAACAGGCCTTGTGTAAACACAATACTAAAATACCATAAACTCCAACCTCATGCATAAGCGAAACGTTAGCAGAAGATAAATTCTTCAAGACAAGAAGATCTGTCATTCTTGCAATTAGATCCTTGTAACTGACGTTTCCACCATGAGTGATTTCATTTTGGACTTCCCCAGACACACCCAGCAAGACATCACAAACAGCACCTGTACTTGCAAGCTGCTTGAAGTTTTTCTTTCTCTCTTCATAGTCATCAGATATTGACCCAATTGCGAGATATGCGTTCATGATTAGATTTTCAGGAGGTCTTTCTGATGCATATGCAACACGTAGAGCATTCTTGGAATAATCAAGTGCTTTTTTAAGTGAACCTACAGACATGCAATAATACCCGAGTAACACTAAAGAAAACCCAACTCGTGGATCACTGCTTTCGGAATGAAGTGGTAATAACTGCACAGCCCTTTGATGAAGATCTCTACTCAGTGAAACGTCACCAATTGATCTAGCAGAGTTGCAAAGCAAGCTATACATAAATAAAGAGTTTTCGGAATGGTGTCCATCATTTCGAATAATGTCAAATAAAAGATCGGGCATGGCTGACTGCCACTTCATTGGTAATAGAGAATGAAATGGATGGACAAACTTGTCCCAAACATTAACAAAACGGGTAACCATAGAGCATAAGGCGAAATGTTGTCCCTCACAACGCATTGGACTCACTGCTTTCTTTTTTGTTAGATCCAATTCTTCAATTGTTGTGTCAACATTCCCAGTTTTCTTGACTTTCTTGGTTGAATTTTCTTCAATGTTTGTTGTTTCGGCTTCGTATTTTCTCTTTTTGTTCATGACATCTTCAAATGAAGCTGCAGTGGAATACATTTGAACTGATTTAGAATTGGCTGTACTTGTGCATGGGTTGTTACTCCAGATTAGTTCTTGGAATTGATGATATTGTTGTTGCTGATCTGAAAAGTTGGGCATGGAAGGGTTGAATGTCTGAGGGAAATGCTGAGAATTATTCTCTACTGTTAGTGGTTGAGACAGATTATTAATGACAACATGTTGAGTTGGGTTTGAAGTTGCATTGTTAGAGGATGGCAGAATAAAGGGCTGTGAATTTGTGGCTGCACAAACAGGTTGTTCATGGTTTGTGGGCACAAAGGTGGCGCCTTGAACCTGCCCCACTGAAGCTGACCTTAGTAACTCGTTATATCGTTGCTCCCATACTTTCTGCTGTTCAAGTGTTTGAAGGAGTTGCTCTCTTAGCTCCTCAATTTCTTTTTTAAGAAGTTTGGAGGCCTCGTTTTTAGGGCCTCTCTTTTTTCGTTCCGTGTAAATACATTCAATTCCTTTGCCCACACAAGTTTTGCAAGGAGAGGAACCGTCACACTTTCTATGATGCTTTCGACAAGCTTCACAAGCTCGGGTGCTCTTTTTAGTGCGTCTACCAGTTCCATTTGAACTACGAGGAGAGGATGCAGAAACATCATCTTCATCGCCACCACTTTCCATCGAATCGACATGATCACTTTGTTGCGAAGATGGTTGTACAACGTTTTTAGAGGCTGAAGAGGGAGAAGTCCTCTTAAGCAAGTTCGGAGAGGATTCTTTTTGGGTTGTCGCACTACCAGGTATTTGCATTTGGATGAATTTTGTGGGAGAAGGATTCTGCGTTGATGATGATAAAGAAGATTTCCTTGATGCAACGTTGGATGAAGAGGTATTAATGGTTGGTTGATTATATTGTAATTGAGAATTAGATCCACCACTATTTGCAAATGTCTTGTTTGAAAATTGATTTTGAGTGGTGATGTTGTTATTGTTGTTATTGTTGCTAGTCGTTATTACCTCTCCATGACCACTACTATTTGTACTGTAGTAATTGAAGGATGATGATGGAAGTACGGAAGGTGAAGTATATGGATGCAATGCTGCTTGATCGAAGCCTTGTGATCTTCCAAAGGACTGATGCTGATAGATGCTACTATTATTGTTATTATTAGGCGCACTAGTAGTATTGTTGTTGATGTTAGTTCCTAAGCTATTGGTGTGATAGATATTGTTGTTTTGCGAGGATGAGTGTTGTTGTTGAGTGGTTGTTGCTCCCATATGATGTTGATGATAATACGTCGTTGGTGATGAGCGAGGTAAAGGGCTACTATTATTATTTGATCTACCTTCATGATTTGTTGGCACGGATATCGAAGCAGCTGCAAAATGATATCCTCCGTTAGTGTTGTTGTTGTTATTGTTATTATTATTGTTGTTGTTGGTATTGGAAGTGGGAACGTACATTGCGGTGGATGAAGAGTAATTCGATAACAAACTTGCGGATGGAGTTGTATTTGCACTTGGATGGAGTTGATGATGATGATGAGGAGGATTTGTGGTGCTTGTTGCCATACTCCCACCTTCAGGATTTACATTGTGATGATAATATTGATGAGAAAAACCGGAAGGGTACGATTTTGAATAGTTTGGTGCAAAAGGATGAGGATGATTATGCTGATGCTGATGAGGGTTCATAATGATTTTCTGTTCTCTCTGATGACAGTGTGAAAGGATCTTTGTGTCCAAAGTTCAAACAACTTGTCCGTGCTGGAGGAGGAATGCGGTTGGGAGTTTCGCTATCGCAAGGACGTTTTTTTGGATTAATTTTATCGCGAGGGATTAAAATCAGATTGGTTGTTCCAATTTTGTGGTTTGCCAAAAGAGTTCCGGAAAGACTCGTTCATGGCAAGAGGGATGTTTTGTTGTGTGGCTGTGTCCTTGGACACAACATCTCGAATATTCGCTGGATTATTCAGGAAGGAAATATTCTTTTTGCTCATATCTGGAATTTATGGATAAATGGATTTGGGAATCGTTAGTTTGAGGGTTGTGGCTATCTTTGTCTCGAGTTTGTAAGATTCCGTTTCGAGCTTTGACGATGAATTCAAAGTATACTCTAAAAAAGTAATCAAACAAAGCAATCATGGGAAGCTGCGCTAGTCTATGCTCAAACTCTGTAACCAACGATTCATCTCAAACGGAATTGCCCCACCAAACAATGTCTCCATTCATCATCATGGAATACAATTCTGTAGTGTCTAAGGGTCAATCAGCTGAATCATCCCCTAAAGGGGATACAAAGCATACTACAAGTGAGGAGAGTCTTTCTCACATTTCAGGGTCATCTTCCTCAGAATTCAGTCTTTCTTTTTCATGTACTTGTACATTGAGCTCTTCCTCTCACGAAAAGCCTCATGAGAGAAAAGGAGTTGAAAGAGTCCAAAAGAAACCAGTCACCATCAGAAACCAATCCATTCCATTCATTCTCGTCAACGAGGTACACTCAATAGTTTTAAAAAAAATGCCTAAAGTCGATCTCACGTTTTGTCTTGAAAATATCAATGCCAGCGAACCTTTCCCTTTCCAATTGTCAGTAATCACGTCATCAGGAGAAGAAAGTGTTGTTGTCAAAGCCACACAAGATATCACTACCATGGAACGTCACGTTGCCAAACAAGTTGATGTGTCTTCTCTCAGCAAAGTCAATGTGAGAATTTTAATTCCAATTAGAGGTATTGATACGATTCAACCTTTCAATGTTGAAAAAGAGGGACCATACATACTCATTAAACGTGAAGAAGGCAAAGGTCTTCAAATTGTTCAAAGAAAAGCTGATGACAAATTTGGAACAACACAAGTTGTGAAAACAACAACAGGGGCTACCGAATCTCAATCTACTCATCGAGCAGGATTTGTTGTCGATCCACAAACTGGACAAAAACGATACCTTTCAAAATCTAATCCACAAACTACCACATACTCTGTGCCTTCCTCCAGCACAGACACATCAAATCAAACAACAACTGAAAAATCAGGAGATGTCTATGCTCAGCTTGAAAAATTAGGTCAATTACGGGATCGTGGAATTCTTTCAGAAAGTGAATTTCAACAACAAAAGAAGAAACTTCTTGGTTTGTAAAATTTGAACCTATCTGCGTGTGAGAAACTAAAAAGTTGATTTTCTCAATATTCAAATTAATTTTCAAACAACAATTCATTCACAAGATCCAATGGAATATCCCTCACAATAGGAACCGTTGGATATTCATCAAGAATAATCTCATCTGCTTGTGTGTGATCTATCAAATGATGTTGTGAATAATTCTTCTTTTTGGAGTTTTTGCTGTTCTCTTGATCTGCTTCTGCACTATAGGTTCCAATTACAATATCTTGTCGCGTTAAATAATTTGTTTTTTCATCTTGAATGCATCGAATATCATCCAATGGATAGGCACTATAGTGTAAGTAAAAGTAATTGAGAAAGAAGCCAGCCATCCATATCATACAGAGAAAAGCAGGAATACTCATTGCCCAGTATTTATCGGGATAATAGGCGATCCCGATTTTATGCAACCAAATTTCAGGAACAAAGGAATATACAAAATACAAGAAGAGAATTGCAAAGGTAACGGTCCATCCAACAAATCCATAAATTTCTGAATGAGTTCGTTTCACGATGGATGACGATGATGGGATAGCATTGTGTTTTGTTTTGTCTGATTGAGATGACGACATTGATAATTTTTTGAAATTTACAATCTTCGAAAAAGGGAAATGAAAAGAACATGAAAAGAATATGAAATTAACTACGAGGACAACTTGTATCATCAGTTTTGAGTAATAATTAAAGTATTTCTCTTGTGTATGATTTAAAACACAACCTAAAGTGACTGGCCGAAGGAACCAATTCCGACTTGAAACTTTAAAAAATGCTCGACCTTCATCATCAGGGATTTCCCCAACAAAATCAACCAAACGCAAATGCCGAAGCGGAATTGATGCAATACATTGTAGATTTACTCAATCATGGAACGAGAGAGAACGCTCTGATTGAATTATCAAAACGGAGAGATTCGTTTCCTCATCTAGCTCCCGTGTTGTGGTTTTCAACAGGTGTTATGTCTGTTTTGCTTCAGGAAATTGTTTCGGTTTATGATCTTTTAGATCCACCAACCCTCACTTCTTCTGCTTCAAACAGAGTTTGTAACGCACTTGCTTTACTACAATGTGTAGCTTCCCATCCGGAAACACGTCCCTATTTTCTAAATGGTATGCATTATCTGTTCTTTTCATGTGATCTAACGTTTCTATTCTTGATTCTCTCTCCGATTATTATTTAAATTTATTACTTGTTTATTCTTGATGTATCGTTTTTAGCCCACATCCCATTGTTCATGTATCCCTTCCTAAACACTGTCTCCAAAAGCAAGTCTTTTGAATATTTAAGATTAACATCTCTAGGTGTGATTGGAGCACTGGTAAAATCTGATGAAGATGATGTAATTAATTTCTTACTTCCAACTGAAATTATTCCTCTTTGTCTTCGTATTATGGAAAGTGGGACTGAGCTTTCTCAAACAGTCGCTACATTTATTATCCAAAAGATTCTGCATTTTGAAAAAGGTTTAAATTACATATGTGCCATTCCTGAGCGTTTTTATGCTGTTTGTACAGTTTTTGGAAACATGGTGAATGATAGTCCATCTTTTAGACTTTTGAAACATATTATTAGATGTTACTACAGGCTGTCAGATCATACCAACGCTAGAGAAGCATTGACACAATGTCTACCAAAGAGTCTAAGAGACAAAACATTCCAACAGTTCTACGACAATGATGTTGTCTTGAAAAACACAATACTTGGAATTTTACAAAGAATTGGTGACATGGAAGGATATCAGAGAATACTAAATTGATGTAATTATAAAAGCCACGTGGCTCATTTTTAAAAAATTCTTTCATCATCAGTATCGTCATCATCATGGTCGTCATTTCTGTGAGTGTAATTTCAAAGGTCGGCAAGCCTCTTGTTGCGAGACAATATCGTGATATATCCAGAGTTAGATTGGAGGGCTTGCTGAGTGCCTTCCCAAAATTGATGGACCCCAAGTCTCAACATACCTTTGTAGAAACTGATTCAGTACGATATGTCTATCAATCATTGGATCAATTATTTCTTGTTTTGATCACTACAAAAACGAGTAATATTGTAGAGGATTTGGAAACATTACAATTATTTTCGAGAATTGTACGTTATTATTGCGATTGTTTGTACTCATCCGAAATGTATTTTTCGAATAACAATTTTTACTATCATCACCAATCTATCCACAAACTATTTACTACCAACAACACGATGATCCGAATTTATTCTACCTGTTAATTACCGTTCCCTATATAAAAAAGATTAAAGATATTTGCTTTAGCAACCAAAGGAACTCAGGAGCAGGACTTAATGAAGATATAATTCTTTCCAATGCCTTTGACTTAATGTTTGCTTTTGATGAAATTGTTTCACTCGGCTATAGAGAATCTGTAACATTGCATCAAGTCAAAGATATTCTGAAAATGGAATCACAAGAAGAAAATCTTCAAGAGGCAATCAAACAACGACAAATTGAAAATGCTCGCTCACAAGCAAATTTAAAGGCCACAGAAATCGCATCTAGACTGGCATTGGATGGAGGAAAATATACTTCCGGAATTTCAAGTGGTGACTCGAGAGGAATGAACCAAAGACAAGGAGACAATGTATACGTACCACCATCTTCATCAAATCAAGGAAAGTATGCAGGTATTGGCTCTAACTCTTCTCGTGTCGATTCACCAAGTGTTGTAACAGCTTCACCTGTTACCAGCTCTTTTTCATCTGCCAATGGATCGGAAAATAAGAATCTTAAACAACAAGCCAAGCCAAGCAATCTTAAGCAAATGATTTTGAATAGACCAAACAAAAAGGCACCATCTTCGCTTTTGAATGATCTTGTATCTACGGGAGACATTAGCGCTCAACCTTCTGAGACAACAGCTCCAGTTAAAAACGAAATTGTTGAAACACAAAAGAAAGTTAAGGTTGAGGACATTCATGTGGAGATAAAGGAAACACTTCAAGTTGAGACAAACAGAGAAGGAGGATTGAATAGCTTGGATGTCAAG
The DNA here is from genome assembly GCF_008403515.1 of Naegleria fowleri. NCBI lineage: Eukaryota > Heterolobosea > Eutetramitea > Acrasida > Naegleriidae > Naegleria > Naegleria fowleri. Next base: position 453,020 of record NW_025407954.1, read on the forward strand.
GGAGAAATGTATTTAACAATTGCAGAAAGTGCATCAGGATTTATCAAAGTTCGGCTAGAAAATGATTTGAAAGATGGATTCGTTTCAACATCACATCCAAATATTGATAAGAAAATGTTTACAGATGAGCACTGCTTAGCACTTAAAAGAAAAGACAAAGCATTTCCACCAAATAATCCACTCAAGATTTTGACCTGGCGTTCAAAGGGTAATTTCGACGAGTCAATTCTACCATTTACTGTAAATTGTTGGCCAAATCCATCTGGAAATGAAACTTCTGTGAGCATTGAATATACTCTTCAGGATACCAACGTTGAGCTGTCGAACGTTGCAATCTCTGTACCTATTCCAACCACAAATGTGACAGTTGAGAGCGCCGAATCTGGAACTTATAGAATTGATCAAAAGCATAATAAGTTTATTTGGTCTTTTGATTTGATTGATTCATCATGTCCAACGGGAAGCATTGAATTTACTGTTAACGAACGTGCTGAAGAGTCTAAATTTTTCCCTGTTGACATTTCTTTCACTTCTGCTGATAATATTTCTGGAGTTGCGATTAAGGATGTATTGTCTGTGAATGATGATTCTCCACAACGATTTTCTGTGGACAGAAATTTGACTGTTGCTGAATATAAAATTGTTTAAAGACAATTAATAAAAGTCATCCTCAAACAAGACTCGATTCTTCAGATAAATTAGATTTTAATTAAGAATAAATAACGTGTTGTATTAGTTGTAAACTTCCAATTCTTCGTCGCTCAACGAGAGAGAATACTCGTTTTGTGACTTCTTATTCGAATTCTCGCGTTGTGTTGCTTCTGGTTGATCATCCTCAATTTCATCCAAGAACAAGTTGTCTTCATCTTCAGATGCCACCACAGTTCGTTTTCCATAAGTTGCGAGGTACTAAACGATAATATTGAATGAATTAATCAGCATCATCCAAATATGAAACTAAGAATTAAAACCTACCTCTTTTCTATGCTTTCCAAGGAACCAAAAAACCATGGCCAACAGCAGAATAACTGTGACCAAAGACAGAGCTCCAAAGGTGATCATGATAGGATAGAGTTTGGCTTGCGGAACTGGGCTGTCAGAAATTTCGCACATTGGTCCCGTGTATGTGTGTTCACACTCACACACATTGTAATCTGAGCAATAACCATGTCCAGAGCAAACACCAGAAAAGTTGCTGCTGACTCCAAAACATGTGGTAAGAAGACACTTATCGCCGCTATATTCGTGTCTACATTTACATGTGTTTTCTGAAACACACTCTCCTCTTCCTGAGCATACAGATGAATCATTGTATGGAACTCCAAAACATTTACGGACTAAAAAAGGATTAATATATGATATTGAGATAATAACATTTGGCATGAAATTGTGAATCGTGTTTCGTTCGTGCGCTCTCATACTTACTAATGAAAAATTCACAATTTGGACCCTCATATTGGCGTTTACATTTTTCACACTCAGATCCATCAAAGTTTCCAAAGCAAGAGCAAGCATCATTAGCGACACATTTTCCCTTTCCATTGCAGACAGTTGGATCCGTAAAGTTCTTTCCATGACACGTAATAGGAGGTTTCAACGTAAATCTGATAATTTTTGGGTTGACTTGATTTGCTGTTGCCAATAAAGTAAATTCAATATTTGCCTTGCTCAACGGAATCATAAAAAAGGTCCATCCTCCCTTATCAGAAGTACCGTCATCCTCAACAAGTGGGTATTCTTCGTCTTTAAAAAATCTGATGACACTGTTGAGTTTGGTCATTTTATGACGGCATGTAAGAATTAAATTTTCATTGTTCAAGGTAAGGAAATCCAAGTCGTCACATTGTGAAGTGAGTTTAACTTCTGTTACTTTTACGTCATTGTCGACCAATTTCACATTGAAAACTCTCGATTCTGCATCAACAGCGTAAAAACCATTTTCAACAGCGAAAAAGTCAGTGACTTGAGTTAACTGTTCCATTGTTCTTACTGTGCCATCCTTCTTAATAACATGCAGTTTTCCTCCACGCGAACCGACAATATAGACATCGTTTTGGAATGAGTGGAACTGTATGTTTGGAATACTATCTATAATAATCTTATACTTTTTGTTGCTCCTGTTATAAGCAATAATTTGATTTTTGTAATGAAACAGCACACATTCGGACCAACTGAATGGCATACTCTCGTCTGTCTCTGCCAACTTACCAACCTCATTTAGTGTAATGGTAGTTGGAGGGTCAATCGAGAGCTGGAAAAAAGCATTATTGGTGCCATTGTTGACAATTACCGTCAATTCATTCTGAGATGATAATGATGGAGAGAGAGCGTCACCACCATTTGGCACTGTTAGTGGAAAGTAAACCATTTCAATGGTCTGACTTGTAGGTGGTGGTGCTATCGATTGTGTTGCTGTTGCTGCATAAACAAGCAAAGTATTATTGCTCTTGAGAAAATTAACATAGTATCCGTTCACTTGTTGTCTCGAATAACTCAACAAACTATACTGCGAAGGAGATGTTGTTTTTGAGGAGATATCTACGGTGAACAATAAACCTTCTTTGGCAGAAAAAAACAATTTGTTTCCACTTGAATACATCATTTCGATCTTTTCTAATTCGGCGCCATCACCTGCATAGACTTGAATCTTGCCATCAGCGTCCAATGAATGAATTTGTTTTTTTCCAGATCCCGTACTTGCTTGATTTTCGGTTTGATGAGCACGGAAGAATAATTTTCCATCAACAACAAAATTTGGCTCAAAGTCATTCGAGTCCAACATATTTTCATTCCACTCAACTGAAAAGCCACTCATCTCCTCTGTTTTAATGCTATAGAATAAATCTTTTGTTTGTGGAGTCAATCCGTACGAAAACGTTATTAATACGGTCAGTAACATGAGTGTAAATAAACATGATGAAAAAATCAAACTATTGGTCCTCATCCGATCAGCAGCCACTTTCTTTGAACCGATAAGTGCCACGTAATAGGCTCGTATCATTTTTTTGTAAACTTTTTTGAAGTTATTATATTTGGTCCAAACCAACTCTCTCTAATTTTGACATTTCAAGCTTCGAGATCAAGATGATCGACCACTTGGATTTTCAGAAGGATACAATTTTCTCATTGTACACGATCGTTTCTTGTTTTAATCTCTGATCACCGTTGAATGGGTGGATCCAATTTAGCCGCAAAAAATTCAAAACAAAATGACTGTCACCGAAATTCACTCCGCACAACAATTCAGTCAAACAGTATTACAAGAATCAAAATTGGTGGTTGTCGATTATTTTGCAACGTGTATGTTTCGAATGAATCAAGATGGCAACGGAGAATATTTGATGATGAATTTCAAAATATCGATCATCAATACTATTTTGTGAAAATTAATTATTGAATTTTATTGATTTTTGATATTTTGATGATGAATTGATTGCTGATTCCATAGGGTGCCCTCCTTGTAAAGCAAGCAAGCCATTCTTTCACAAATTATCAAATTCTGATGCATATCGAAATGATGTGGTGTTTTGTTCAGTCGATGTCGATGAATTGAATGAAGTTGCTGCACAACAAGGAATTACAGCCATGCCAACCTTTAAGGTGTATCAAGATGGGAAGGTGATTTCAACAATTGTTGGTGCAGATTTATATCAAGTGGAGAGTCTATTGATGAGTAAATTAGGAAAGAGTTCAAGAGTGTTGACGGATGAAGATCATAAGCAAATGAGAGGATCTCCACTGAAGAATGTGATTATGCTTCTTGTATTGTTTGGAATTTTGTGGTTGGGAGTAAGATGGGTCTTTGGTTTGTTTAAATAGATGGAGGTAAATATTCAAGCTACAGAGTTTTCTATTTGGATGGTAATCTTATTGGCGAAATTGTAAAATTGTTTGAATTCTTTTTCACCAAGAGGCTTTACACAAAGCGGGCAGTTCTTGTCAAGACTACAGAAAACATCAAATAAATCCAAAGATACACTTTCCCAAAGCATGGTCTCAAAGTTGTAAGCAAAAAGAGGTTCTGAGATGACAGAATAGATAAAGTCCAAATCTTTTGGACTCATCTGAGAATAAATTGTTAAGATTTGTGGTTTCTTATCATCCAATGTTGGTACAGAGGTGTCAAGAAATGGCTCAGTAATGTCTTCCCAAAGATTAACTTTCCGTTCAATGATTGGAATTCCACGCAGTTTCAAATATTCCACAAATTTTGAATCAACCTTATTCCTTAAAAATATTATTTCGTCATGGTTGGTTCTAATTTCAGATAAGGTGTCACCGTCATCGTTTTCCATAACTATTATTTGTTTCATCTGATCAAATAATAAAAGGGGATTAGACCTCACGCTGCTTGGCCAAAATGGATACTGTTCAAATAAAATTCCATCGTTAGTGAGTGTTGCAGAAATTTCAAAATATGAATTGTTTGGCTTTAAATTGTTCAAATCCGTGCTCCTAACACCGATATTAGAAAAGCTTTCATTCCGAGCATGAAGAGAAGAGTGAAGTGATCTATAATGGATCGAATGATAATTATTTAACCTCAAGCATTTTCTGAGAATATTAGATTGAAAAGCTTGGAACAATTTCCTATGCCATGTTGCTCTGTGAGGGCGAATCCAGTTGAATTTCATTATTTTTTATTTAAATTTATTTTCGATTGAAAAACATGAAAAATTGGTGCAACGATTGAAATGGATTTTATTGTGTTTGTGATGAAAGAAAAATATATTTATTATTTTCAGTATTGGTTTCATGAAATATTGTGGACCACGATTGATTATTGTATATATTGTTTGAATTTTCTTACTCAGAGTCTCTCCGATAAGGCTCAACAAGATATTACCCAATGGTGGATTCCGAACAAATTCGAGACGAGTTTTATTCTCATTGAATTGATATTGATTGTTGTATTAATTGTTTTAATTACTGGAGCTTGGAGATATTACCAAAGTTATATTCAGCAAGTACTGGAAGGTGATGTTGCCATGAATAATTGATGAGGAGGCCAAAGGCTAACTTCGTTGCGGAGAGTTGGGTGATGATCGATGCCATAACCAAGTAGGGCTTGGATTCAAATGGAAGGTTCAAGGTTTTGCTTGCAGATCTGTACTTTCAGTCACACCAAAAGACGATTGAAACACAGACTCTCTAAAAAATGTTTCAATTTCTGATCGATCCAGTGTTGCACATCTTTTACAGGATCATGGATACGTTTCAACCACAAAGCAAGTACTGCGTGTTAGAATATTCAAAATCCTATGTTTATGAGCCACCTGTTTTTAAAGAATTGCAGGATCTATTTCGGAAATCATTCGGAGATGATGCAACAAGCAAAGAATCACCTGTTGAAACACTGCATTCCTACAGCATTGAATTTAAAAATTTCTACATGAATTGTTATGAGTTGAGCAATAATTACTTTACCAATGAAGAAATTTACAAATACTACATCAAAGGAAAATCAGGATTAATTTTCACGATAGAATTCTCTAAAAACATTTCAATAGAAATTGAGGAATTGAAAAATAGACTTGATTTGATTTTCTCCCTCACACACAAACAACCACAGGTTCCAATATTATTTATTATTTACGGACAAGATTTGTGCAATAATAGTGACGTGCAGCCAGTAATCAAATTACTGAATGAATTTATACAACGAGAAAGCTATGAAGAATATTCATGCATGGTTGAAACAGATCAATTCAAAGATGGAACTCTCTATGAAGGATTAGAATGGCTTATGAGTATTTCTAATCAGAAATGATGATCCAAACTCAACAAGACCCTTACATAACGCTCTCCCAAGAAGAGTTGTCTTCCTTGTAGCTTCCTGGTCCTCACTTGTCATCATCCAAAATAAAATGCCAAACCATGACAGCAGCAGCACCGACGATAATCTTACGACAACAACAACAACAGCTGGATCCAGCTCTTCCGTTGTCGGAGGCAGGACCTCAACTTCTAACGACAAACCATCACCACAACCGATTGATAGGAAGAAGGAAAAAACACTTCTCGGAAAAGTGTTCACACAACAACAATCAAAATCATCATCCACAACTTCACAACCCTATCACTCGTCCATAATGAAAAATTTGGATTCTTTACAATCATTTCGGAAATCGACAGGATCATCGTCTAGTGCTGTCATGACCATTAATGTGGGAGGTGTTTTATATACCACTTTCAAAGATACCTTGTCTAGAAAAATCAATGGAAAGGACCATCTATTGTCAGTCATGTTTTCCAATGAAGATCATTTTGAATTTTCACGTGATGATCAGGGTCATATTTTCATTGATAGAAATGGCAAATTATTTTCTTATATTTTAGATTATTTACGATGTGGAGGAGATGTCAGACAATTTGCCTTACCACTTCATAATGCATGTTTAATGGAACAATTAGAAATTGAATTTGAATTTTTTAATTTGTATGATTTGTGTCTCTTACTCAAAGGTAGAAGAAAAACATTTAAAATTGAAAAGAAAAAGTATACCAAAATCAAAACTAAGAGTGGAAGTGAATTAATTTCAGCAGATACGTCTGCTCAATCCAACTCCACGGCAGTCAAATCACTTGAAATTATTTCTAACACAAATCAACAAGAAATTGGTGTCACCATCGGAAATGAAGATGAAGACACCAATGATGACACTTCCAGTATCTTACTGGAGGAAAATGACGAATCGGACGATGAATTATTATTATTCGAAAGGAAGTTAGAGGATGATTTATTTGTGGTCGATCACGATTCAGATTCTAGTCAAGATGATTTTGATGAAGATGTTATATTTATTGAACCACCAACTCCAGATGCTGTTTTAACACCTTCATCAGAACCAGCGACCATCGCCGACGATGAGGATTCTGTCTCCACTTTCGATGCAGCCATCAAGAGTGTGAATGATGAAACGAATTTAGTGATACGACATCAATCACAACAGGCAACATCACCTTCCTTGCACAATCACATTTCACAACAACATCATGAGAAACACAAATTGAATCTTCTCTCCAAAAAACAAAAGTCTTCTCTTTTCTCTTCTTTCCATAATATCAAGCACAAAATTTGTAATGAAAAAGGAGAACCAGTCATTGGCTATTCAGAAGATGCTAGTATTTGTTATATTTATCCTAATCTCTCGAGATATTACTATCCAATTATTTGTAAGCAACCCATTCAGCTCAGAGGTGTGGATCGAAGGTTATCCAAATGTTACAATTACTATGAAATAACTATTAATAGTGACTTTGAAGAAAAGATTGATTATGTGAATTATAATATTCCTGGAATAGTCGTAGCAGTGATGAGTAACAAAAATATCAAGGTATTGAAACAGCATCACAAAAAAGATTTACCAATTGATTTAAAGAAGGAAACAGTGGTAAGTGGAATGATGATAATTTCTTTACTTTTTTATTCATCAATATTTCTCCATCTCACCTATTTGACACTTATTGTAAACTATACCATAGACAAGTTTTAATTTGAAAAATGGAAGCTATTACAGTAATGAAGAAGGAAAGCATGTAATTGGTACGTGTTTTAACTTGTTGCAATTAATTAATTTTTATATCTTATTTTTAATGGAATTCCATTTCATGACACATATGATCCTGTGGATGACAAACCAATGCTTTCTTTTACAACAACAACACACAAAAGCCATTCGAAGATTTTTATGTGGAGATCGAGTGGGTGTTCACTTTGACGCATGGTCCAGAGTCATTACATTATTTTACAATGGAGCCATTCTCTTTACGACTCAGTGCCATCTTGATCAAATCACATCCTCCACGAGATTATATTTTGTGGTTCTTGTTAAATCCATGTATGGAGTTGTTCCTTCATATATTACATTATTTAGCAATGCTCAACATCCTTTCAAGTATTTGAATGAGAATTCGAGTGATGAAAATAAGAAACTTCAAACATCTCTCAAACTCATTTCCAAACGATTAGGTGAAGTTCTCACATTGAATAATGACAACGAAGGACAAGGTCATACTGTATTAGCTTCTCATCATGGAAAGTCATCCAATAAGAGATGAGAAAGATCATCATTTCTCACCTTATTGTACATGGATCCTCAATGTGCCATCCGTGCAGAAGAAGCAAAGGTATTCCTCCTTTCTATGTCGACCTAAGAAGAAGCAAAGGCATGCCTCCTGGTGGGTTCTTTAAAAGTCATTCCCACCCAAAGGGATCGATCACTCAAAAAATGTCTCAACAACAAGATTACAAAGTCGAACTCTCCTTCTCCTGCCATTGTGGATTCATGAAATGCAAAACCAAGCAAAAATCTTTGAAACCAGTCTCTTCGGACTCTCCTTTGGAATTAACTGTCCTTGATTGTAATTGTTCAATGTGTAGAAGAAAAGGATTTCTTCATCATATTGTGAGCGAGAAAAACTTTCAATCTCCGAATGAACTTTCACAACTCCATTCTTATTCATTTCAGACACATGTGGCCAAACACTACTTTTGTCCTGTGTGTGGAATTTGTACCTTCTACAAACCACGATCAAATCCCGATGGATGGTCTGTGAATTTTAGATGTATTGATGATGAGAGTGCAAAACTGGTGAAACATGTCGTTGAATTATTTGATGGTCAAAATTGGGAAGAGAATGGACAAAAAATCAAACACTTGTCAGAGTAAACAATACGCGAGTTGTCTTTTCCCTCTAGAATCAATCGAGTAAATAGCAAACAACAATGAGTAATGATGGGTTGTCTTTTAAAATTAATCTCAACGAACTTGATATTCACTGATGATAAGTTATAAACGGAAACAAATTTCTTGCATGGAGACCACTGAAATAATTTCTTGCATGTAGATCAAACAGAAAAGCAAGAATTGATGAAACTATACTATAGCTCAAGAGTAAAACGTTGCATCTTTTCTTTTTTGAGAATGGAGTATTGCGGTTAAAATCCTACACGATGGTCAAAATAGGTGAAAAAGAAGCAGATAAATACCAATAATGGAAGATTAACGTTGGTGAATGGGAGTGGAGCGATCGAGTGAATATTTCCAGAGAGTAAGAAACCTTCCTTAGATGGCAAACGTTATCTTTACCTAAAACATACTTTTCCTTTTTTTTCTTATGGAGGGTGGTATTTTGGAAGGAAATAATTTTGATTTAAAGCAAGAGTGCCACCACAGACCACACGTGTGATATTACGATAACGCGGATTGTTGGACCTAAGGTTTGATTTTTTTATCACAAAAAAGACTTCAATCGAAACCATTCTTCCTCTTCTCTGTTGCCTTGTTGCATTCCTTGATTGAAACCGTCACACATTTTGAATTGACCATCATATATTCATCGTCAATCTTTATGCTATCATGTGATGATGATGATGACATTGAAACAACCAACAAACCCGCACCTATGTGGCAACATGCTCCATTCTCCTCTGCTGCCGAGTGGAATGAATTTATTAGGAAACTTTTTCAATAAGAATTACAACACTATGAAGACGTGTGTACGGTTACTCTTGTTGTTGTGGATTTTATTAATATTTATATTCATGTTTAAGAGTTGCGGAGTAGCATTCCATGTTCTTGTGTTTGTTTCGGGCGAACCTCCCCCCATGTCCCCACGATTTGCTCAACAACTAAAGCATCGACTCTCCCGATTTAAAATTCAAAATGATGAGGATGTTCTATTGAAAGATGAGGCACATGCTCCTGCTGCTGATCAACAACAACAACGTGTTGGAGGTTGTTTGGTTCCTCAAGTGAGATGCGAATATGGAGAAAAGAAAGTTCATCTCATTCAAGGAGACTATCTTGCCACCATGGTCAATGTGCAAGTGGCAAAAATTGTGTTAGAAGAACAAATGAATATTTGTGCTGAAGTCGTACCGATACCCATTTCGAAGGGTTTAGAATTAATGGCTCAAAATGGTCAAAACGGAATTTATGCCATGTTAGAGTATTGGTACTTGTCACGAAAATTTGAATACATGTAAGTCATTTGTTCTTGAATTGTAAATATTTATGGAGAGGTTTCTTTTCATATTCACACACATGTTTGTGGATCAAAATTTGAAAATCTTGTTGTGAAATGAAACACGCAAAAACTTAGGAGATACGTGGAGACTGAAAAATCACTTGTGGATGCAGGTAATCTTGGTGTATTTGGAAAGCATGGATGGTTTATTTTAGCATTCATGTTGGAACAGTACCCAGGTATTGATATATACAGAGAATTTCGAACAGACACTGCCGCCAAATATTTGGCTGAAAACTCTTCCTCAAATGTTGGAAGATTTATTGGACCGTCGGTCACATGGATTTCTTATGAAAATCAAATTATCAGTAACTTGAAATTGAAACTCGAGGTTCAGTTTGCCCACAGTCATGAACCAGAAGAGGAAATTATTGGAAAGGTAATGCATGCCCATGCACACAAACACAGTGCTCTTTTCTATTTATGGTATCCCCATTTTTTGTTTCACTTATTACCATTGAAGGATGTTTATTTACCTGCCTATAGTGACAATTGTTGGACCGTTTACAATCAACAGCATGGTCTTATTGATTGTGATTATCCTACTGAGATTTTGAAAAAAATTATTACACCCTACACAGCAAAGAACCGTCAAGATTTGACCTACTTTTTCAGCAAATTCTCGTACGATTCCAAAGACCAAGTGGAAATGATGGGCGATGTTGTTTGGAATAATATGAGTCTTTGGGATGCCGCTTGCAAATGGATTCGAAATAATACTGCACTTGTGAAACAATGGATTCCCAAGTCAGAACCTCAACAGAATGCCATTATTATAGGTACCATTGTTGGATCGGTGATAGTTCTATTAATCTTGTGTGATATTTTCTTTTTCGTGAGTTTACTCTTCTTCTACATGTATAGGAAAAAACAGAGAGAAAAGAGGATGAGATTTGCCCCACGAACATTACCAATCTCGGTGGTCTTTACAGATATTCAAAATTCAACCTTGCTGTGGAACATGTTTCCTGAGAAGATGAAAACAGCCTTAGAAATTCACAACTTGTTAATGCGAGTGAACATTGAAAGATTTAGAGGATATGAATGTAAAACTCAAGGAGATTCATTTATGATTGCTTTTGACAATCCAATATTGGCTCTTGGTTTTTGTTTGAGTGTTCAACGAGATTTACTTCATGCCAATTGGCCTCTTGAACTCTTGGATCATGAAGATACGAGAGAAGTGAAATATGAAGAGCAATTGGTCTATCGAGGTCCTCGTGTTCGCATTGGAGTTCATTATGGATGTGATTGTGAAATTCATAAAGATCGTACCACTAAACGAATTGATTACATTGGAAATACAGTGAATAAGGCTAGCAAAATTGAGAGTATTTCTGTTGGAGGAAGAATTTATTGCTCTGAAGAATTCATTGAATCACTCAAACAGAGATTGACCACACAACATGTGACCTCTAATAAGGAAGAAGATTCAGTGATAAAACTGATATCAGAAGATAATATTCAATTCAAAGCATTGGGAGTTGAAAAATTGAGTGGTTTAGATGGTCTCCATTCCATATATTGGGTGATGGACATGAGATGTAAACGAACTCTGTACATTCAACAGTTAGAACTTTCAGATGTAAATGTCGAAAATGGAGATTTTTTGAAAATTGGAGAGCTCGAACAGTACATTTCCAATCCAGCCTCTCTCGACGAAGAAACGAAAAGTGGCTTATTATTCGATTTGTTCAATGCCCTCAATAATGGGTATTATGATGTCAATGCCGTGAAGCCAATTCAAAATTTATTCTCGAAAGTATTTCATTACATCCTCACACGATTGAAGGAAATGATGGGATAGGAAATGCCTCTGGTGCGAGTGAAAGGGGTTGTCAACTGTGTCCTCGTTGGAATTTTCAAGTTTCCATATTTGGGCCCGTCCGTCCATTTAAATTTCTACTCACACCTTTTCGAAAAGTTAGTTTCTGCGCAAGAGCATGCTCAAATCCTTGCGCAATTAGAAGCTCGTACTAATGCCGTTACGCACTGTTTTCTTTGCTATTTAGAACTAAGGAGCAGCCTGCCTGGAATCACAAGACAACTGCAAAAAAAGCGAAAGACCAAAATATTGTGATAAATTTTCATCATCATGAACACCCCCGTCAATACTCTCAATTAAGCGAAAAGCAAAAGATTAGTCACGTCCTCGATGGAGAGGTTATCACCATTGAATTTACTCCGAAAACGAACATCTTTTCAGTGAAGTGTCATGCATGGAGTGAGGAAGAGAGAGTTAGAAAGGGAAAATACAACAGATTCTTGTCGACACAGCATCGATTGGTGATGAGCTCAAACTCATCGAAAAGCTCGAACAAGTTGCAGGAATCACTCCAAATGAGTTATCTCTGATTATTATTACTCATGCTCATTTCGATCATGCTGGATGTGTATGGTAAGTAGAGTCCGAGTACCACTGTTTTGTCAATCTTTTCATATTTTCGCATACCCTTATCGATGGTTGTTCAAATTCATCATTGACCATAACAGGTATTTCAAGAAACATTATCCTCATATCAAAGTTGCAGTGCCTGCTTTAGAAGCCGACCGATTCAGGAATGGTGATCCTGCTCCTTCTTTTCCCACTGGACTTGCTTCCAAAATTCTCAAAATTCGAGGAGATCGAAAGGTAATTAAACCCTTCGAGCCAGATCTTCTTTTTCATGGAGGTGAGAGTTTAGAGGAATTCGGAGTTGATGGCAAGGTATTGCAATTAAAAGGACATACTGAAGGAGGAATATCGATTGTTCTTAACAATAAGAAAGCAGCCATCATTAACGATCTCATGGGAGGTGGGTTTTTAAAGTACGGAAAACCAGCCTATCACTTCTTCTTGTACGATTGGGTTGAAATTCTGAGGAATATCAAGAGGTTGTATGAAGAGGGATTCGAGGCTTTTCTTGTTACTCATGGTTATGCCTTCACAAGAGAACCTTTGAAAGAGTGGCTTGAGAAGGAACTTGCTAAACATCACTTGGATCATTGTTTGAATCATTAAGCCAATTCGCAACTGAAATTATGATCATACATGATCTCGCAATCACACCCATCATTAACACAGCCTTATTGCAAAATTAAAAAATATAAGTTCCCTCTCTCAACAACAACGAACGCACACCAACAAGCAAAAAATGAAAGGCTCTTGGAGAAGAGAGATTGAATCACAAGGCAGTTCTTGGAAAATGAAATGTGCTCAATTTGTGGATGAGGATTTGTTAGTGCTGGGCTCGTCGAACGAAGATGAGCAAAATCAACTATTTGGGTTCAATTTAAGAAATTTTGAATGGTTTTCATGTCCGATGTCCGGCAACACACCCTCAAAATCATCGTTTTATCTGCCCTTGATTTCTGATCAACATGATCGATTGTTTGTGCTGTGGAATTTGGTGGAATCAGGCCTCTATGCAACGGTGAATCAAGATTACAGGGATGAGGAAGGGTTTCACCTCGACAAAGGACAGCTTGTAACAGTATTTGAAAATACAAACAAACCCGTCGAGGGGGATGACATTGAATACGTGTACTGCATAACTCAGGAAAGAGAAGTCGGAGAAGTTCCAAAGTCCTACGTGGTCTTGGAGGAAGAAAACAATTTTTTTGATACATTTGAACATTCCTCATTGCAATTAAGCGTTCTGACTTTTGAGGACATGAAATGGACCACTGTTGTATTAACTGGAAAGGATATTCCAAGAGCGAGAAGAGATTTTTCGAGCAATTTTGTTGACAATTGCATTTATTTGTTTGGTGGAATTTCAGACTCAGAAGTTATTCACAATGATGTTTACAAATTGAATCTAGGTATGTTACAAGCGTTACAGAAAAATCTAGAAAGAATTGTATTGATGATAGAAACTAATTCATGGGAAAAATTAAATTTAAAGGACGATGAAAAACCGGCCCCAAGATATGGGCATTCAACCTCTTTAATTTCCTCTAATTTTGTCATTATGTTTGGGGGTTTAGATTACCAGGAATACAGAAATGATTTGTATATTTTTGACGTAAAATCAAAAGAATGGAGTCAGATAGAAATTGATTTCGGGCCTTGCGCTCGTGCATTTCATTCGGTTATCAAGCTCGATGAATCCTTAATCTTTTTTGGAGGAGATGGACCACAAGGAATGCTGAACGATTTGTTTATTTTAAATATTTCTGAAAGTAAATGGAACGAAATTCAATGTGACGGGGATATTCCAAGTAGAAGAATTCGTGCCTATTTGGGGTTAAAAGAGGGACAGCTTCTTTGTTTTGGAGGAGAAGATTGCAATGGACGTCAATTTGATTTACTTTCGCTAACCCTTTCATCACGAGACCTGGAGCAGAAGCCGAACCCAGCAGAAAAAAATGTCGAAACCATCAACGAATCACACCAATCCCCGTCTTGTGAAGAGCCTGCGAAGACTGATGATGGCTTCGTTGTAGATTTTGAGAATTTTACGTTTACTATAGAAGAAGATGAAGATGAAACTCCTGATATTGATACAACAAGAACAACTTCCGATTCTATTGATGCTATTTTCGACCAAATCTCAAATGGTCAAGACACTATTTCCGTCGACTCGCTCATCAAATGCATTGGAAATTGCAGAATCGCAGAACATGAGTTGACGTGGGACACAATTCTTAACATTGTTGTTAGGATTACTGCCAACACTGATTTGAATCAGATTGAAGCATCATCATTGCAACATAATCGCATTGACTGTAAGCAGTTCAGAGAAATTGCCAATGAAATTGCAAAGCTAAAATTTCCATCACAAGACTCACCTCTTGAGCAGCTAATAGAAGACTATTTATTGCCTTATCATACATCCAAAAAACAAGATATGGTGATGAATGAAATTTATTCATTGCCCTGCATCATGTTATTTTTACGATACTCGGCCTTTCTAAAAGAGGTACGTATTTGGGGAGTGCTTATATCATTTTCTTTATCAATTTTCAAAGATATTCGACATTTATTCCTCAAAGCAAAAAGCCCAAGCCGTAAACAAATTCATTTCCCTCGACTCCTTTTTGTCATTCACAGAAACGTTCGACCTTGTGCCTGAAAAAATTTCGAAAACAGTTGCTGAATCGATTTTCAATAGCTGTTTTCTTTCTGAAGACTCTTCAATTTCTAAGACTGACCAAGGGATAAACTACCCACAATTTTTAGAGGCGCTAGGAAGGATAGCAATATATATTTTTGCAACAAAACATAAGAACACCATGGCAGAACATATGACATTGCTTTTCGATGCACTTGGCTTCTTCTCTGGAAACCGTTACAATACCTTTTTAAAAAGAGCACGTTCAACCAATCGCTCAAATAACACAAACAACACTAAAGGTGACATCAAGTCAACACCAAATAAGCCGAGAGAAATCGAACAGAAATACGTTGATCTACTTCAAAACAAACACGAGCTTAAGGCTGAACTGCACAATATTTTCATGTATTATTGCTCATTTGGAAATCGTTTGAACCTGGATTTGATGAGCTCGTTTAAATTTCGGTTATTCATACGAGATACAAATATTTACACTTATGGATTTAAACAAGAATCTGCAGATTTAATTTTTATTAAGGTAATCACGAACAATGCATCAAAAACCTCGAATTCTCAGAAAATGGGATTCCCTCAATTCATTGAGTGCCTAAAAGAAATTGCAAACAAATTAAGACCTACCCTTGCACCTTCCAAAGCATTTGCTCAGTTTTTATTGGTTGACGTGCTTCCAAATGTAAATAGATTGGGATCAGCTTCTAAGTGTGACATTGGCGAGGAAGCAGCAACTACTGCTGAAAGAATATTCGAGTCTGTTAGAAGAAATTTGCAACGCGTACGTATTCATTTGCATTGCTTGTTCATATTTAATACTTTTATTATAGCTGTTCATTCTTTATTGCAACAGTAATAGCACTGTTCATTATAAATCAGTACAGGATACAATGTATTTAGATGATTTCCTCAAACTTGCTACTGACTTTAATTTGATTCCTTTAATCTCTAAAAAGGATATGTATGGAATTTTTAAATCCTGTCTTTCAAACGCCGATACGGAATCCCTCTCTTATCAGAAAGTAAGTATATATACTGTTTCAACTTTAGATACTAAATGTAAAATAGTTTGAGGAAGCTCTTTTAAAATATGCTCAAACAGCCTTCTCAAAGGTAAGCTCTTTGCATTTTCATTGTTGATGTTGTGTTAACATAGTGCAACAGTATCCTTATGATTTTAAATATCCTTCGACGGAGAGCAAATTGAGTTTGTTGTTTGAAAAGATGGAACTCACAGAATGGAACTTGTTGCGAAAGAGATTGGAAAAGCTCGGTCGTTGTAATATTCCATCGCCAGTCAAATCAAAAACTAAGCCAGCCAATTAATTGTGGACACAATAAAACAATGACCTTAATCGCCTCAACACCACCAGAGAGAGACCAATGAATCAATTCGATGATGATGAACTTGAAACACCAAAAAAAAATGGGAAACAGTTCATCATCAGTTTCAAGTTCGGTGTCATCATCGAATGATGAGACACAATTACTTGAAGATCACTCCGAAGTACTCAACACAACGTCGTTCACTCTTGAAGATACGAGCCAACATGACTGGTCTGTCATTTCTGAATCTCAAGTTCTAGACTTGAGACAACAAGTGGAAAAGCAAATTGTGATCAGACCCTATGAAACGCAGCAATGGACGAGCAGAGTTTTAGGTTTTTCATCTCAATATTCAAGTAGCTGGAGCGCTGATAATGTTATTGGAGAGTCTAACACTTTTCCAAAATATGGTAAGTGCACAATATCAAGTTCGATGATTTTCTAATCAACTTGTTTTCAAAAGGTGATATGACCTCAGCATGGGCTCCTAAATCCTCATCAGGTACAAAGGAATTTCTTGTCGTACAATTCGAAAAAAACGTTTTAGTCACTCAGGTCCATATTTATGGTAAGTTTGAGTGTGTCAACTTGTTCTTAATGAGAGACTTTTCATGTTAATATTTTTCATGAACATTAAAACAAACACAGAAACCTTCAATCCTGGAGCAGTGTTTAGAGTTTCGTGCTTACCATCTGAAAAGGAATATACACTTAAACCTGTCGAAGAATTAACTTCAACAATTGATCCCAATCAGAAGGAATACGGCGAAGAGGAATTTGTTCATAAACCATTAGAATTCACCAGCGATTGGGTGGTCTTGTATGAAGGCGATCCTCAGCAACATGCCATTCCTCAAAAATCAAGAATATTTAATCCACCGATTAAACCATTTGCATGTGTGACAAGAACAATAAGAATTGACATGGATTGTGTCGCTAGCATGTCATGGAGCGAAATTGATGCAATCAAATTGATAGGAATTATTTGTGATGGAAATATTCAAATCCGTTCAAGCATTACAACCAAATTGAATACAGAATATGTTGAAGATCTTAAAACCCTGTTTACAAACAGCCCATCCACGGATTGTGCAATTCTAAAACTTCCTATTAGAAAAAGGTTACTTGCTTCAACTCCAGAGAGACCTCTTTTTGCAATTGTACCAAAGGTGTACTATGTCCATGAGTTTTTATTGCGGTATAGACTTCAAGATCACAAACTATTAGACAAATTTATTGTCAAAAGTGAAGAAGAAATTATGGATGTGTCTCCGAGCGTGAGCGGTTTTTCTCTCACTGAAAGTGCTGCCAACAGTTTGTTTAGTTATTTGTATTCTGGATTCATCTTGATACCAAAGGAAATGTTTACTGACGAGGATTGTGACTACAAAAATTCAGTAGATTTAATTACAGGAATTTATCACGTTTCTGAAACTTTAGGCCTTGATTCCTTGAGAAATGCATGTCAACAAACCATGAATATAATTTCAGTCATTCCGAGCGATTTAAGAAGCAGTGTAGCTCTTTCAATATTCAACCAATGTACATCTGCTTCTTTGAGTGATGATTTTTATTCGGATATGCGCAAGATTTATGAAGATTCATGTACTAAGGGTGAAAAGTATGACAAGAGAGCGTCTCCTGATGTGAAAATTGTATTTACCATGGGATCCAATGAGGAGGAGCCACTCACACCATCCTCAACAAGGCCATGTATTTATGCTCATTCATCGATACTGAAAGCAAGATGCGCTTTTTTCAAAGTAAGTTAAAATTTTGCTCTTTTTTACTCACCCAAACATTAATGATCGTTTCATTGCTGCTCACTTTTTCATAGACCATGTTCGACTGGGGAGAATTGAGCTCTCCCTATCGATTTTCATCAAACAATATCTATGAAATAGAAATCTCAGATGTGAAGTATGAAATATTCTTGTTAATGGTCAAATTTATTTATTTAGGATTATTAGAAAAAGAAGATATCAAAGCTGAAGATGCTATTCCACTGTTCTTTGCTCAAAATCAATATTTACTAGATTCCAGTGTGACCTTGTCGGTCATTAAGGATAACATTTCTGACAATACTGTCGTTGACATTTTACGACTTTCACTCGAGTGTTCTTATCCTGAAATTACTGAACTTTGTCATAATTACTTGTTAACAAATATAGAAAACACCTGCGTGGTCGTTGAAAGAGCGTTTGCAGATAAGAAACAAAATAGATCACTTGAAAGTGATATCGTTTATAAAAGCTTGAAAGAATCAAGCAAGATTTGGGAGATGGTTATCCTTCATGGAGATAATTTGAAGTACACAAGTCAGTGGGTTCAACGTGTCATTGCGTTTTCGTCAGAATATACCGGATGGCCAGCATCAAATGTGATTGGAGAGAGTAATACAGTAAGTACTTCAAACTATGATAATTAATTGTTGGGTATTGAATATTAATAATTGCGAGTAGTATCCAAATTATGGAGATATTAAAACAGCATGGGCTCCCAAAGCATCAAAAGGAGTAAGTGTGTTTGAAATAATTGTAATTACTGTAAATCAATGTTGCAAAGACCCATGAGTTTTTGGAGTTACAATTTGCAAATCCCATGTTTATTGCGAGTGTAGAAGTATTTGAGACTTACAATCCAGGATCTCTTGTCAAAATTACTGCCAAGAATTCTCATTGTAAAAATACTGATGAAGTAATTTATGAAGGGAATGTTCAAGTCGTTCAACCAACAGCACGAATCTTCACACCACCCATAGATCTTTGTAAATCTTTGAACAAGGCCTCAAATGTGTTACGCTTAGATATTGACACTACCAACAATATTAGTTGGTATGAAATTGATGCTGTGAAAATCTCTGGCTTTATACCCAAGACGACCAACAATGACCCAAGTTGTTTGATTCATTGATGATCCTCACAGTTCATCCATCTGTATAACATGAAGTTAATGTAATTGTATTATTAAACAATGAGACCCCCAATCCATTCACCACCTTCCAAAACATAAACGTCGACATCTGCAACTACACTGTCCTCATCAAAAAAAATATCTTTTTTTTCTTCTTCGGTTATTTCTCATCATCCAAATGAACACAGCACAATCAGTGGCCATCATACCAGCCAACAAGTATAAAATTGTTTTTCTCGGAGATCAAGCTGTGGGTAAAACGTAGGTTGGAATACAACAATATGTTGAGAACACGTGCAAACCGTGGAACTGTTCTTCCGATATCTTGTTTTTTTGATGAATATACTCGACTTCGGAATCACAATGAACACGACACCAACAATTATTTATTATTTTCATGATGCCGATTATTACAATCATGATTTTAATATTAATCATGAAAATAGATCCATCATCACCAGATTTATGTATGATACTTTTGATACGACCTATCATGTAAGTCTCTTAACGAAATGGAACAGTGTGCACCAACAAGAATGAATGCTTATAACATGAAAAATTTGAAACAGAACACTATCGGTATAGATTTTCTTTCTAAAACCATGTATCTGGAAGATAGGACAGGTAGGTAGTTTAATGAAAAGACATTATTCATCTTCATGTTTAGTTCGTCTTCAGCTTTGGGTATGTTTTTTTCACACACTAGTAATTATTTAAATACCAATTAATGAACTGAATCAATTTTCAATTCAATGAAATAGGATACAGCAGGACAGGTAGGTGATTCGTTGACCTTGCATTACGAACAATATTATTTAAATTATGGAAATTTTTTAAAATTATAGGAACGTTTCAGAAGTTTAATTCCAAGTTATATTAGAGATTCATCAGTAGCAATTATTGTGTATGACATAACGAGTAAACAGAGTTTTTTAAATACAGCGAAATGGATTGAGGATGTAAGGACTGAACGAGGTGACGACGTTATCGTAGTGCTTGTAGGAAATAAGACAGACCTTGCAAGTGATTCCGATAAGAGACAGGTCAGTATTGAAGAAGGAGAAGCAAAAGCAAAGGAATACGGAATCATGTTTTTGGAGACAAGTGCAAAGGCAGGATATAATATCAAAACACTTTTCACAAAAGTTGCCAATGCACTGCCAACCACGAATGCTCCTTCTGCCTCAACTCCTACTGAATTTAATGGTACTGACAGAAACGTGTCACCAACTCACAAAGATGATGTCTTTTTGGTGCCACTACGTCAAACAAAACTACCTGAATCTACTACGCCACAAGAGACAGCAGCCTCATCTTCTTATTGTAATTGTTAATTAAATTTTCATCAACAATTTTCAAGAGTAAAGCATCACAGGTGAAGAACATGGAACCCTCACCACTCGAAGAACACAGAACACATGTCACGAAAAGGGCAATGTCAAACAAAAAAAATGTTCGTTCCATTCAAAAAGAGCAAGGACAAACAACAACCGACATCAACGGGTAGTGGTGGTGGTGGTGGTGCTATTTCTGCAACAGCACAGTTAACCCATAATCCTTCCCATGCATCGTCCTCCAATGTGACCCCTCAACTTTCTTCATCATCTGTAACAATACATACAAACTCTTCCTCTCATTTGAATCCTTTCCATCATGCATCATCACCAACTGTCCCACCACCGACACAACCGTCTTCAAACATTCATGAGGTCATTCATCGGACATTGCCAAATGTCAATCACCACCACCATCATACAACATCATCTTCTCTTCCATGTGATACGATCACTTCTCAAGAGACTAGAGCATCCGTTTGTTCCTCCTCCTCATCATCCAATTCATCAACCACAAAAGAAGAGAAACGCAAGAGTCTCACTACCACTCACCTCGCTCGATTGTTTCTCTCCAATGGAAATTCTGTAAAGAAATCAAATCATACAACCAATGAATCAGTAGTGGTATCGACACCTTCAAATAAGACATTGTCAATATTATCCTCAAATCAAAATACACAACGTCCTCTTAAATTTCAAAATGATGTTCCAAAAATTAGTGTCACACTTGACAATTCGAGTAAGATAAATGCAAGTCCAAATAATTTTCAATCGACATTGGAAAGAAAATCCTCAAAGAAACAACAAAAAAGAAGAAAATATAAAAGAAATAAGGTCACAAGAAAACCCAAGTTCTTTTCTGAAGATGGCAATGCTGTCATTAAGGAAATTGATATGTTGGAATTGGATTACGATTACGAGTACATGTATGGAGATTTACCAGACGATCTCATCATCAAAATATTTCAATACATCCCTGTTGTCTTTTTGGCAAGAGATGTTGCAACTGTTTGTAAAAGATGTAAGTAGTAGCAATGATGATGATGTTGTTGATTCGATCTAAATGACACACTGTTCAATGATTGATTCAAACAGTTGCTGTATTGTGGATTCGAGGAGTTCACACGGTTCAAGTTGCAGGTGCTCTAAGAAAACTGAAAGAAGATGATTTTGTCAAGTTTGTGAGAAAATTTGCATTTTTGGAAGTATTGGATTTGTGCAATACTGGAAGTAGTGAAGATTTCCAAATTACAGATAAGGGTCTTCTTCAACTTGCTCACAAATACATTTATTCAAATGCAGACTATTTGTCTAATCCTGCAATTGACCCAATCAGTGGCAATTATGATCTCAATTTTGACTATGAACAACATTTGGATTCATTGGATGAATCACCAAGTCTGTTCTCAAGCAATATGGACTCTCAATCATTCAATGACGATGAAAATGATAACACTGAAAATATTGAAGAAGATGACGATGTCTATTCGGTAACATCCACTGCATCTACTGATGTGTCAGAAAGAGTGTTCAATAGAGCTCAAAACAGAACACCACACAAATCTGCTAATTTACCAATTTCTACTCCTTATAATATTCTCTTTTATACTCAACTCTATCAAAAAAGTTATGGATTGATGACTCCAAAGAAAAATCCTAATAGTAGAGAACCATGCTATGGATTACAAACACTTCACACACTCAATGTTCAAGGTTGTCATTTTATTACTGAGAATGGTGTAAAATATTTGGTAAGTGTGACAAATATTGTTTGTTGGGCGGGTGGGTGGTATATCCTCAAGGATTGAATAATTCTATATCCTCATGATGGTGATGATCAATTAATGAATCGATTGAAATGTATCATTCATTGTATCCTCTCTCTATGTAATAATGCTCACACACAAAGACGTATATTTGTCAAAATTTAACTCATCTCAATGTGAGAGGTTGTACCAAAGTGAATGATTCAGCCATGTCCTATGTTAGCCAATTTTCACAATTGGAATATTTGGATGTGACAGGATGTGTACATATTACAGATGTAGGAATGAAACATTTATCTCAATCTGCTTGTAAAACCAAGTTGAAATATTTGGACTTGACTTTTTGTCATCAAATTACTGATGAAGGTGTAAAATATTTGTCTGAAATGACACAACTCGAAGATTTAACACTTCAATGTTGCAGACATATCACAAGCACAGGACTCACTCATCTTGTCAATTCCTGTCAGAAAATTCGTTTCCTTAATTTAACAGGTTGCCACTTGGTAGATTTGTCAGGTGTTCAATCAGAAAAGGGATTAGAAAAACTTGAAAAATTGAACATGATGGGATGTAAGCTTACCAACGACTCTTGTCTTAAAGTATTGTCTCAATGGACAACAAACCTTCGAGAGTTGGTTCTCTCATTTTCTGACATGATTACTGATGCAGGTGTTGAACTTGTGTTGAAAAACTCAAAACATCTCTATCATTTGAATCTCAAAAAGTGTTCCAATATTACAGATAAGACATTGGAATCAATTTCAAAGTATCTAAGTGGAGTATTGAGATACCTAAATTTGACGAGTGTGAGAGGTTTCACTAACGAAGGACTTGTACATTTACAACATTGTCAACACTTACAAGAATTAATTATCCAACGATGTGTTCATGTCAACAACGAAGGAATATCAAATCTTCTTCTCTGTCCATCTCTAGAAACTCTCGACATATCTGAAAACACACTCGTGAGTGATGATGCAATCAAAACCTTAGCCAAGAAGGGAATTCTTCGTCATTTAAAAATTGAGAAATGCAAATTTTCGAAGGAAACTATTCACACCTTAACACATCAGCATGGAGTCACAGTGACTCAATAATCATTAATCGTCGAGCCACTGACAACTTTATGCAAATTTGCATCACATGTACCGACTTTCGGATGACGAGAATCTCCAAATTAGTCGAAACGGCCAATAAAATTATAATTTTATGTTCGAAAAAAAAAATCTCAAACACTGCAAAACTGTTGTTGAACGGCGCGCACATTGAAAAGCAACAACCACTCATTCCCATCCACAACACACAACCTTGATAAAAAATCAGCGAAGAATTTAAACGCACAACAACCATCATCGTGTTCATTCGCATCATCACACCTCGGCAAGTAATAACAGACGATTTACCTCGTTGAATAATTCGGACGAAAGAAAAATTGAATTATTTTGCAGCCCGAATTCGTGTATTGTGTTATTAATAGTTGTTGAATCAGTTGTACCAACTAACTCCTCGTTCTTTTTTAATCTCTACGGATTTTGTTCTTTTCTACCTGAGTAAACAGGAGAAAGTTATCCAATTCAATTCATCAAGAAACAGCCTCTATTACAGTCTGCATGCAGGTAAAGCCTTCAGTGCGCTTTATTACGTCTTCTTCTCTTATTACAAATCATTATACTTACCTTGCAATTATTCAATTAGAGGTGCAACTATTATCCTTGCATAACCTTGAGAATCAACCTTATTAGACAAAATACTTTTACAATTCACAAAAGACATCATGAATCTCCAAACAAATAGTAGTAGTAGTAGTAATATCTCTACAAATGTTACACAAGTCATTACAATTGATGGAATGGGTCAAATATCACCCATGAGTGCTTCAGACTTTGATGTTTTGCTTTTAACTCACGAGCATGTACAACAAACTGCTCTTGCTCTTGCATTAATATTTTCTCAAGAAGAGCCTTTGGCTATTGGAACTTCCACAAGCCCACCTGCTTATTTTCCATACGCTTATGACTATTGCAAAAGATGTGCTGAGGGTGGCTTGTCACACATCGCTATTGACAAATCTTCTAACATGGTTGTTGGATTTCATCTGTGCTCTGATGCAGATGAGTGGGTTGAACCACATTCCAATGACGAGGGTATTCTACTTCATTTGCGCCTATTAGATGATTTACATGCAATTTATGAAGAAAGTCAGCAAAACAATCATCACGGAAAAGGAACAGCCTGTGATGGTGGAAAGAAAATCTTTAAGATTTGCTCAGCAGGTACTTATGCATTTGCCAGACGAGTAGGGCTGGCAAAGAGGATGTTTAATGAGGCCTTACAATTGGCAAAAGAAAAGAAATATGACTGTATGATGGTCGAATGCACTGGTTTTGCTTCTCAAGCTTTATACGCAAAAATTGGTTTCAAAGAAATTGCACGTGTTAATTACGAAGAATATGAAGTAGTTGATTATTTACCAAACAAAGTCAACGGAGGAATCATTGAGAGACGAAGAAGGCCATTTAAGACTATTCCAACCTCTGTTGGTACATTTATCAATCTCATGGTCATGGATCTCTAATTTATTGAAATTCATGATGATTATTCATTAATTAAATTCATACAATTTCACACAGGGATGATTTTATTCGATAATGTCTTGATTTTCCAATTGAATTTCACGTTGTTTTCGAACCATTTCTACAAGCAACCTCTCCCATAATCCAAGTACAAATGGTTCTGTTTGTTCATCGAATATTTCCACAAGATCGTTAATAATTTCTTGTGGTGAAGAGTGAGTTTCAACTTTGCCCAAAATAAATTGGCTCAAGCTTTCTTCTGGATCTCCTGTTAAGCTAATAATTTGTTCGTCAACATATGGAGCAAGAGGAACCCATAGAGAGTACTTATCGATCACATTCCAATCCACTGGATAATTGAAAACCTCTGCTTGAGAAGTAGGAAGAATTTTTCTAATATTTTCACGATCCAAATATTCTGCGTCTCTCTTGGATTTTTCAATCTCCTCGACTGCTGAAAGCTTTTTCTTCTTTCTTCCCCAATCTTGCTCTTCCTCTTCGTAAGTAACGACCTCAGATGGTTCTCTAGATGTAGGCGCTTTTTCTTGAAGTTCAATTTGAATCTTTTTCTTATCAGTTCCAGTGGATATTTCTTCGTCACTGCTAACATAACCCTCTCCAGTTCCATCTATTCCGCCATACCTTCGTTCTCGTCTCCTTTCAAATCTTTCAATTTCTCGAATAGTAACCTCTCGTTGTCTTTTGTCTTGTTCGTTTTCCTTTTCCCAGCGTTGTCTTCTTCTTCTTTCTCTTTCAAGTTGTTTGGATTGCTTTAACCTCTTTTCTCTGTATATTTTCTCTCTTCTTTTTCTTTCAACCTCTTTAATTTCTTCTTCTTTCATTTTCTCATTGTCTCTGAATCTTCGAATTTCTTCATAAATTAAATTCTTTTTTTGTTCTGCTTCTTCATTGCTCACACCAGTCTCTGCAATTTTTTGTACAGTGTTTGTCACGGCTAATTGTTGACTTATCGATTCTCTAGACCGGTTTTCAGTTTCTATGCTCATTCTCTCCTTAACAAGATCGTTAATAATGATCTTAGAAATATCATCCAGTGATTTTTCATAATTTTCAAACTCATGTCGATCACTGTCTCTTACTTCTATTTTTTCTTCAGTTTTTGATGATGCCATTTGTTCTTCTAATTGAGCTAGGAGTTGCCGCTGTTCAGGAGTGAGCTCATCTGTTGTGCTTGAGTTCTGAGAGTTATTTGTTTTCTCTCGTTCTTGAAGCTTCTTTGCCCACAACTCCAACTTCTTTTGTTGGTACTGATCCATAAAAGTTTGAACTTTCTTTGAGCATTTCATTTTGATAGTTACACCAGGTTCTATCGTCAGTAAATTCAATAATCGTAGAGCTCTAATTGCTGAAGAACAAGATTGATATTCACAAAATCCGAATGTCAACCATCTATTAGTTTTTGGATCTTTCAATCGTTTCCAGCTTGTATATTGTCCGCAACTTTCAAGTAATTTCTTGATGTAATCATTCTCTGTGTCAGCGCTTAAATCTTCCATTACAATTGTTGTTCGTGTATCTATAAGTACATTTGGAAAATCAAATGGATTTGGATATTCTCCTGCCTCAGGAGGAGCCTTCGACACAGGAATATTAACTGGAACCATTGGAAATTTTAATTGTCTTCTATGAATTATTTCTTGCACTGTTGTATTAATTGTTGGCTTTGTTTTTTGAACCACAGAAGGATCCACATGAATAACTTTAGGCTTCTTTGCCATCATGAGAGAATTTAATTGTTGTTGCTGTAGTGGAGTATTATTAAAGGCTCCTCCTTGATTATAAGATTGATAATTATCACGGTTACGATCATTGTAATTCCGATAACCTCCTCTTTCATTTCTATGATGACCTCCTTGATGATAGGGTCGATGATGAGGATTGGACATTTTTTTGTTATTGATTTTTCTTCTTCAGGTTCAACCAAAAAGGATTCAATGAAGAGATTCGATGTTGTATTAAAACATGTTTGATACTCAGCTTTTCAACGAAATCCGTTCTTCCCAACAATGAAGAGGTTGCATCGGTAACGAATTGAATTAAACATTCATTAAAAAATGGTCAACCAAACAACAAACGCTTCATCATCATCAACCGATTCCAAGAAAGATATTCCCTCTCCGAGTGGAGGAGTAAAAAAGATTAGAAAAGCACGTGTTCAAGCATCAAACAAGAAAGAATCAAAATTACAACGAGAAGAAAACGGAGGAGAATATAATATTTGGTATCATAAATATATTGGACAACGACAAAAAAGAGATATCGATGCGGCCGAAAGTAGATGTAACGTAAAAACTGATGCTGGATGGACCGTTGGTTGTACTCTTAAAGATCCCTTCTTTTGTTTGTTCTTCGCGAAGGGATGTTGTGCTGAAGGTCCAAATTGCAAATATCTTCATCGGATACCAACATCAGCAGATATAAGCCGAATACCAATCACAAAGGATTGTTTCGGAAGAGCTAAATTTGCAACTGATCGTGATGATATGGCTGGTGTAGGATCATTCAATCGGGATTGTAGAATATTATATGTGAGTGGATTTAAATATGTTCCTGGTGCTGATTGTGAGGAGGTAATTAAAAGACATTTTCAAGAATGGGGAGAAATTGAATATATTAGAGCATTTCCTGAAAGAAGTTATGCCTTTGTGAAATACAAGAACAGGTTAAATGCTGAATTTGCAAGAGAAGCAATGCTCGGACAATCATTAGATAATGATGAAATAATTCATATTCGTTGGAGTGCTGATGATCCAAATCCTCTAGCAACAAAGAAACATGAACAAGAAATGAAATCCAAAATGAAACAATCTCTAGAAGAGAAGGGCATTTCAACAACCTCCCTTCCATTTCATTATCCAGAAGATTACAAACCTCCAGAGCCAACCGTACCACAAGGCTTAACAGTAGAGACCAATGCCACGCCTACTACTATCGACAATAGCAAAGAGTCACAAAAAGGAACCAAAGACATTGAAAAAGAGTACTACCAACATTACTTACCTCAACAAGTCAATGAAAAGAAAATGGAACAGACTTATAGAGATACCTTGAGAAAACAAGGAGCTCTATCGAGTGACGAGAGAAAAAAAGTTGACTATTTCAACTACCTTAAGAACTCTCAAAACAACAGCACAAATACCTATCAAACCGTTTCTGCTTCTCTAAACTCTAAAGTTGCAGCTGCTTATCCAAATACTGATAATCAATATCCACAGCTCACTAGTGAACAGCAAGAGCAATATTTAAAATTCTATCAAACATTTGCAGCCCAACTAGGCCAAAAAAAGTAAAAGCTACCTGAATTCAATGCTGCGAAAAACCTATTTGCACCTTTCAACTCCCAAAAAGTTGAATCAAATTGAATGTTACCTTTTGAAAGAGTCTTCATTCCTTCGCACCTTTTACAAAGTTAAAGATTCTTGTGACTGACCAGTCAAGCTCACGATCAGAATGAAACGTCAGCAGGCAATCCCTTTAAAAATGTCGCGATTACTTTTTGCTTCCACAGTTGCAATGCTCATGCTGTTGTGTTTAGCGTTCACAAGCATGACTGCTGCACACTCTTGGATTGATTGCACAGACTACACTGAGAAGAATGGAGCTTACTCTTGCGCCTCCAAATGCAGAGCTAGACCGAGAAATTGGGCTGCCCATACTGGTAAGTTTCTTGTTATAACGAAGAAACTATGATTCTCACATTGTTGATTGGATGCATCAACTAACATCGCGTACTAATTTTCATTCACTCAATCGAATGATCTTCACCATTGATCTCCATGATGATATCAACAATGAATAACCTCCCATGTTTTCACACAACAACACTATCAATTCAGCCATCAATAGTGCCTTTGAAGGTGACATCGGATACAACCAACAGTCTGAAACATGCAAATATGTTCTTTCAAATTCTAATTACGCGTCGTTCTACACCTCTGCTTATCCTATGGCCACTTATCGTCCAGGACAAGAAGTATGTTTGGCATGGCCTGCAAAAAAGTAAGTTATGACTCAAGTTTTAAACCATTCTATCAATCTCAACAATTCTCTCAATTGATTAATGACACTTATGATCAACAGTCATGTTGCTGCATCATGTACAAATCCATATATTCTTGACACAAGTAATAAGATTTACATTTCTGGTGTGAATCCAACCAATGATCCATCAACAAATAATTGGCAATTATTGGTAAGTGGAACATCATGGATGGATTAAAATTAAATAATATATTCATTTGTATTGATCATGGATTTATTGTCTCTTCACATTCATTTCCCCTTCATACAGGCCGATTGGGGCAACAATGTTTCTCCAGCTACCCTCGAAAATGGTGGTGGAAAAGCCTTTCAAAACTGTCCAAAGGTAAGTGAATAGGAAACACATGGAACATTTTCATGACACAAGTGGTCCACTATCTTCAAGTTTTGTGAAAACATGGACAAAGTTCTATGCACTGGGTGCTTCACCATTCCCACCAATCTTCCTGAAGGACGTTACGCCTTCCAATGGAGATGGGTCTTCAATGCAGGAAGTCCTCCTTACACCACTTGTTGGGATGCTCAAGTTACCTCCACTGGTACTCCTGTCACTCCAACTCCATCCTCTGGCACTCAAAAACCACCTTCGAATAATAACAACAACTCACCTCTCGTGGGTAACGCTGTTCATATTGTTTCTCCACCATCCAGACTGGGATTAAGCACCAAGAACATTCCTGTTGGTGTCGATTATAGTGCATCGGTTATTGTGGATATTGTTGTGGATTTGTTAAGCGTTCCAGGTAGTTTATTTGGAATATGTTAATAGAAATGTATGACCTGATTGATATCTTATTGTGTGTGTTCTTCTGTTATGGATGTACCTGGTCATTAAAAGACTACAAATGGTTTAGTAAGGCTATTCAAAAGAATGTCTCTCCTGGATCTGGTACACTCAACTTGATTATTCAGGTTCAAAACTCTCCAACAGAATTGATTCAACAGTCTTCCTATGTCATTAAACCTTGGATTGTGACAGCAGGAAAAGGAGAAGCTAATCAAGGATGGACTGAGGAGTTTGACCGAAAGGAGTATTCGTTGGTGTTAAGTGACCGAGCTGCAGTATCTGGATCAAGTAAGAACTTGGGTTCTCTGTTCATGTCAACGATTGGACTGCTCATGGTTGCTGTATCGATGATTGTCGTTGTGTAAAGGGCAATACAGAATTCATCTCTCAGACAAGCACCACAAAAAATTTTATTGGTCATTGTAAACTCTTATGGCTGGTTGGCTGAATTTTCTTGAAAAATTTGTTGAAAAAAAATACGCCAAAAGTACGTTATCGGTTTTCACACTTATCGTTACTTATTGCTTGGTAAACATTGGCTTGATAATCCCCACACAGTACCATAAATTTGCAAAGAAATGGGTATCGAGAAGAAGTACTTAGCAAAGACTCACGCAAAGAAGCCAGGTAGAAAGGTTTTGGTTTCACCAAATGCTTATTTGGCCATCCTCGTCAGACTTTACAAGCTCTTGGCCAGAAGAACTGGTTCTGAGTTCAACAAGAAGGTTCTTGCTAGACTCTTGCACTCCAGAAGAGAACAAAGACCACTCACTCTTGCCAGATTAGAAAAGCTTGTTGGAGATAAGAAGGACTCTGTTGTCGTTGTGGTCGGTACTATCACAAACGATGCTCGTTTGTTGGATGCTCCAAAGGGATTGAAGGTCTGTGCTTTGCATGTCACTGAAACTGCCAGAAAAAGAATTGTTGAAAACGGAGGTCAAGTTTTGACTTTCGATCAATTGGCACAAATCTCACCAGACGGAAAGGGATGCATCCTTTTGAGAGGTAACAAGAATACTGAATCCAAGAAGCACTTTGGTCTTGCTCCAGGTCAAATCGGATCCCATGCTAAGCCATACAAGCACGGAAGTCAAAAGAGAGAAGGTAGATATGGTGAATTGGGTAGAGGTAGAAGAGCTTCAAGACAATACAAGAAGAGAGCATAAATTAACATCAATAACACTATTAATCTTAAAATTTCAAAATGATTGAAGTTTGTTTTCTTTGAACGATTAGGTCATGAAAGAACAACAAAAAATGACGCAAACCACACCAGGCAGAGCCTTCTCGAGCAGTGCGATCGGAAATTCTCCAAACCTAAACACAACCTCTCTAAACACTCCAGCAACTCCGAACAGTACCAATAATACTCCAAGAACACCCAGAAGCAATTCAATTACAGGTGCTAATAATAACTCAATCACTTCACCTCCGATTATTGAAACAATAATTAAAACTCAAATACCATTATCGATCCGAGAATTGGATGAAGAAATTATTTTACAGAAATTATTTTGTTTGTGTTGCATGAGTGGATCAAATGGAAGAAGAGCAAGTGATTTATTAAGTAGGACTCCTGTTAATAATAACGTGCCGATCTTTGATGATCAAACAGATCAAAAATTGAGTATTGGGGTGTCTCAAAACGATCAAACTTTTATTAATTTGCTAACTGCTCTCAATAATATTAACCCAAAATTTGTAAATAGACAAGACTACCTAGGAAGAACTCTTTTAATGAATGCGATTATCAACGAACACTTTTCCTACATTACAACGCTTTTAAGCTTTAAATCTGTGGATGTGACAATTAAAACCTTTAATACGCAGAAAACCGCATACATGTTTGCTGCTGAGAAAGGTTTTACTGATCAGGCCTTAAAAATTTTGAAGTACTCGGACGTCAATGATTGTGATGCGAGCGGAAAGACATTACTGATGTACTCTATTGAATATTACTCCCTAGTTCATGAGCTTATCAAAAGAAAAGCAAATTTAAGCGCAAAGGATAGTCAAGGCCGAACGTGCTTGATGTTTGCCTTATCTAAAATGGATAAATCGAAAAACCCATTCTACCAACAGTCTCTACATCAAGTAATAGATATTTTGATTAGCAATGCTACAGACCTCAGTGAAACGGATAATGAGGGCAGAGACTTGAAAGAATATATCTCCAAAACAGAAAATAAGGATATCATTCAAAAATTCAATTCCAAGCTTGTTGAGTTAAAAAAGGCTCAAAACTAACACGCTTTGTTGAAATCATGTACATAGAATTTATTTATTTATAACTATTGAAATATCTGAAAAGTTGCAAGATTGAATTGTGTTCCTTGTAAATAGACTTTCACCATATATCCTAAAAACATGAATCATCTGGTTGCAGACAAAGTTCTCTCCAATATTCAAGCTTTCGAGTAGGATAAATGTTTTGATTTGAGAGTTCGATTGTTTTACATCACAAACATAAAGAGTATCATGATAATTTCCTCCAATAATTATTTTTGGTTGACAACACGAGTTTTCATGTAGCTCCAAAGATTGTTTTGCAGGTCTGAAGTTACTGCATGTTGTCACAAGCTTAAGGTTGAAACGAGTTTCAATTTCTTCTTTCTCGATCAACCGTATTATATCCTTATTATATTGTGAGGGTTGAGTCAAAGATGTGTTATTGGTCTGAGATTTGAAATAAACGGAGGAGAAATCGCTCCAGACAATCTCTTGAACAAGCGCTTGTGACGATGGAACTCGAAATGAAAATAATTGATTTCGAACTCTATCTAATGTTTGATAGTTTTGAACCCAATGTTCATTGCCGTTGCACCTCATCAGCTCTATTATTTTAATAAATCCATTTTCTTGTTTGGAGAATGCTTTTTTTGCCAATTTGCTACTGAGAGATTTACATATTGACTTTAGAGAAATTGAAGTCGTTGATTGTTGTTGGTGAGATTTTGGTGTTTCTTGTTGTGTTGAAGAGGTAACTTTAGTTAGGAGAGCTTCCAACCCTGCAGAATCAGGAGAAAGGACAACCTCCGAGACTGCAATGTTTTTCGTGGAGGGCTCCGCTGCTCGGGATGGTAGTGTTGTTGTTGTTGCTTCAGACATTCGATTGATCTCAATTTTCACAGAGTAGAGATAATTTGTTGAGAATAATTATTGTCACAGGACAGGCTTTAACAGACCGACAGAAAAACAGAGATAACTGTTGAAAATACAAATCCGAGTACAAGGAGTAAGAGAAGTGAGGAGAATGAAACAAATCTCAAGATCGGTGTTGTTGTTATTGTTGTTTCAATTTTTTTTGCTGACTCGATCCAGTCGGTTGTTGGGTTTAATGTAATGTAGTTTTGTCTTTGTAGTTACAAATTGGCGCCAAATACTTCAAAAAATTATGAGAATGTTCGATCGAATACGAGAAATTTGGAATTTCAATTTATTGGCATTACACACAAGAACCATAACCACAGACTAACCACAGACTTCTTTCAAAGTGCAAGTGGTCTCTGCTTATCTTGCTCGGTCATGATCAAATCTTCCACGTGTCCATTCGAATTGGAAATACATTCCTCGGCATAATCTTCCAACTTTTTCAAAGACACATGTTCACTAATGAGAAAGTCGTGTCTCTTCATGAGAAATTCCTCATCGACCAATTTGAGCACAGAATGAGCAAGTTGTTCGAGAGATGAATTGAAAACTCCTCCTTGAATCCAAATACAATAATTATCCACATAAATCTTGTTCAATAGATACTTGTCATGAGTGTGAGCAAGAATATCCTTAATTTCTAATAAGGCTCGTAATACATATTCCTTTCCTAGAGATAATAATTGAGCAATATCTTTGATACATTGAATGCATAGATCAAAGTTTCTATATAAGGCATAGACACAAGTTCGACTGATGAATATTTCAAGCGTTTCTTTGAGATGATTCAATTCTTCAAGCCATGACAATTGTGAACTCATTTTGCAGATGGTCCACGCACTTTCTGAATTACTCTCACCCATAAAGCTTCGATGATGGTAAGCGAATGAACACAACAAATCCACAAGACCACAATAAACAGAAATCTCATTCGATATCAGAAATTCCTTTTTTGGTAATGATCGTAGAGCTTCTTGTTCCTTATCTGACCATTGGAAAGGTTGCGAGGCTGAAAGAAAGAGTGGCTTGAAATCAAATACCATTTTGATATCTCTATCCTTATTGATGTAATCCACCAAATAATGTTCAGGATCAAATTCTTCCACTTCATTCAAAATTCTAATTTTCCTTCTCTCCTCAGCTGAAATGACTTCTGGATTCAATGGAACATCAATGATTTCATTAATGTAATCTTGTGAAAATTTTGTGAAAACATCGGTAAATTGTTTGTTGAATCCATAATAAATTTTAGAAATTCCTAATTCTTCTTTCATGAGTTCCGATGAACTTTTTTCATCTGGTAACTGTTGTTGCCAATCTTCAGAGTTTTCATCAAACATTCCATGATTGGTTTCATCATCATCATGATCTTGCATTTGGTTTGAAACACTTTCCACAACTTCAATCAGTGGAGCTTTTTTTGATGGTTGTGAAGATGATGAAGGTGACGACATTTCATTTCCTAATAACAAACTCGAAGATGTCACTCTCCCTTCCTCCGATCCAATAGTTCTATTTGCTCCTAATAACCATGTAATCATTGAGAGATTTTCAAAATATTCTCCACGATTCTTTTTTGGTAATTGAATAATTATTCGTTCCTGATCGGGATCATATTTAGCCAAATCAAATTCTCCAGTATCATTCAATTCTTGTGCAAAATGTAATCGTAAAAAGTATGGTTTGACATAAAATCGGAAGAGTGATTTGGTGTGATCATGATTGGGATCATCCACTGTGGTGTTATCAATACTATATTCCATTTCAGTCATTTTGACATGAGGAATGTAAATGACAACAGTAACGAATTCATCATTTTGTGTACATTCAAATTTTGGAGTGATCATGCTGTGAGTAATGTTCTTTTGGTGGATGTGATGGATTATTTATCAAATCGGAACTAGGAGTGTGTGATGGTGAGTGAAGTGGTTTCAATTTTTTTCTTGAATGACGACGACTCGATTGCACTCGCGGTGCAGATGAAAGAAAGGCATCATCCTCTAATGTACGAACTGTGATTGGAAATATGAAACAAAGCTTTGGATTACCATTCAAACCCGTCTGTGTGTGCTTTGAATCTTTTCGGAATCTAATGCTCCATGAGCATCGGAGGCTGTAACTCTCTTTGTGAATTCCCAGTTCAACAATTTTTTGCATCTTTTGGGACAACTTCAATGAACTCTTGAAAAACCATAATTCATGAGTCATTCATTTCAACCATTTTGGTGCTTTATATTCATTGTCTCTGAACAAGATTTGAAAAAACCATTGACTGTACTTCTACAGGATCTTTTCTGTAGGATTACTTAAACTCGACTTTCGAGTCAATCTGACCTTTGAGGTTAACCAAGATGAAGACTCTGTAGTCACTTGTTCTGAGCATGATATCGAACTGGAGACATGTTGATTCAGGTTTCCTCGTTCATAGATGATTGCTGCATTCCTTTCCTTGCCAAGGATTGTGAATGGGGGACAGGTGAACATGCAGATTGGTTCCTTTTTTATTCATTGAAGAGAAATACACTTAATTCCTTAAATTAAGGGAAGCTTCATGTGGGATTGAAAAGTATCTTGAATTTGGAGATTGAAAATTCTGAAAGCTTGACAATGTCTTGCGAAGCAGTCTCGTTGCCCAAACCACCAGTCCATATCATTGAACAAACTCCACATGTCGAAACATCAATTTTTATATTGTGATGCACTCACTACTTATATTATGATCACTATTGACAAGATGTGCTATTATTCAACATTGGTGTTGAGCCACTTCAAAATAGAATCCTTAGAACGTTGCAACCATTTGCTGTTGATGGAAATTGCTTCCATGGATTGGTCTACTGATCTTTCAATTCCCTTAAATTTGAGTGGTTCAAGTGTTGTTTTCAATGTTTCGACATCCTTTGGATCAGTCACAGTCTCTGTACACAATTTCACAATTCTTCCAGGTAAGAATGATCCCTCAAACTTTTCTTTGATAGTTTCAAAATTATCGATCAAGAATTTCCAAGCAAGTGTTGTGGCCTTTGGATTTGCAGACACTCCAGAAAGAAGATAAATAACATCTTGTGAGCGAACAGATCCATCAAGAACCATTCCAAG
Source organism: Naegleria fowleri (assembly GCF_008403515.1). Classification (NCBI taxonomy): domain Eukaryota; phylum Heterolobosea; class Eutetramitea; order Acrasida; family Naegleriidae; genus Naegleria; species Naegleria fowleri. The sequence continues at coordinate 489,116 of NW_025407954.1, forward strand.
CGTTTTTGAAATGAGAGTACTGTCGCTAGAAGCTCCCAATGCACGAAGAACTCTAATTTTCTCTTCAAATAATTCTGTTTTTTGGATAATATCAAGTAATTGATCATATCTTGCTTGTCCTCCATATTTTGCAGCAGCATGATAAGCAACACCTCTTAAATCTGCAATGACAGAGTTTGGATCATTTCTGTATTGATCAAACAAGCATGTTGCTTTTTCAATGGTGGATTCATCTCCATACTTGATGAGAGCATTGAGTACAATTGGTCTCAGCATGGAGTCTAAATGACTTTCATTTTCTTTTGGTGTCCATCCTAATTTGGATGCAATACCTGAAAATGTAGAAATCGCAAGTTTGTTAAACTTTTTCATGATATTCTCTTCATGCTTGTAAATATTAAATAGAGTGGAGAAACATGTGGCCAAGCTTGATACTACGGTATAATTGTCCTCATTGGAATATGCAGAAATGAGTGTAAATACACCTTCTGTTGAGGTGAGACCACTCTTTGACAAGGTGCAAGCATCCTCAATGACAGACATTCGATCAATAGCAGAGAGTGTCTTGTTTCGAATAGGTTCAACCAAACTTGCATAATAATCATCACTTTGATAATTCAATCTGAAGAATGCAGTTTGATTCTTGTTGAATTTGATCCATTTGCTGTTGGATGGAATACTAAGAGTGGTTTCTTTCTCTTTCATTAGGAATTGATTCTCTGTGATTTTGTCTTCTGCTGAACAGACAATGTATGAAACAGGAATGGACCAAATGGTGGTGTCAGAGGTATCCACACCACTCTCTTCTAAAAATCGACCTTGTCTCAAAGTGAGCACCTTTTCATTGCCATTGATCTTCTCAGTCACAGTGATAACAGGGAATCCAATTTTTAGAACCCATGATTCCATCAATGAAGTCACATCAATACCAGTCGCTTGTGTAAGAGCATCCCATAAATCTATAGTGTCTGCATTTGAATAGCTATACTTTTTCAAGTAATGAACCATTCCCTTTCTAAAGTTTTCTTCTCCCAAAAAGTTAATTAACATTCTGACCACACAACAACCTTTGAGAAATTAGTGATATTGAAAAATAGAAAGAACAGACGACCACAAACCTTTTGAATAGGAAATGGCATCAAAAATCTCATCAATCTCGGCAGCAACTCTAACTGGTACTTCAACAGGATGGCTTTAAAATCGCCTTGTTAAGACAGATTATGAAACCGTGGTTGCATACATACCTTGACTTTAAAGAATCCAAAGACATGGCCTTAAAGAAATCATCATGTACAAACTGCTCCCAAACCAACCATTCAGGGAATAATTGATTGGTTGCATAATATTCACACCATGTAGCATAAGCTTCATTCAAGAAGAGTGAGTTCCACCTAAAGTGATTAAAACATTTGGATTACAAATAGGTCCATTGCTAAATAATATATTGCAAAACCTACCAAGCCATGGTAACCAAATTGCCAAACCATTGATGAGACAACTCATGAGCAACTACAATAGCAACATATTGCTTGACACTTGAAGAAGTGTTCTTTGGATCAACATAAATTGCATTTTCTCTGTAAAGAACCAATCCATAATTTTCCTATTATTTCAAAATTATGAAACTCTTGTTGACGCTTTCTGTGTACACAACATGATCCTACTTACCATTGCTCCTGCTGCCAATGATACACCTGCCATGTCTAACTTGGTCAATGGATATGGAATTTCAAAGTATTTTTCATAGAGAGCCAATACCTTTGCAGCCACTTGCAATGCAAACTCTCCTTGCTCTTTTTTACCAACAGGAGTATAGACTCGTACAGGAATCTTGTTATGAGTCTCTGTTGCAATCATTTCTACATAATCAAACTCATAGACAACAAATGCTAATAAATAAGTGGACATGATTGGAGTTGGAGCAAATTTACAAAGCTTCTTGTCTTGACCGAAATCTCTCTCCTCAATGCAATGCATATTCGAGAGTGCAACGTAAGTTTTTGGAGCGATGAGAGTCACCTCAAACACTGCTTTCAAACTTGGTTCGTCCCAACAAACAAAACATCTACGAGCATCCACTGCTTCGAATTGTGTGCAACAACCATATTTTTCAACACCATCCTTGTAGTACTTGCTACGATAAAAACCTACAAGTCGGTCATTCAATTCACCTGTGGATTTAATATTGAGTGTGACAATATCACCAATTTTGAGAGACGAGAATGCAGCATTAGTATTGTCCAATTCGAAAATTACATAATCATTTGCTTCATCGTACGTAATACTTTTAAATTCAAGTGTAGTTTCTCCAATAGAAAGAGAAGCTTCGTTCACGACTATCTCCTTGCTATTTGCAACGATCTTGGTAATCGATGAAGGGTCTTTTTGTATCTTCAAATCAACCTGCTCATCCACAGTGAACACAAACTTTTCGAGATCAGGGTTCAAAGTTAATCGATAATTGATGGGACGAACATCCGTAGGTAGCAAGACTCGATCCGATGTGCTGCAAGCTGCATGAGCGGAACGAGAAGAAGATTCTGTGGTGTGAAGTTGGCACATTTTTAATCTTGTTTTTATAAATTTGAATTCCGATGATGATTCAGGTGGTGATGGAAATCATTTGCAGAAAAGCTGACAAGTACAAACATCCATCGAAGAGGAACTCACATCCACTACACTTTCAATCATTGGAATTGCACAAAATTTGGACGAGAATTGCCTGCACGCAACACCAACAGAACTAAGGCTATTTAGGAAGGGAAAACATAGCAAATTCATTGCAGCCTGGCAAGTCTTATTCTGGTCCATGGCACGCAAAGCTTTGAAATAGGAGACTGCACCTAAACAAGTATCACATTTCACTTTGGTCAGAGTAATGTCGTAATTGGAGTAACTATCCACACATTGTTTTTGTTCACTCAGGGTTTTGTTCAGCCTACAATTACATCGCATCTTATGCTCTAAATACATGGACAGTTTCGCAAGGCCTCGAGCAAATTCCAATCGGGCACTCGTTATATTTTGAGCCGTCGATACATCAACGATCTTTACTGTGGGAGCAATGTTGTACTGAAGTAATGAATCTTGAAGACCGGTAATGATTGTCGTAAACTTGAATTAAGGAATAACCATCGGTTGAAATCGGGAATCGGATTCTCTCTTAATGTATAATAATCGCTCACAAGCATTTGTACACTTACATCAACTGCCTCAATATGATTCGTTCTCCAATTGAAAAATACAACGACTATACAAAGAACTATCCATGCAACCGAAGATCTCATTTTGATGATGAATTTATTCTTGATTTAAAGAGCAAAAATGCGCCTTTCTTTGGGATATTTGAATTAAATAATTTTTTTGATGGAACGAATCGAGGCCTGTTCGACCATGACGAATTAATTCTTCTGATCTGGTGATCTTGTTCAAAAGGATTTAATCGAAAATATTGATTGAATTAATGTGGTGTTTGGAGTGGACAACCTTGGAGTATACTAGGTAGCTGTTTGTTCCTTGTTCTTCCATTTTAAAAAATGTCTCTTCATCAACCGAAAGTCAACCACGATAATAATCAAACCATCATCAATGGTGCCGAGAGAGAACAACAGATCCATCGGTCATCTTCGAATGGAGAACATGGAGAGGATGCAAATCACCTTCTCCATTCAACTAAACCTCTTCGACTGGCATTTGACAAATTTAAAATGAACGAGGACAGCACCACAAGAAAGAGTGATGAAGGCTCCGACGAGCAGCAGCAAAAAGGAGTACCTAGAAATCTAAAATTAAACATAACATCGATGAGTGGGAGCAGTGGTCAATCATGGTTTTCTGGATCTGATTCAGCAGGATCGTCATCCATTGATTCATACAGCAAACGATTACTACAAATTAAATCACCTCGTTATGGGGCTGATTTTAAAATTACTGAAGAGGGAATTAAAATCAAAGGAATGAGTGTTTTGGAGTATAGAACCTTTTACCAGTCACAGCAACAGCAGAATTCATCCACGAGTGACCATCATTCTTCATCCTCGCATGGCAATTTTCCTCTCAATTTCAAAATTACTTCTGTGGATGACTTTCATAAATACCCAATGAAAGAACTTGGAAATGGCTCATTCGGAATTGTATTTAGAGTGGCTATTTCCAATCCACAAACAAATGAAAAACTCTATTTTGCTGAAAAACGTGTTACAGACACGTCACAAAAACAGTTGGATTTGATTTTTAAAGAAGTTAAAACAATTTTTGAATGCGACTCACCATACCTTATAAAGCTGCACGAATGTTATTATAAAGAATGTACATATTATAGTAAGTACGAAATAAGATCTGTCTCGATTTAACAAGGCATAGTGTAAGTCATAATTCTATGAAATATATTGGAGTGAATTGAAACAATTTATATCGTTCAGGATTTTGGATTTTATGTCCCTAGGATCACTACAAAAATTATATACACGATACAAAAATTATCTTGAAACTGTAGAAAAGAAGCCATATTCAATTCCTGAAGCTGTAATCAGTGTGATTGTTAGCAAGACCCTAAAAGGTCTGCTTTATCTTCATGTTAAAAAACATATTTTACATAGAGATTTAGTAAGTAGTTGAAAAATTAATTTAACCCATTATTAAATCAAGATCAAAAGAAACCTGCAAATATTTTGTTAGGTATGTGGTTTTTATGGCAATATTCATTATAATTTTTAAAAAAATTGATCAATTTTTAGATGACAAGGGTTATGTGAAAATCTCAGACTTTGGACTGGTTGGAATTAAGGAACATGAAATGGGCATGAGTAACTCAAAAATAAATTCCTCCCACGAGCACTCTCTCACCATTTGGCAAACATTTACTGGAAGTGTCACCTACATGAGTCCAGAGCGATTGAACAATGAAGGTAAGTTTTTCAATCACACCATACTTACTTGTAATCACATGTAATCACACAGCATACAGCTACAATAGCGACATTTGGTCTATTGGAATTATCACGGTTGAACTCTTTCTTGGCGAGTAAGTGATTTTGAAATATCACATATCATTCTTGTGTTGACTTGTCATCCATATATGATTCAATGTAATTGACAACAGATATCCCCTTCCCAATGCGAACATATTTACTCTTGGATCCATGACGCGAGAAGAAATTTGTGAGCAATGCATTTCAAAGCTTAAGGCCAATCATGCCAGTGTTGAATTATGTTCATTTGTGGAAACATGTCTACTCAAGTACAAGGACCTTGGAGAACGACCTGACATCAATGGTACCATTCTAAAACACCCATTCATCAAGACACATGAATCATTCTCTCTTCGTTCGTGGATTAAATCAGAATATATTGCCAAATGTTACACCAAGAGAGAAACCTCTACCACACCTCGAAAGAATTAAGAATGTGTGTGAGGCGCTTTTCAATGAAAATAATGAAAATGCATTCAAGTGAAATGAATTTGACTCTGTCCTCCTTATGGAGCAACTGTATATTGTATATACTCCTCAAAGCACACCTGCTCCTTCTCTTCATCCAGAGAATGATGTTCTTGCGCACTCAGTTATGGAGAGACTCCAATCAAAAACAACTCTCTCTTGCACAATATGAACCCAAGTCATGCAATAATATAACAACCGAGTGGTCATTGAAACCGGAAATTTCTTAATATCGCAACATTGTCAAAAGCATCTCTCTCTCGAGAGGAACTGGTTCTCAAATTCCCTGAGGAAAAATTTCCAAACTCTTTGTCGTCATTTCCCGATCGGGACATTGAACACAAAAACTTTCACACAAAAAAAAATCTCCTTGTGTCCTTGGTTGCAGTCCAGTCCGACTGAAGAAAGACGACGACAACAACTACAACACTACCCATTATTGTTGCAATCGAAAGAACAACTTGTGTCGTAATAGTAGCATTTTGGCTATTGTATTCAACAAACAAGGAAAAGGTAGGTGTTGAGTGTTCTCGACTCGATTTGAGGGTCAACCCTCATCATTGCTAATTATATTCTTGATCTTGCATCTTTAATCGTGTGGTTGATTTGGTGTTTTTTGACAATCTTGTGGATGGATAATCCAATTTTGGTGAATGGCTAATGTTCATTTTCATCCATCAATTCATCACAATTATCACTTCTTCTTCTTGGATTGAAATATTATCCTGGATGCTGATTGTTATTGCTGCTGGTTGTATTAATTTGAAACAAAATTTACAATTCCAAAAAAAACCATCCTTCTTCCTCCCCCTCCTCTTGATTATAACAATTATTGTACAATAACGCCCATCATCATCACCTTCTTCATCATCTACTCATCCTTTCATCCTTCCTTCCTTCTTTCTTTATTACTATATTAAAAACACGCACACACATCAAACACTCCTCTCATCACTATTTGAATCATTAGCAATCAAAAATTTCAAAAATAGAAAATGAATCATCACTCATCATCCTATTGGTATTTACCAAGTGCTTGGAAGAATCGATATGTTCTTCCGTTCGTTCAAAACTTGCAAGCACAAGAGAAGGATTCTGATATTTTGAATAATCCTTCTCTTTCTGAAAAGGAAAAGCAACAACAACTCTCTGCTCGTAAGCTTGACCGAAAGCAACAAAAGAGATTGAGAGCCATCTTCAATAAGTTTGCATCGGCAAAGGACAGCACAGGAGAACCAGTGATGACCCCTGAGGACTTTGTGAAATCTCTCACGCAAAGAAACATTCCTTTCACCGAGAAGGAACAAGAATTGCAACAACGAGCACAAATTACTTCAAGCAATTTGGATTTATTGTTCCGTGTTGCAGATACTGGCCACACTGGAAAGATTACATTCCCTGAATATGTATTCCTTTTCAAAATGTTGACCACTCCTGAAAGTGAATTCCATCTCTTGTTTAAAATGTTTGATTTAGATAAAGATGGTGCAATTAGCAAGGAAGAGTTCAAGAAGGTGATGAGAACAAACAATCAAAGAGGTGTGGAATTCGATTTTGATTGCGATTTGATGCATAGATTCTTTGGACGTGACGGAACTGGAAATTTGAGCTTCAACCAATTCTCTCAATTTATGAAACTCTTGAATGAAGAAATTAGAAAGCAAGAGTTCCAAAAGCTTGATTCTCAAGGCCGTGGATTCATTTCAGGTGCTGATTTTGCCAATCTCATTACTCAATATTCAGTATCACTTCCACAAAGAGTGAAAGAAAATATGAAAAGAATTCCTGAAAACTCCAAGATTACATATGCAGAATTCGATGCTTACAATAGAGTGATTAGTAACTTGAGTTCTATTGCACAATCGATTAGAGGACTCGCTAGTAGAGAAGGAGATGTCATTACAAAGGAGAGTTTCTCAACTGCAGCAAGACGTGTGACAGGAATTGTTCTGAGTCCAATGGAAATTGACATTATTTTCAACATGTTTGCTTCGAAACCAGAAGAAGGTGTTCTCTATAAACCAGATTATGAAGAATTCATTCGTGTGATGGATGAAAATAATGCAAGAAGACAACATATTTTGGACAGTTGGAGTAGAGACACAGTTGCACCTGATGGTTTGCATGAAATGACTTTCGGAGAACGATTTTTGAATGGAGCTGTTAAAGTTGCAACTAAGACTCTGTATGGTGGTATTTCTGGAGCCATTGGTGCTTTTGCTGTCTTCCCAATTGATATGGTCAAGACACGTATGCAAAATCAAAGAAGAATGTTAAATCAGGGAGGAACTCCACCAAAGAATCAAATCATTTACAAGAACAGTCTTGATTGTTTCAAACAAATTTACCAATATGAAGGCATTCGAGGTTTCTATAGAGGTCTAATTCCACAACTTATTGGTGTGTCACCAGAGAAGGCCATTAAATTGGTCACCAACGATACTTTGCGTGATTTATTCGGAAAGGAAGGAGATGAAATCTACTTCCCATTGGAAGTGTTGGCTGGTTGTGGTGCTGGTGCCTCTCAAGTTGTTTTCACTAATCCAATTGAAATTGTTAAGATTAGATTGCAAGTTCAAGGTGAATTGGCAAGAACTGAAGGAATTGCTCCAAAAGGAGCCATCCAAATTTGTAGAGAATTAGGTTTTGCTGGTTTATATAAGGGTGCTTCTGCTTGTTTTGCTCGTGACATTCCATTCTCTGGTATTTACTTCCCATTGTATGCCTTCTTGAAAGAATACTTTAGAGAAGAAGGTGCTACTGAAACGAGTAATGGTCGATTGTTCATTGCTGGTTCTATTGCTGGTGGTATTTCTGCTGCATCCACAACACCATTCGATGTGATCAAGACCAGACTTCAAGTTGAAGCTCGAGCAGGTCAAACACAATACAGAGGTATTGTACATTGTGCCAAGACCATTTTCAAGGAAGAAGGTGTGACTGCATTCTTCAAGGGAACTGTTCCAAGAATTTTGAGAAGCTCTCCTCAATTTGGTGTGACATTGTTGGCCTATGAAGCTTTGCATCGTTTCGTGTCACCAGAGCACTCAAAGAAGGAAGAAAAGGAGCAAATCAAGAGCTTGCCTGCATCTGTACCTGTAGATGAGCAAGATTTGGAAAATTTGAGACAACTCTTCTATTTGAGAACTCAGGGAATTTCTCAACTTTTTGGTGGTGAAAAGAAGTAATCAACCACAACACCTAGATCTCTTCATAATGATTGTTGTATCATATTTCTGTCATCATATTTTGTTATAGTGTAACATTTCTCTTTTATTTATTAAAGGCTTTTTGGAATTTCATTATTTCTTAGATAGCATTGTGCCCTTTAATGTTGGTGAATTCATTTCTGTGGTGTGAAAGAAGTGCTGAAACATTTGATTCTTTCTTGCTGGAAAATAGGTAGCAACATGAGCTCCATATTGGTCACAGACAATTTCGAAACTAGTGGCGGAATTCGTCTCAATGTATTTCATGCGCGTTTTGTTGTGGTTCGCAGTGGACTTATCCCAAGTAAACTCGATGAGGTGTTCAGGTGTGCTTAATTGTTGGCCCAACTCAACTAGTGATTGCTCCAACCACTTCTTTTCTTTCTTATTTCCTCTCTCTTGGCAAAATCTAAGTTTGCTTTGTTTGATAATTTCCACGTCCTTTTCAGAGAGTTGAATATTTTCACCAACTTTTGATTTTCTAATTTCAAGGTAGGTGTCAAAATTCATGAACTTCTTTACAGGTTTGAATTTTTCCAAAGTAATGCCAAAGAAATATTCGGCACATGCCAAAATATTATAAATGGTCACCTCCAATTCGTAGTCTAATGAGGGGTTTCCTATTTCATTAGAATTCACATATTGAAATAAGGAGGGCTTTCCTTGCAGGAAATAATGCCATTTCGCTCTAAATGAAAGAGAATTAACACATTGAGGATCATTATCAAATTCTGAGAGTAGATGAACAATTTCTGGATTGGGACGACAGTGGCTCGGTAATAAACTCCAATCATACTTTTGATCTTTCTTATTAAAAATTAATTGATTAATAAATAACTCAAAAATGTTCAATTCTTGACAATCTCCAAAAGGTTGCTGATCTCTAAATGAAAAACTTAATTGTCTTAATTGTGGAGCAAAATTAATTTTTTGACTATACATGAACTGCATCCATGATACAATTGAAATTTCTGCTTTCTCTAAATTCTCGTTTTCGAGAGTTGATAAGATAGAGACCATGAAGTTATCAGTATAATTATCTTTCGAATCAATATTCTCTTGATACATCGAGTTGCTATGGAAGCAAGTGCATTTGGATATTTCCGTGACCATATTCTCTGGTATTAACTCTGCTTCATGCATGAGATGATATAATTCGTTTCTATACACAAAATACGGATAGCGTTCTGGATAATTCACACCCTCATTCACATATCGATCACAAAGACATGTCAGGTATATCAATAAAACAGCCTGTTTCATCATGAGTGACCATTTTCGATTGGCCACAACTATGGAAAGTCTGCGTAAGCACTCTTTGAAACTCTGCTCATCTTCACAATCCAAGTTTTTGCCGATAAAATCAACAATATGTCTACAATGCAGCATTAACTGATCCAGCTCCATATCTACATGAAAATCGACAGATTGATGACAGTCTTCACTCTCATTTCCTTGCTGAACAATCAAAAACAATGCTCTTGCAATCATCTTGGGCAATACGCAATCAACCTTCCACCACTCTTTGCATAATCTAAAAACAATCGGATTCATTTGCTCTTCTAATTTGTAAAACATAAATCTCACCAAGTGAGCCTCATTTGGAATATCCTCACGTTGTTGAGTCATCAATTGTACATTCAATAATTCATAGCATGTTGTATGAAACCTCCAACAAGCAATCAATGGACTCATTATCCCGAATCGTACATGATGTTTTGAATTGATTTCCGGACAATTCTGACAACTGTGCATCTCTCCGTTTCCTTTTTTCATCATAGTATGATAGGATCCGACAAAGACAGAATCATCATTACTATTGCAACAACAACAACTCATTCGACAAGAACACCAATGAGAAACAATACCCACTGGAAAAGCCTTGTAAAAGTAAAACATTTTTTCTTTTTCCTCAACAACCGAAAACGCGCACTCAAGGAACAGAGTGTACTTGCTCTCAATTTTCATCTCAATCTGATGATGAACATCTCTATTGAGAATGCGCTCTCAATCAAGCATGATGGTTCGCATGCGCCCTGGCTTGCTTCATGATTGGAAAAAGACCACTTCCATGAGGTGATGATCTGTGATTTCTCACATAATCATGCACCTTGCATCTTCTTCTGAAACGGGAGGTGAATCTCTTGCATTCTCTTGTGCCTTGCATGAGGTCCATGGATTCGAACGAGTGGTTGTTGTTGTTGTTGTTGTTGTTATTTGTTGTTGTTGTTACCACAGTTTGAATTGGCAGTTCAACACCTTTGCTCCTGGAGCACCCTCTTGTTCCGAACCGAATGAATCCATTCCAAAAAACATCAACCACTGTATACGTGAGAATACGTGTCGTGTAGCACTAGAGGAAGAGCCTTCCCTTGCGTGGATTGAATTCAATGATTTTCATGAAAACTTTCGACTCTGCATTTACAGGTGAGTAGTCTTTCTTACGGAAATATGATGATTTCACAACAATAACAACAACAACAAATATAATCACCTCACGACCACATTTATACATTCTTTGTGTGCTTGTACTTCTAAATGTCACATCTCTTTCATGGCAATTGTTCATCATCATCATCGCTACTTTTAATCTCTTTTCTTGTCATTAAAATCCAAATAGAGACTCTCAGGTTTCACTTTTTCTCTTTCTTTTGAAAACATCATCGACAAATACATCATCAACAAGGTTAGAAACAATTAGAAACGACAACCGTCTCACAATTCTCTCTTCAATTATTCTCTTCAGAAAGAATTCATTTTGGGAATATAAAAACACCACCACAACGACAAGAACAACTTTCTATTGTCTCTTCTCACGTTCAACACAACCACTACAAACAACCACTACAACAACATTCTGAGATTTAAATTGATCGACCACCATTGTCAAGCATTTCATTGTTGTTGTTCATCTTCTTCGATTGATTATTCGTAAACTTGAAGTCAAAGTTAATAGATTACCTCATGGTTCTCGAATCCTTACATGAAGTTGGTGTGCTCTTCGAATCAGATAAGGAGAATCGTTCATCCACAAATATTGGCAAAGAACAACGATCACGATCCAATACCATGCCATCCTCTTCTGCAAGTTCACAACAAGAACAACCTGGAGACGATCGATTAAAAGCTGAACTTTCAAAGAGACAACGAGGTGTCTATTTAATAAGTTTGTCCTTGGGTTTGATCCTGGCATGCATTGTGATGTGTGTCTCAATTCCAGTCACTGTTGTCGTGGTGAAAAATATTGAAGACACGCGATTGTTGAATGTAAAAGCTGGTGTCACTCAGATTGGTATTACAGCCTTTTTAACGATCAAACGACAAATTGAATTGTCGATGAGCAGTTTGATTTCTATGGCTCAAGTGGTCTATGCATGGAATTATAATGTCACAGACAGTGGGTTTAATGAGATGGGTTTACGATTAAGTGCATTGTATCCAGAGTTGGTTCAGTTTGAATTGGAATATGGATTACGTTTAGCCTATGTCTATCCCAATAATCCATCCATAATTGGAAAGATGGTTGGTTCTGAACCAGAACATTTAAATGCAATTAATAGAGCTATTTCTGACCAATCGATCACAATTTTTGGACCTATTTGGATTAAGAGATTGTCATCTGCTTCACTCATCACTCAATATCCAATTTCCTTTCCAAATGGCTCGTTTTGGGGTCTATCTTCAACATTAATTGCATTTGACACCTTGTTCAAAAGAATTGGTCTCTTTGATGTTCTTGCTGGATATGAATATCAATTGTATGACAATGCACAACAACGAATCTTTTTGGAATCTCGATTGGGAACAAATCAAACAGTGAATGGAATTACAAACAACTTAACCATGATCAGTGATCCAGTGATTGTCAATCAGACAGTTCTCAACAGTGAATATCAACTTTTTTTGAAACCTCTCAAAGGATGGCAACATGATGACATCTTTTGGGTTGAATTGACATTTTCTATTGTACTGAATATTATATTGTTTCTAGTGGTAATATTGGGCGTTTTCCAAATTGTTCAAGACTATTTCAGAAAGAGAGAATATCAAGTGATTCAAAACAAATTGGAAATCAAAGTGTTAGAAAGAACAAAAGACTTGGCTCACAGTCACAATCAATTATCCTTGTTGTTGGATAAAATCTCCTTAGAAGAACAGAGAACGAGAAAGATCTTGAACACCATTGATGATGCAGTTGTGACAATAACTTGTGAAGGATTGGTGATCCATTACAATCATTCATTTTTGAATATGTTTTCTCTAAAGGAAATAGATATTAGAAAGGCTGAAAGAACAACCACCACAATTAACACACTTCTACCAAAACTTAATACTAAAGAAATATTCGAAAAACACAGTGAAGATGATTCGATCACCAACTTTGAAACTATTGGAGTTAGCAAAGCACAAATAGAATTTAATATTCGTATTTCAGTGAATTTTTGTAAAATGTTGAAAAGCGAAATTGTGAAAGGTTCTAGCGTTGTCACCACAAGTAATGAACAAGAGCGAGTGGCTGTCTTACTTATTCACAGCAATACAGACCGATCTGCACTCTTGAAGAATTTGAAAGAAAAAGAGAAGCAATATAATTTGCTCATGGAGAAAATGGAGTTTAAAGAAATGTTTGACCATCATGAACGAAGAAGTGAATTCAAAGATTTTTGTGCAAAGGAACACAACGATGAATCCATATTATTTTTGGAGGATGTTCAACTCTACAAATCACTGGTTAACAATTTACAACAACGAAGCGAGCTGCAACATGAAATTTACAACAAATATCTTGCTCATTCAGCTCCAAAGCAATTGAACATTTCAAGTGAAGAGCTGGAAACCTATGGGTTTAAAATCAAAAATGGAATTGGACAAATTGATCTTTTTGATTCACTCGAAAAAGTGGTCATCAACAATATTATTTTTGACAGTTTCAAGAGATGGACCATGCAGCAATCAAAAGAAATTGCTTCCAGCACAACTGATTCGTTCACAGCATCCGATCAAAAAGTTTCAGCATTTGCAAGAACTCATGACATGTAAAAACGGAATCATTAATTTAATCTTCGTCATTCAACACAAAGTTGATATCTGAAAATTCTTTCCTAGTTAAAAAAGAAGCAATTTTGGGTAAACGATTAATGACATAGGTCATATCTCCATAGCAAATAGTGAAATGAGCACCACAAGCAACATGAGCAAATTCCTTCACCTTAAGCATTTCAAAAACTGTGTTGCATTTTCCATAATCCAGAAAACTTTGCCCTCTATCATTCTTGCCACATCTCATTACTCGCTTGTCTGTTGTTAAAAGAACGGTATGATCAGTTCCACAATGCATGCTATGAATATAGGTATTGATTGGTACTTTCAGAAACAAATTCTTCTCTTTCAAAGTGCCAATTCCGAGTTGGCCATGAGAGTTTTTTCCGCAAGCATATAAACTTCCATCGGCACACAACACCAATGTGTGGAAATGACCACAACACACCTGGGTAATGGACTTGTTGCTGAATGGAAGGTCAACACCTTGACGAAGAGATATTCTGTCATCAGTGTCACCTCGTTGATAAAAGTAATTCTTTCCCATACTGAAATATTCATTCTTTTCTGTTATGATGACAGTATGGAATCCTCCACTTGCAATTATTTTAATAGGGTTAGTAATGGATGGAAAAGGAGTTGGTTTTAAGGGTTGATCTTGTCTTACAGCCCAGTAACCAGTTTCATCCTCTCCTCCAACAAAAACAGAATTATCATTTGTTAGGATATGAAATCGACTTGTAGTTGGAGAGCTAAAGAACCCTTTGACAGGACTCTTTGTCTCCAAACTTAATTTGTAAAATGAATTTTTGTGAGATAGGTTACTCAGCTTGTTTGGGCTGGTTTTGTAGATTTCTCCATTATCCAGAAATACAAAGGATGAATTTGAGCTACATGCTATTGAGGTTATTCGGTGGGTTCGTGCAGGCTCAAAATCAATCCATTCTACTGTATTATTTGAAATTGTTTCATAAACAGCAAGCTGAGAATTAGAGTTGTCTCCGCAAGCATACAAATCGTTTTCCTCTAAAAGTAATTATGATTCATATCGGTTTATAGTCAACCTTTGATTGACACTCCACTTACCCGTCAAAATCAGTGTATGTCGTTTTCCGCAAGCAATTTGTTTAATTTTGCATAAGCCTACCAAATTTCTCTCATCCAGATTAGCAAAATCAGACAAACACACAGGACCCAACTGGCGATATGTCTTTTGTCGATAGTGATGCGCGGAGATGTTGATAGGTGTTAGAGTTTGAACGTTAGTGTAGGTTCCATTGCCCAATTGACCTAACGTTTGGTTTTTGTGATGATATTAGAAAAACAAGAAATCAGCACAATGTTATTGTGTTCAACAAATGTCCATGATTGGCGATAATAATAGAAATTATTAAATGAAATTTCATCACACAAATAATAACCCGAAATTTTGATTCCAACCGAAGACTTGTTATTTGAAAATATCATTTTGTAGTTGTGGAATACATACCATGCTCGTTGGCTCCGGATGCATAAAACATGATGATGGTGTTGATGGTTGTGGTTCTTGATATATATTACTATCCCGTACGGAAGATTGAAAATTAGAGGTGGTGATGATGGTGCGATTTCAATACAACTTTTTTCGGAGTCGTGTTTGGATCACCAAAAACAACACTTTAACGTTTGAAGTTATCAACGATTCAAATAATAACTGATGAAACAGGCGAAGGTAATGTATTGATGGATGCAAAGTTAGCAGTGCAACGATGTGTTGACGACGACGACGGTGGTGGTGATGATGCGAACTACTCTCAGAGCAGTTTTTTTCTGTTGCTTGCTTTGAATCTCTTGTCAAACTTTGAAAATCACAAAAGGAAAGGCTTGAGTGTTTTGGGATGACAAAAAGATTTTATCAAAGATCATTAATGAGCTTTGGGTTGATGATTTAATTCAACCACTTTTTGCACTTGGCAGACCCACAGTGACATGGAATCTTATTCTCTTCGAGTGGAAACTTGTAGTCGTACGTGATTTCTTCTCCAATTTCAATTCTCTTGGTAGCATAAATAACAACCTTTTTCTGCCTATCTTTCTCAATAATTTTAGCACAGCAGTTAGGGTCACAACTGTGATTAATAAATCTGGCCAAGTTACCACGCTTAGTTGCATCAATGATATAGTCATCGTCTAATCTGAATAGATAGCTAGAACCGATACCAATTTGCTCATATCGTTTTTCTCTAATATCTGAGAGTGCTTCTCGAATGACCTCTCCAACATACTCAATAACCATTTCATCCTTTTCAATAGTCTCCAAAGCAAATAATCCCCAATCATGAATTGGTGATTTAGCAAACTTTAACTTCTTTGCTCTATTTTGGAATTGGTTGACTTTTGTGTCGTCTTGTGCCATTTTCAGTGCTCGTCTTGACTCTGCACGCTGTCTTCTACTTTCATTAGTATTTTTCTTAGCTTCTAACTCCATTCTTCTCATTGTATTTTTCATCATATCCTTAACAACGCTCTCAGACACTGGTTTTTTGATCTCTTTCATTTCTCTTATTTCTTTAAGGGTCAGACCTCTGAGTTTGGAGCATCCATCCGTGATTGCCTTCAATTTTTCGTCAATTTCTTGTTCTTCCTTTGAGAGTTTAAATGGCACATTTTGAGCTTTCTTTTTACCTGCCTTCTTTAGATCATGATGCTTCCTCTTCTTTAAATTGGTCTCTTCTGATGTAACTCCTTCTAAATTTGTTTGATGTTGATCATTGAGAGAGGCCTCATCATCAAATTGATATTCTTCCTCGCTGTCATGCTCCATTCTATCTTGATTTTTGGATAATGAGCTATGATCTTCTAATTTTGGTGATTGGAAATCGTTTTCTTCTCTCATATATTTAGAGGATCCTTCACTAATCAGATCATGCTCGTCATTTTCTGATTTCTCATCTTCGCTGGATTGCGGTTCCTCTTTTTCTGCCTTGCTTTGCATTGCAAACCTTTCCAAAAATCTCTCTTTTTCTTCCAGATCCCTTTTGATTTTCTCCAATACAATATTCTTCATGACATCTTCTGAATCTTTTTGCTTTTTAGACTCTAATATATTTTTAGCAAATGGAGCAAACACATTTTTCCTAAACCTTTTCAACAATGCCTCCTTAATCTTAAGCTTGATTCTGTCATAGAGTTTCTCTTGTATTGAGGTTTCTGTAGGTTGATAATTTTCAGGATAGATTGGTTCAAGCTCCATCACATACCCTAAAACAACATGATTATTTAAGTGTTGATATGCTGATGTGAGATCGTCTGGATTGTTAAACTCTACTATATACATTTGCTCGGTCTCGTTAAAATAGAAACGAGAGCACATATAATCGTAAAATACGTTTGAAAGTTTGTCTTTCTTACTGCGTGGATATTTGGTCAAAACTTTTAGTTGAAATCTAGAAGAAGGCTGATAACCTTGTTGATAGTAAGGATAAGAGAATGGGTAGAGGGGATAAGGATAGGGATAATAATCAAACATGTTCACAAGTTCCTCACGTTGGTAAGGTTTTGGCTTTGGCTTTTCTTTTTCTTGCTTTTTGAGTTTCTCTTCTTTCTTTTCTTGCTCTCTTTTTTTCCCTGATATGAGATTCGGATTTGAAATCGCCTTTTCGTCTTCTAATACTCCGTAAAAATCGTATTCAATACTAAATTTTATGCTTTTGTCGTCATGCAGCTCTTCAACTGCTCTTATGCAGGTGTCAAAATCTTTAAATATTGCAGTTGCAAATATTACTTGATCAGTCTCCTTGTTATAATATGCATCAAATTCAGTTATTGATCCTGTAGTTTTTATGATGTCTGCAATATGACCAGCTTTAAAATCTTTAGGTATTTCAGAAATAGCTATTTTAGGCTGCTTTTTAACTGTTAAACTCCGCAGGTATTCCTTTGTGTTCACAATAAACCCTTGCTCAAGACATATTGGGGGAATTTCAAGAGTCGTGGATAGTTGAATTTTTGAGAAATATTCTGACTTTTTGATAGATTTTGTGCTTTGAATGTATTTTTTTTTCTTGGATTTTTTTGCGTCTCCCTTGTCCTCCACTGTAGCATTTTCGTCAATATAATATTCGAATAGTCTTGGATCTCTAGGCACCGTGGTGCTCTCTATTATTTGCTCCTCTTCCTCTTGTAATTTCTCTTTTTCTGGCTCTGATTTTGAGGAATCGTTCGCTGTAATGTTTTCTTTGTTCTTTTCTATTGTTTTTTCATTTTCTTGCATTGTATCTTTGACTTCCTCTTCATTTCTAGTATTTTTGTAATGTTCTCTGTTGAATGATTGATTTTGCTCAACTCTTCCTTTATCGTATGACATGGGGTGAGCTACGGGATAACCTGGAAAATATGGATAAGGGTAGGGATATGGATATTGTAGGTAAGGATAGGGCATTGCATAGTCTTCATTGTAGTGACTGTCACTCTTGCTAGGAGACGTCAGATAGGGATCGGAAGGAGTTGTGGAGGAGTTGGAGGTTTCAGTGGGATGATGAGCAGCATACGGATGACTTGCATATCCTGAGCTGTCGACAGGATGAAAAGGAGGATAATTGTACATAGTTTCGGGATAGTGATGATGCATCATGTGAGGTGCATAGACATCATCATAGGGAGGAAAAGGATTATATTGATTGTGCAGAGTATGTTCGTATGAGTCAGTCCGACGGTGGCCTCTATTTGAGTAATTACTACTACTCGCTCCACCCGAAGTATTCGTGTATCGTCGTTCTCTGTTGTAAGATGGAACATTTCTGTTGTTTTGGCTGTGTGATTGATTTGGACTCTCACCATTGTAATATCGGTTACTACCCCGGTTCCTATTATATGATTGACTGCCATACCGACCACGATCGTTGAAACCTTGCTGTCCCGATGATGACGATCCTTCATACAATCTTCTGGAGAGATGAACAGAATCCGTATTAGTGGTTGAGTTGCTTGGCGTCGTTGCACCATAAATTCTTCTTCCATTGTTATTAACGATGGAATTGTTGTTCCGAGAGTTTACCGAAGAGGATCCCTTCATCAAATCCTCTTTGCTCCCAAGTGTTGAATCAGTCAATAATTTTCTATTATCGCCATCACCCAGCGTACTATCGGAAGCTTTGTTTTGGAAAGAAACATTGGTATGATCATTGGAATGTTCAGGTGTTATTCTGCTGATATTATTATTACTACTTGTTGCATCTTCTACACTTTTACTATTTGGTTGTCGACTTGGATCAACGCTATCGCCTCCTCCGTTTGTGTTGTAGCTCGAGCGTGGAGTGTCGGCAGTGCTCGCACCAAAACGGCTCATTTTTTGTTAACAGAAAATTTGACTGGAAAAATTTGGAATTTTATCAATAACAAAAACCAACGCATCAACAATTAGCTCAAATTTGATTTTTCAAGTTGTCATCTCTGCCCAGATTGAATATTCAGTGAATGTTTGCTTCCCATTCATTGTTTTACACTAGGCACTAACACTTATTGAAGATTATTTTGTTGTGGTGTGAATGCTCATATTTGATGTCACAAAATATATGCACCTCTTTTTTCCAATCAAAGAATAGGTTTAGCTCTGCATATCGCAACGGCGCATCACCCCACCTTCTTATAAAAATGTTATTGGATTTGTCAATATATTCGACAAAGTCAAGCACATTTCTATCCAAAAACCTGTCTATTTTTACAACCTCAAAATTATTATAGACCATCTTGGTGTCTGGAGTGTAGGAGTTGAGAGTTGCATTCGTGGGTTTCGTTTTGATGTACTCTTGTATCATCGTTGTCATTCCAGCAACAACTTCACCTCCGTCTTCATCCAATGCTATTGTACCATAGGCAAAGTTGTTTTGTCTCATTTTCTCAAAAGGATCGTATTTGAGTTCCTCTAAAATGAATGAATCAGTATCGAGTCTCCAATAATATTCGTACTGCTGGATTACTGGTAGCTCAAATATTTCCTTAAAGTAAAATCTTATCATGCATTTGTACCCTAATGACCATTGTACTTTGACGGGCTGTTTAATGGGATCCCAATGAGATGGTATTTCAAATTTCACAAAATAGTACTCTAAGGGTACTTCCGACGAGATGGCTTTTGTTTTAAGCTTGACCTGATTTAACAATCCTTCTTGGAGTGATCGGTCATAAAACACTAATATTGGATATTTGTGCTTTTGGTTAAAATTCTGGTGAAGCAGCGTAATGCTTCGCAAATAATTTGTTATCTCACTTTCGTGAAGAAGATATACAATCACTCCTTTCTTTTTTGGTGGTATTTTCGTTTCCCGAGAGAGATTTGGATCAACATGGACCTCTCTGCCTTTATGCTGTAATAAAACCTCATTTTCCTTATTGGTTTTAAAACTATCCTTAAAAAAGGTGAAAAAAAGAAAATAACTCATCATGAAGATGGCGAACATGATCCACGTGATGAGCTGCACTTTATCCATTTTTTGTTTGGTTATTAAGGTAGAGTTGCGAATGATGAGCTATTCCCGCCTTCAAATTCCAAACCGAAAAATTGTTTAAAAAAATATATTCAGCTAAAGCTTCCTTTCGCATCTCTCTCACAACAACCATGACTGAACCCGAAAAGAAGAAGAAAAAGCTCTCCAATACTGTTGATAATCTCAGCTCGTCCCTTGGATCATCAAGCAGCTTGAATTATACATCAGCGGAAACAAAAAAGTTTAACAAATTAAACCGAATGGTCGAAGAAGAAGGAGTAGAGGATCTCGCTGATTATGAAGAGGAAGACGAACGAAGATCCAATGAAAGTGATGATGATGAAATGTGTGTGGTTGCAAATGATGTGATTCACTTTCGTATCGTCCGAAATGAAGGCGAATTGGACTTGAATCAACAAATTGATGTAAACGATATCGAGAACACGAAACGGTTTCTTGATTTTCAACCAACATTTACGCATCAGCTGTTCGGAGAGAATGAAAAGATTGGTATGTGATCGTGATTTATCAACAATGCTTAATTTTAATATTTTCATTCTGTAAGAGGGATATGAGAATATTCGGATCAATATTTTCTTTACCAACTCACTTTATTGTTGGTTGAATATTCAATGCGACAGCAAGAGGTATGTGTAATACAAATCGAGAATGATTTTTAAACTTGAACGATTCACAGTGATGATGCGACTGATGTCAAAGGTATTCTTACTGCTAAGGATATAGAATTTCCATTTTCCGATTATCGTGCACCTCCTCTCTATTTCCCTTATACTGAAAATTTAACAGAATTCAAGTCAAAACTTTCACAACCTAATACACCTAAAGGAGAACAAATAGATGTCTACTACAGAGAAGGAAGATGTTTTGAGATTTATAAAGCTTCAATGTCTCAAATTGGAGTTCTTCACAAACCATGGCAATTTCTCTCATTGTTCTTCATTGATGGAACCTCATTCATCAATGATCAAGATGAGAATTGGGAGTTCTTTTTAAGGTAATTATTTGAACTGTCATGATTGCACTAACAATATTCTTTAAAGCTATGAGAAGGTGAAAAATACAGAAACAAACAACTTTGAATATATTCCTATTGGATTCTCCTCTATATATCCTTTCTTTGTGATGAAGAAAGACGGAAACCAATTGATTGATACAAGAAGACTGCGAGTTAGCCAATTCCTCATCCTTCCTCCTTTCCAGGGGCAAGGTCACGGTAGAAAACTCCTGCTTGCCATTTATACCTACGCCACTAAGGGATTTAAGGAACAAAAAGCTGTAGTAGGATACAATGCTTTGAGTTTCGATGAAAAGACTTTTCCTCCAAGAGAATGTTATGAAGTAACTGTTGAAAATCCAGGTGATGACTTCCAAACAATGAGAACAAAGGTGGATTTGGAGGTATGTGCACCTCTGTTCAAAGCTGCTAAAAGAAAAGCTGATGAAACGGAAAGAGAAACCTTTGAAGACTTCAAAAAGAGAGCCAAACCAATAACCAAACTTTCTGATGGACAACTGAGGCTTTGTTTTGAGATACTTTGGTTGAAATCTCTGAATGAAAATGTAAATACAACTAATGAGGAAAGAAACGAATTCAAACTATTTATTAAGAAGAGATTATACCGTGAATACGATATGGAGGGCGCTTTTGAAGATGATGAAGAACGCAAAGAAAAACTTGAAGAGCTCTACCAAGAGCAAGTGAATGAATATAAAGTTTTTTTGAAATAAAACAATGTCTTCTCCACAAGTTTACAATTTTGGTGTTTAGTTAATGTACAGATCTTTGTTATTATTATTCGACACTTTGTGCTTACTTGTTCATGAAGTTAGCATGTTCAATACTGTTGGTAGGTACAACAAATTTAACACAACTAGGCATGATGGTGTATGTTGCTGGCAATTTTCCTACCACTTCTCCATCACATTCCAAATATACATCATCCACGGTTTCGGGATTCTTACTTGCCTTCACTGTTTTCACACGCTCATGCAAACTAGCCAATGGATTGGTTCCATGTGTTCCATATTGAATTTGATAGAAAACGTATGGTACGTTCCATAATCTTAGATTATGCAAAATGCAAACATCAAATGCTTGAGAAGTAATGGATGCATTCGGATTGATACGCATACCTATAGTTGCATGTAATGTATTAATAAAAGGCTATTAATAATGATGTGTGACACCTACCTCCACCAAAACACCTTCCATTGCCAATGCAGACCAACTGGCCGATACCATCTTTCACAACTTTTCCATCAATTTCAACCTTAATCGATGGATTCGCATAGGTCAATTGCTTCCACAAAGTTTGAATATTATAATTGATCTCTTTGCTAATGGAACTATTATTCACCGCATTCAAAATTGAAGAACTAATTCCAAAACTACTCTCATTCATGTAAAACCTCACACCTTTATCATTAGTGTCTAATTGACATGCTGACCTATCTCTGTATTGAGTTGGAATATGCTCATCATTCACTGCTTCATCAATCTCTCCGGTGTGATCCTTTGTATATTCAACTCGTCCAATATCAGCATGAATGGTTTCTCCGTCTTCTGCCAACATGTGAATGTACTTTTCAAAGAACTTTAAATCACTCACATTCACATCCACACCCAATGTTTTATGCAAATCATTTCCGGAACCAATGGGCAGCACAGCAAATGCCACTGGAAGAGGTTTGTTATTCAATGCCTTCTCATCCAAATACAAACATCCTCGAACCAATCCATTCAATACATTGAATGTACTTCCATCACCTCCGGCACTAATGATATAATCACAACGATCCTCTACGATGAGTTGAAAGGCACAACGAGTGCCATCATCACGGCATTGAGTGGGCATACATTTCACTAACCGATCGCCAAAGAATCGCTCCAGAAGAGGAAGAACCACTGCTTTGAAGAGAGATTGTGCTTGGCCTGGAATCAAGAGAAATATGACAATTATACATTAGTGATAGTTAGGAATTATACCATGATCATCATCATCAGGTTGTGTTCGATTTCAATCATCCATTGATGAATGAACGAATGAATGGGTTGTTGAAATCGGTTGGTGTTGCAATCGTATATTCATAAAAAATCGTGAAGATGATGACAGGTTCATGATTGAAAGGAAATGGAAATGGTTCATCCCCGAAGAAAAATCGTGAAGATGATCAGGTTCATAGTTTCATACGATTTATGATAATCATAAATATGTATTGTTGAATCGCACGGTTGAAAATGAAATACATTGTAAACCATTCTCGACTTACCTCCTCTCGATGATGGATTATAAATCACACCGACTCGCTTGTAGATGGATGGTTTCTCACAAATTGTTGGACTCATTTCCGAAGAAGAAATAGAAGAAGGAAAGGAGGATGATGAGGATACAAAATTGAAACAAAAACTATAGTTTGCAAAAAGGATGCGCACAAAGACGTTGAAAAAAAGAAAAGCCTAGTAGAAGAAGGAGATTCTTCGAATTTGTAGCACAACGAAAGTGATGGAAAGTGTGAATACTTTTTTTTGATGGTTTTTATTTCAGAAACGTCAATATCATACATTCATTTGGAGAGAAGTGGAAATATTCGACTATGGTGTCAGGTGTCAATGTGTGAAAGTGTTTTCGTGTTTGGAAAGAAGTGGGATGAACCTTATGATCATATGGAGAGGTTCATCGAACCTGTTGATTGTAGAGATGGGTTGCAACAACCACCAACTCTCTCAAATGAATGTAAAAAAGAAAGCATATAAAAAGAGCGAATAGAATGACACGCCTTGATGGTGGCAATTCCTTATTTTCGAAATGGTCGTGCATCAACAACATATCTTCATTACGTTGGCATCGCTCACCCCTTTTCATTTTCAGTTGGTATATCCAAAGAACAATCTCCCTCACTTTATAACAAGAGAGTGTTTGCCACTGAGAGCATCCATTCCAGATTTTTTAACAATAAAAAACGCGAATATGACCGAAAGGGTTTTCAAAGGTGAGTTTTGACATCCAAGATTGCGAAGAAAGTAACTGTTGGACTCGTCATGATCACGGACACGCTCGTTTCATAATATCTTACTTCGGAATGAAATGGATTTTATTTAATTATGAAATTATTAATATTAATATTTGAATTAGCGATTGTGATTGGAGACACACAGGTAATGTTTGGCAGTTAGAAAAATCAAGTCGAAATTGATTTGAAATATTTTACAAATAATGGAATGTATCTGAATTATCATTCGTGATTGAATGAATTAAATCATGAACTCTATTTAGGTTGGGAAAAGCAGTCTCATGATGTCAATAACGTGTGAAAAAAAAGAAACGAAACCAACAATAGGAGTTGAAATGAAAATCAAAAGCTTGGTGATTGGAGACAAACATTACAAAATTACAATATTTGATACGTAGGTTTTGCGCCATATTTTCAAATATATATTTGAAATAATGAATACTATTTCTCTAAACTGCAGTGCTGGTCATGAAAGATTTAGAACTGTCACATCCTCCTATTATCGAGGATCTCATTTGGTATTTCTTGTATACGATGTGACAAATAGGAAAACATTCGAAGACACAAAAATTTGGTTATTAGATTTTAGAACTACGTTTTATAATTCGGATGGATGTGCTCCCTACATAACATTAATTGGAAACAAAATAGACATGAAAGACCAGCGAGTCGTAAGCCAAGACGAGGGAGAAATGCTTCGAAAAGAATTAGAGTTGGATGCTTTCTACGAAGTGAGTGTGGAAAAAGAGATTGGTGTGATGGAAGCTTTTGAAAATGCTGTCTGTATGTGTTATCAATTTCAATGATTTACATTATGTCAATCTCACAATAATATTTATTGATAGCTTGCTATGCATTAAGAGAAGCACAACAGAGAGATCTCTCTTCAGGACCTCTAAAAGCAACAACCATAGCTCTTTCCATTAGCCGAAATCAATCATCCTCTCAAATTCATACAGTCAATCGTTCACCTTCGAGGTGTAGCCAATCGTGTATGATAGGTTAGAGCAATAACGAGTGATCCACTCAAGGAAGGTGTAGAGTTTTCACGACTAGGAATCTGATGATTTTCCTTGTGTTCGGAAAGTCTTGAATGTCCAACATTGTGCATGGATGATTGGGTTCCTCTTTCTTTTAAAGTCGTTAATAAATCATTACGAATTATTTATTCATCCCACTCACCGGTGTACAATCAGAGCCCTCGAAGGATGGTTCCCTTTATTCCTTCGTAGACTCTTTCTTGCAAATCATTTCAATGCAATCATCAAGAAAAAGCTTAGGGGGGTTGAAAGGATGAACAACGACTATTTTTTCTCTTCGAATTGTTTTGAGAAAGACTTCTTTGAAGGAGAATGAAGAGGAATGAAGATTAATGAAAAAGTTTAAATTAAAATTTAAGCAACCACTCAGAGAAATAATAATAATTCATTTCTCGAAGTATTATTTGAAAGATTGGATTGACTCAATTTGACTTTACAAAAGAGACACTACTGACTGCACGTACAAAATGTGTCAACCTTTTGCAAGATGGATCAGCTCCGTGATGGACAAAGATTTCAAAGCCTCACAGTGCTGAGCTCCGAAGAACTGTTCTTTTCAAAACTTTTGACAGTATGAAAAAATGTCGCTCCGAGAGGACCCTTTAATCTTGAGGAGCAAGAGCACTGCTGCCATCATCACGCCAGAAACAACCACTCAGACCTATCAAGAACAACATCACCACGAGCAGTTGTTGTTGCAAGACAGACCATCCTCAAGCACATCACCAACAACGTCCCCGATTTGTCATTTTGACACTCTCTCGAATTCATCAGATGTTGAACATGACATCATCTCATCAACAAGAAATAATGATGATCGTCGACAACAACAACACGATAAATTATTGCAAGATTATGTGATGGTTGACCATCCACCCTCCCTACGACCACAACCATCATCATCATCATTAGCAATGATCGATGATGGATTTCTTGTCATTAATATGGAAGGACGGAGCAGCAATCCTTCGGAAGGGGTTCTCAATACGGGCTCTTCATCTCCGAGAAATTCATCATCTTCTGGACGAAATAGTATGGAAGTCCATCGCAAAAGAAGCACCGTCACTCTCAAGAGACCTCCTCTCCCGATCGATGGAATTGATTTAGCGAGCTATGGCACTCCGAGAACAGGATCAATCCATAAAGACCATCACCATGGTGACCATTCCATAACATGCTCAACCTCCTCCTCATCCTCATCCATACCATCCAATTCAAAAAAATCAACAAGCTCCTCCTCTTCTTCACAACAACAACAATATATTGAAGTGAAACTAGCACAAGCAACAAGGGAATTTAAACAAAATTTATTGAATCAAACCAATGTGTCAACAACTTTAGATTCGAACACACGAGACATTGTGGAACCCAAAGAGATTATATTTCTGGAAAATTTTGCATATGCACTCATTCCTGATGATGTGCCATACTCGGATCCATTGTTTCTGAGTCAAGTGGAACGATTAAAACAAATTATTGAGAGAGAATATTCGGAAGTTGGAGCTCTAGCTCAGTTTAAACGAGATGCAATTTTATGGAAAAAGACTTTGGAAAGTCCTGAATATGAGGCTCTGGGAAATGTATTAAGAAGAATATTTTGTGTATTGAGATATGGAAGTTTGCTGTATAGAGAAAATGAAAAGACACACAAATGGAATCTTTGGAATTCTACAAAATATCCAATTGCGAGTGTTTTATCACATGGCAGTAGAGTTATCATTCAATTGGATAGTATGGATGGAGATGGAGCAATTCATCATAATGGAGATGAACATTCTTTTTGGAAGTGGCTTGTCACGTATGTTATTAAGAAATATTGTTCTTGTGAAATGTATATTTTTTAATGGTCACCACGATTGAAATTTAGTGGAAGTTGTGATGGAGATTTATCGAAATATGTTTCAGTCTATACCAGTGGAAGTACGTTCACAATGATTTGATTGACATTTATATTTCTTTTACACTAATTATGAATCTGATTTATTTAGATGAAGCACGAGTTGAAGGTAAAATAATATTCAGAAGAATGGGAGCTACTCATGCTCTCGATTATTATAAGCCACAGGCATCCGATCAACAATTATTGGACAGTTTACAACAGCTGAATGGTGAAATTACAAATATCACAGAAAAATATCTTAATGAAGACGAATTAGCCATACATGCTCGACAACGAAGAGTTGCAAAAGAAATAGCAAGAGCAAAGGATGATCTTGTTACACAGTCATCGTTTACAACTACCACAAATTACTCTCCATCTAAAATTATTATTGACGATCGATATGACTTTACTTTACCGAACGGAAAGAAAAAAGTGTTGCATGAAACCAAGACTATTGGAATTACATTTAGAGGTAGGTGACTTGAAAAGATTTGGACAAATGATGGGTTTTTGAATTCTTTTTGTGAAAAGATACTAAATTATTTGGAAGCACAGATGCATTATTGAAACATCACAGACGTAAGTATAATTGAGCACGTGACAAAAGATGTTACTGAACTTTAAAGATTGGGGAATGAATTTACCAATTGGAGGAGCAGAAAATCGTTCATTGACAGGCAAGAAAATTGAGGCCAATGGCGAGCATGGCCACATGTATATTTATTATCAATCGCCAAAGAAAGGAAGATTTGGAGGTTTACTAAGTAAGTTTGTTTGTCAATTAGATATAATAATATATTACAATTAATCATCATGAAACAGTTGGTGTGGAAGGATCAGAATATGGGAAATATGATCAATGTGGAGGTTATCATAGTCTTTCAGCAAAATCTCCTCGTTTCTCTCCCACTTTTGGATATAAATGGAGAGCAAAGCGTGATGCACCTGACCTCAGAGATGTACCAAGTCCTGACAAGTATAATTCCCTATTGATAGATCTCACTGGTGGATGGCGACATCTCATTGATAAATTCAACAATGAATGGAATGATGACTATGTGTCAAGACCAGCTCTTCCTTAAGCTTTCCCATTCAAGTATTGCTGTAACGTAATTTTACATCATTTCATTGTTATTATTGATTGATCCAGTGCTAGAAAAACTTCCATAAGAGTCCGATTTTTCACTCTCTGTCGCTTGATGGTGTTCAAGTGTCATTGACATTAATGAAGAACCTCCAGGTGAGGTGCCTGATTGGTCAGCATGCTTAGATTGAAAACTCTCTTCTTTCAAACCATCTACGAAATAATAGAATTCAGGTGTAATCAAATCCGTGGAACAGTTTTGAACAATAATCATTCCTTTGGGAATTGAGTTGGATGGTCCAACGAAAAATCTGTAATTACTGAAATTTGACAAAATTGTTTGTAGAAACAATGTGGATCCCATCAAGAAAGATTTTTCTCTTTCCTCATCTCCAGACTGTTCGACAAGACTTTTCAACGTTCCGATATAAACATTCATCATCATGAGAAATTCTTTCTTTTTCAAAGTACATTCGTGATATCCAAATTTTTCAACCACAGAATATCGTAACACTTTGTTCGTTAAATGTTTGGCGTGATATTCTTCGGAATCGCCCACAGGAGGAGATGAAGATACATCAAATGATGAAGGATCTCTAATCATGAAATGAGATTTCACCTTGTAAATACTCCCATAAAACACCTTCTCAATTTTATAATAATTTGTTACAAGTACATCTCCCGACAAGACATCCCGATATAAAACTTGTCCTAGTGTCATATTATGAGAAAGAAAATGGGGGTTAATAGGAGAACAAGAGGTTATTTTTTAAAAAAAAATTATTTGATAAAATCACAACAAATCCAAAGCTTTTATTCATCATCTCTGAATGCATGGATGCACTGCCTTCCAACTCACTCATACAAGTTTGGCAGAGTTACCACCATCCATAACCATTGAATGGAGAAGGATAGCCATAGAAGGGCATGTAATAATTGGAATACAAGTTATTTCCATAATAATAAGGTCCTTGATAAGCATTTCCATAAGCCATGTAAGGTTGATAATTCACAGCACTCACTTGATTGGAGTATGCTTGAGTGTTTTGAGCGTACGAGTTGTAGTTACCACCAGCAACACCATAATTGGAACTAACCCCTCCCTGATAGCCATAAGCTCCGTTATAAGCGTTGGCCACTTGAGCATGAATCAAGGAGACAGCAAAAGCTACAAGCACTACTGCGACAAGTACAATTGATTTTAAATCAGATTGCATTGGTAAGAGTGTACAAAGTTGTTTGTTTTTTTAGAGTGTTGTGTTATTCTAGAGTAGGGATAACAGAGATTTTAAAGGATTGGAAATGAGTGATAAAAGTGGAAAATCTCTGTTTTTTAATCGAATGAGTGAACGGCTTTCATACTAAAATGACGATTTATATGGAATTTGGGTCCGTTAAGGAAAAAAGATAAAGATATAAAGAATAACATGGAAGAGAGGATCCGAACAATGTTCCGAAGGGTGTTCGATCGATCGCACACTCACAATAGTACGCTCTGTAAAGTAATCAAGTACACCTCTTCAGAAATGCAATTTTTGAAAGATGGAACGTGTTGAAGGGGAGTTTTAAGGTAGACTTTTGGCTTGAAAAAGAACAGATTGCGTGTGTGATTCAGTTCTGTTTCTCATAGATATTGTTGTGTTTCTCAAGCTTTGGCAACGATTCAAACAATAAGTGTGCCAAGTATTTACTTGATATCACATTTTCGCTAATTGTACCTTTCTTTTCAACCAAAAAAATGTCTTGAAAAGATTTGAAGATTATCGCCAGCTCATTTCAATCATTAATCACCTTCCTTTCGGATCGAGAATTGACTTGCTTCATTTCCAACTGTAGCGCACCTTCTCTGAATGTACACTATTAAAAACCTGCACTGTCCTTTTTTGTAAGATATGCCAATTCCTGCATGATGTTGAAAGGAGCAAACGTTTCACTTAGCAGACCATAATTACAACAGCAGGATATTTCGGAAGGAATCGACAAGCAGCTCCAATTGAAAAAAACCCTTCATGTTGATGCATATTAATATAACAGCCTCTCTTACATCGGATCGTTAATTATTTAAATATTTTGAAATGAATTTATCTTGCCTTGGAAATTCCTTTACCAAACTGCCATGGAAACGTGTCTTTCAATACCTAACAACCAAAGAAATCTATAGGCTCAAAGTTGTAAACTCTTTTATGAGCACTCTGATCATTAAGGAATCGAGACGATCTCTCATTCATCCAATTTATGAGGTTGGGCTTGTATGCCGAGACTCTGAACAATTACTCAATACCCTCTCTCAGTATTTCAACATTCACAAGTTTCATGAAGAATTTCATCTATTGAACGTCACCTATCAATTTTCAAGTCTTGCACGAATATATACAGGATATGAAGTCGAATTTATTGGACGAGAAACTGAGTTTTTCAATCAAGACTTTCTTCCAAACCTCCATTCACGAAAAGGACGCAATAAGCTTTCCTCCTCATCTCATCACAGCAGAAGAAAACCTAAAGTTGGAAACATCTTCACAAGAATGACGGTTCGATTCTATCCCATTCTATTGCTGTCCAGTGATCCCTCACACAAAATTCTGCTCACACGAGAGAAGAATGTATTCTTGAGTGAGGCAATGAGTTTTTTGGATGGATATTTAATATTATATCCAAATGAGAAAAGCAGTCACCAGAGCAATAACTACAATCATCTTTTCCAAAGAAATACTGTCTACACTCGATGCATGAACAGTATTGGTGAGGAAGAAGAGGACGATGTTGAGATTGTGCGCAAAAAGTCTTCAAAAAGCAGCTCTTTGTCTCCCACTCCTAAATCACATTCCCTTTCGAATATGAAGAAGTCTTCACCTTCAGAACTAAGTATGGCTGTCCTGAATAATCCCTTTCTTCCTTCGAGTTTTGGTTCCTCTTCCTCCTTTAATATCTTGCAGAACTCTGAAGAAATGATTCGGTCCTCTCTCCCTTCTTACATTCATTTGGCAGATTCGGTCCTGGTCCCTTACATTACTATTTCAAGCAAATCTTCATGCAATATGAATGCATCTATGAAAAAGGCTTTGGGACAAATTCTCTCCAATTCCGATTCATGCAAAAAACTTTTCAAAACTCATCAAAGAAGTCTGTATCACTCCAATTTGTTGGAACATATTGAATCAATCATTCAAACAATGGATATTCAAGAGAAGGTTAAAAAACTGACCTCTCTATTTAACAACAAGCACACATTCTATGAACTCTTGACTGACCGAATTGATTACTTTGTAAAGAGGATTGGATTGAGATACTTTACAATTCGAGATCAAATATTAATCATCAAGAACCTGTATAGCGCTCTGTTCACAGGATACGGATCTAATATTATTACTAAGAAGGATTTTTCATCCTCACACTTTAAATTAATCTATCAAAGTAACTTCTCGAACTTGGTCATTCAGAAAATTGTTCGTCACGCCACCAAACAGCAAAAGCAGGAAATTCGAATGATGCCAACCATTGAAATTAATTCAAAAACATGCCTCATTTTGTTTGACGATTTTACTTCCAATTCAATACGTCATGTGGAAGTTCGAATTGGCATGCGAGGTTGTCTCTCTCAAACCTTTACTGTTTTTAAGCCTTTCATCCTTTACTCAGAGCAAAAAGATCAATAGATGTGAATTTTGAATTAAAGCAATTTTTAGTGTTTCTCTTAATTGTTGTTCTTTTAGCATGAAAACAAAGGGAACCAAAACTTTGTTAATCATCATTTCCTGATGAAAATATTGACAAGCTTTGATCAATAGTAATCTGGAAATACTAAAATCTTCTCTACCCTCTTTCAGGGTTATTCCATTGAGTCCATTGACAATGTTGGATTGGAATACAACCCCATTTTGCACATCGAAAATGCATCGACTCTGTAATTTCTTCATTTTGAGACATTTTCGTTTTGAAAGCTTGATTGAAATTCACATTCTCTTCATCGAGCTCTTTAGCAAGCCCTTACCTACATTGCTCTAATAGGTCGTTCATCATTTTCAAAGGATCGACATAAAGCGTTTGGATCTTGTTTTTCGAATAATTTCTGTCAATCAATTTGCATGTCGAAAGGCAAGATCTTGTTCTTTTGAAATGCGTTGAACAAGAGCCTTCTCAGCCACCTACCTCTCAAGTGGTCCACAAAACAAAAATGCAAACCACACCGACCATCACAACGGAAGCTGATGCATCCACAACAAGGACATCAAAATCCACCACAACAACCAAGAAGGGATACATTTCCATGGAATCAGCTCTTAAATTTCTTTCGGGAGGAGTTGCTGGTACCTTTAGTACTGTGATTACCCAACCGATGGATGTAATCAAAACAAATATGATCTTGAAGGCTGGAGCTTTTAAATCATCAAGTCCGATGATAGAACAAAGACCTACCATGATGAGCACTGCAAGAATGATATACAAAGAACAGGGAATTAGAGGTCTATACAGAGGGAGTATTCCAACGTTTTTAAGAGTGGCTCCCGGAGCCTTGTTATATTACAACATGCTCAGCTATTTGAAGGAAATGACACTATCAGCGAAACAAATTACTTCAATGATACACACATCAGTAGATCGTGATCAAGTTTTAAATAGTACAAGATTGTCTGCTTTTGAAAGCTTTTGCATTGCTGCATTCAGTAGAGGACTCACTGGAGTGATTTTATGTCCAATTACAGTTGTTAAAACCCGATTGGTAAGTTTTGAGGCAATGAACACATAATTGGTCCATTTATTGAATGATTTGCCATGTCATTGAATTGATTTAATGATATCATGCTTCACATGGTTTCTACGACATTTTATCTATTAATGATCTATTTCGATCTCTGTAAACAACAGGAATATACTGCCAACAGCTCCGGAGTGTGGGATACATTCACATCTATTGCAAAGAACGAAGGAATTTCGGGGTTCTTCTCTGGCCTTATTGCCACTCTTGTGCGTGATATTCCAAATGCAGGGTTGAATTATCTTTTCTATAATCAGACACGATATGCCTTGACAAATACATTCTTTAAGGGAAAGGAACAAGAAATGGAAACAAGTCCTCTGATAACAATGCCTAGTGGTGCAGTCGGAGGTGTTTTATCTTCCCTTATTACTCATCCGTTTGATATGATTCGAACTCGACTTCAAATTGATTCCTCCTCCAAAAAGGTGTATGGAGGTATAATTGATGCCTTCCGAACCATCAATAGAGAAGAAGGATTTAGAACCTTGTTTCGAGGAGTAACCCCAAGAATTATGAAGCGAGCCTTTGCTTCTGCCATCAGTTGGACACTTCTAGAAATTCTATACAGGGCATCTGGTGCTAGTGTTCCATTCAATGTGTCATCATCTTCCTCGTAATTCATTTGATTAAGGCGCTAATTGTCATTTTCAGCGACCAATAGGTATGTGAAGAAGATTGACAAAGTCTTGATGTCATGCATGTCACACTCAATGATGAATGGATTTTCATGATGAATGCTATATTCTTGTCATCGCTGCATTGAATGTTGATAAAGAATCAATTTCCGTTTGTGGCCTAGGTGACACATGGTGCAATAAATAACATGTATTTATTTCCTCTTTTTTTCCACAGTGAAATCTCTGTCCTTCTTTGATGTCGTGCCCTTCTTCTTGTAGCGATCTCTAGCCTGGGCAAGAAGATGTACCTTCTTTTGTTTTCTTCCATCTTTCTCTGTTAAATGTTGGAAAATATTAACTGCGTTCGTCTTGAGCTGTCCTGTCTTCTTCTTTGTGCTTTCTTTCAAAATTCTGCTTGAAATCTTCATGGCCTTTGTCTTTTCATCATAATTTGCGCTAGCTCCTGGAGCCACAAGATGCGAAATTCCCTTTCGGACAGGCATTGATTTTTCATCCTTCACCTGTGTATCGAATTTGCCCATACTTGCTGTACTCACTCTAGCGAAATCGTATGCATTAAGGAAATCATCCTTTAAGCCCGTATGAGCTCGTTTTGGATTAATCTTTCCACCATTTACATTTGTTATCTTTAATGTAGATGGAGTATTTGCTGGATTGTACTTGTTTTGCACGGCCAGAGCCTTATTCTCCTTCTCAGCATCTTTAGCTCCCTTCTTTGCTGCTCCTTTTCCAATATTTGTGACTTGATTTTTGAGTTGCTTCTTCTTTTTTTCTCTTTTTTCAATTTGTCTTGCCAAGAATGGATCTTCATGTTGTTCGTCTCCCTCCTTGGCTGGAATAATCCAATCGGTTTCATCAGCATTGTTTGCTTTGCCCCAACCAAATCTAGGTCTAAATTCATCATGCACTTCATCATAGACAAGTTTCTCTCTTTCATTCTTTCCTCGAATACGAAGGCCCTTCTCAGCCATGAATTGTTCAAATCGGGTCAACTCTCGTTTCTTTGGGCAAGGTTTTTCTCTTGGTAAACGGAAGATTGGATCCGGTAACTCGGCAAAAAGACCTGTATCCTCTTGTTTGATATTCTCTAATTGAAAGAGATGATTTACAAGAAGTTGTGTATTTTCTCGGGCACTTTCAAGGAGAGATTGTTGGAGTCTGTGGTTAGCCTCTTCATCGTGGGTATTGTTTTGTTGATAATCAATTGGATGTACATCTAGACACATTAAATGTCCAAGATCATATTCGAGGTCATCTTCTTTTGCTACAACAGAGTTCCGAGTGGGTTGATGATGATTTTGTTCATTTGATGATGGCTTTGTTCTTGCTACCATTTTTTTTTCTAACAAAATTTTTTCAAATTGTTTCTTGAACGACTTTTGCTATTGTGTTGTGTTCAATGGATGAATTCTGCTAGAATACGAAAACAATCAGTGACCTTGTTATAACAATGAATATAAAATTAACAACAATATCTTTGAACACTGAATAACAACATTTTTTGTTATGTAAGATAGCAATTTTGTTTACCATGCAAGGTGAGATGGTCGAGCGGTCTAAGACGACACGTTAAGGTATGTTTAATACCGTGTTCCGCAAGGGCGTGGGTTCAAATCCCACTCTCATCAATTTTTTTTGTTTGACTTCGAAAAGGATTAAAGAGCACCGTCTGGTGCGTTAACTATGAAGAAAAGAAGAACAGCCTCAACAAAAAAAATGGGTCGGAATGATTCCTCTAATTCCAAAGACAGCCCTTTCCTCTCACGACAACTGAAAAAAACTGTAGAGATGGATCACCAAAATTCCTTTCCGATCATTGCTATTGGTGATTCTCTCACAAGAGGATACTACAAGAAAGGTACTAAATTTCATCCGTATTGCGTTGAATTAAATCGATTACTCAACTCGGTTGCAACAACGGATGAAAAGTATAAAGTTTATCAATTCGGAGTGAGTGGAGAACAAACAAATTCAATGAAAGAACGATTATCAAGATTTCTTATGAAACAGCTCACTGAATATGATGCTCAATATCATCGTGTCGATGAATTGTTTGATAACATGACTCCAAACGCGTTACCATTAGTACCGCCTAATGATTACAGAGCTGCCATCATTATAGGAGGAACGAATGATTTAGCTTTTATCAGAAAGAGCGAAGATATTACCAATAATTTGATAGATATGTATAATATTTGTTTAAATCAAAAGAGTATTGAATGGATCATTGCATGTTCAATTCCTTCTTGTTATGCAGATGATATGGAAAATTTACGAGAGACGTTTCAAGTGAAAAAGCTCCAAGTGAATGAAAATATACGAAATTTTGTGGAACAATTCAATCAGCAACAACTAATACCAGGAAAGAAAATGATTTTTGTTGATTTAATGAATGAGCTTAATTGGAGTAAATGTACTCTTGATAAACGAAAGGAATATTGGGATGCCGACAAGCTACATTTCACCCCAAAAGGGTCAGACCAATTGGCACACATTATATTTTCTGCAATGAAGAATGCCAATGTTTTGTAAATGAAATTAGAGAGCGGAACAAAGATTATTCACAACATATTTGCTTGAGTCACATGGTGACACCAAAGCGCCTTGCAAAATTACCTTAGGTTAGAAAATTACTTTCTGGTGAGTAATTCTTTGGATGCATATTTATTAGGGCTTGCACGCTCAAGGCAGTTGATTTTGAGGTGTGACAAGTGTCTCACCTACAACAATAGTAAAATCATGTAACAACAACCTCTTCACACAATTGATCTCTTTCTTGCCCCTTCAAATTCTATCCGCCTTTCACAAGGCATAACCCGAGCACTCGAAATTTCGTATTTTTAATGAAATTAGTGAGCAAACTTGCATTGGAATTCAGTCAGAAAAAAAGCCAGTCGCAAAATCAGTAAATTCCACATTTTCATACTGATATTTATTTTATTACAAAGCAATCAAGTTCGGCCATTATTTGTGAGTATTGAAAAAGTTGCTCCACTGGCGAGTGGTTTCCTTGATTTCCGTGTGCTGGTATATGAAGGAAGCAACCGCATGCTGGAGTTTGGCGTTTGTTTTCAATTTGTCAATGCTCCAATTGAAAACTTGACAAAGGTAATCTACACACTTGCCAAATTGGTTCCTCTTACAAAAATTAACAAATTCGTCTGAGGCCACTTCCTTCTTCTCGTCCCCAATTATAATGGTTGTTGTGTTAGACATGGAGGTTATAATATTTCCAAGATCAACATACATCTTACACAAGTTATCACGAACGGTATTCATTCTCTCGGGATGCTGATCAACCTTGGATTGCAACTTGATTCGTTCTTCCTTCTCTTGTTCCAATTCTCGTTGAATCCTTTTCATATTGAATTGGAGATCATGATTAATGTCGACAATTCTTTCATACTTCTTTTTCAATTCTTCAAATTCATGGATCGTTGGAATGGTGGAATGTGAACCCACTTAAGAGGAGAAGACTGGAGTCAAAACATCAGTTTGAGAAGAGAGTATTGTAGTGTTGGTCCGGTCTTTCTGAAATGATGAAGAAGCCAAGGGTTGAGATTGCACTGACAGTTGTACTGACGGTTGAATTTGCATTGGTGGTTGAGATTGCATGGATTGAGGCAATACCACTTCAGACAGATCTTTTTGAGTGGAGAATGCAGGCACGACCATATCTTTTTGAGAGGCAAAGATCATGGACAAGGGATCCTTTTGAATCACAGTAGAAGAATTCAACACGTCCATATAGCAGGCTGCAAAATTATTTTGCTTGAACAAATCATTTTCAACAGAAGGTAATACTAATTGGT
Organism: Naegleria fowleri; assembly: GCF_008403515.1. NCBI lineage: Eukaryota > Heterolobosea > Eutetramitea > Acrasida > Naegleriidae > Naegleria > Naegleria fowleri. Next base: position 526,514 of record NW_025407954.1, read on the forward strand.
TGGTATTTGCACAGATTGCTTGTGATTTGTTACACAATTTACTTGAAGGCCTTTGTGCAAAATTGTTGAACTTTATCAAAAACAAGTACAATATTGATACTATTAACAGTAAGTAAAGAACTTTTACTTGATAAACTACTAAAAGAACGATAGACAAGCTATATGAAATCAAAACACCTTCGTTCTATCATCGAAGAGTCCGTGGATTGGATGAATTGAGTTATTTCAAAGCAATTGAATATTATATAATATTTGCATATTGTATTGAGGTTTTTCAGGATGAAATATCAGACAAACATTATCACATTCTCTATAGACTTTCTACTTTTATACGCACCATCATGCATCCAGTAGTGAGAAGCCTTGAAGTTCTATACAGTATGAAAAAGGAAATTTTTGAAATATTACAAGCCATCGAGACAGATTTTGACATTATTATTTTAACACTGGCTTCACATACATTCGTTCATTTTCATCTGTAAGTCGGCTAAATGATATAGCTCATTTTCACATATTATCCATCATGTAATTATTTTTATATATTATTCATCATGTAAACAGTTCTATTTTCTATCTTGGACCTCTATGGTGTACGAGTACTTTTATGCTCGAAGATCTAGTTGGATCCATCACTAGCTCTGTTCAAGGAGGAAAGAATAACATGGACCACAAAGCACTGGAGAACTTTTCATTACATCAAGTCATTTCCATGAAACGAGTAAGAACTTTTCATTTTCAATTTGAAAAGGGTGATTATTTTCATGCTCAAGAATTTGGTCATGGTCTCGTGACCAGTAAAAAGGATGGCTTGTATCACGTTAAAAGTTTAGACTCGAATCAAGTCAAAATATTGGACGAAATGCCAAAAAACGCCATACCATGTTTCCAAGTTTGTGGTAAATTTAAACAAGTTCATAGGAATGACTTGTTCTTGATTTAAACAATACCAAGTTTATTCATGTGATTGTGATGAGTATTAAAAAATTTAAAGACTCAACCAAACTCATTAATTGTTACAATCGAACATTCCTACCCTTCACTACATTTAGAACAATTCATGAATCAAGGTAAGTTGGTATTACTTGACCCAATTGAACACAAGGTGTCATGGTCATCGTCAAGGTAAGCATTGAATCATTGATGATCAGCTTATTTGAAAAGATGATACGATGATTGATAGCGAGAAATTATAATTACACTGAATTAGAAGTGGATTACTCAAGCCTTCCATGGATTACTATGAAATACGATATTGGTGATTTTCATTCCAATGAGTGTCTTATCCGTAGACTAATTTCAATACCATAGTATGATTTGGAGACTGATTTTAATTCAACCAAGAGTCTTATTTTTCAACTGATTTTTATTCAACCAAGAGTCAGATTTGGATACTGATTTCAATTCAACTCAGAGTCTAATTTAGGTACTGACTTAACTTCAAATCAGTCCCTTATTCAGAAACTGATTTCACTTCAAATCAGTCCCTTATTTTTCAACTGATTCATCAATAAATTTTTCTTACTGAATTCGATGAAATATTTCAATGCTTATTTAAATAAAATCAGATATCGATTTAAGTGAACTGCAGATTTGGAACAGAGCAGAGTAAACTTAGTAGGGATTAAATTCAAAAATCCGCTGACTTTTCGACTAACTTTAAAATTATCAGTTTTCAAACACCAACTCATTTACTTGTAAAGTCAATGAAAAATACTGCAGAATTTCGAGTGCTCGGGAAGGAGCAGCAGGGAAAACATCGGAAGCCAAACTCAAACGATCCTTCGAAAGGAGTTTGCCAAATCTCACATAACCAAAAAAAATGCAAAAAATCTTTGCCTCATTTGCTCTCATTTTGCTCTGCGCTACTGTCGCTTTGGCCGTTAACGCTCCTTTCCAACAATGTTTCAATAACCCTGTATTTACTCCAAAGGCTTTGGATATTACACCTGCTTCTCCAAAGGCTGGTGACACCTTGACCGCAGTGACTACTGTAAGTAGTACAGAATGTGGGAAGAATTATTAATAATTTCGATGATTTATTTAATAATGATGATGACTATTTCGAAACGACAAAATAGGGACAAGTGACCACTCCTATTTCTGGTGGTATTTTGTATGCTGATATTTATCTTTCTGGAGTCAAACTTTTTGAATATTCCTATAATTTGTGTCAGGTATGTCAGTCGGTGATGGTATTTATTGATGATCATCTTTTAATTTTGAAAATTTAATTCATTCATCTGAATTTAATTTATCTTCTCTATTGATTTCGGCGAACCTTTTTAATTTGGTCTGCTGATCGGATTCTATTGTAATATTAACAGATCGTTGTTGGTGGTTGCCCAATTGGCGTCGGTAATCAGGCCATCAAGATTCAAAACCAAATTCCTTCATTTGCTTTCCCTGGAACCTATCAAACTGTTGCTTCTGCTTATCTTGATTCTTCCAAGTCAAAAGAGTTGGCCTGTGTTTCTTTTAACTTTACAATTGCATAAATTACTCTCAACTCCAACTCATCAACACGATCATAAAAACAAAAAACAGCTCAATTCAGAGACAGCATAACACAATCTTTATTTAATATTCAGTAAATGATCCAAAACTTACAGTTATTTCAGATCTAGAGCTCTTTTCTCCTCCATGGAAAGGGCATCTTTGTAAATAAGATGTGATGTATGACTTGTAGTGTCATCCTCTACAATTGAGGATGAGTAAGTGTGATGATATTACTGTTTCTCAATCAACTTACCACCATCAATAGGAATGTCATTGAGACTCTCAGCATTGTTCTGAGGAGTGCTGACATCAGCTGACTCGTTCAAATTGGTGGCAGTGTTGGTTTGATTATCTTGCGTGTTGAAGCTACTAGTATTTAGCACAGGTGCTGCTCTGTAAATGGTTGGAGGGGCAGAAATTTTGCTTTTCTTTTGGAGAGAGAATGAAATGGGTTGAGGAGTGACCCCTTCTTGAGTGGACTTGACCTTTTTAGTTTGAGGTTCAATAGATACATCGGTGGTTGCGTTCTCGCTTGTACTCTCTTCATCACCTTCGACTGCATCTGTGTGATCATCATGTTGATGGTTAATAGAATTTGATAAACTAGAAGTATTAGTTACGTTAGATTCAGAGGATGATGCAAAAAGAGATCCTGGTAAATTATCTCCTTGGGTTTGAATATCAGACTTTCCAAATATTTCAAGTTCCAACTTCTTTTGTCTCTCTAGGAGGATATACTCTGGAATACCTTGTGTCCCTTGAATTTCAAAATCAAACGTGTTCCTATCAGGTTTTGCGTTCGGAATAAAGTTGATGTTTTCTTTGTGAACTTGTAACACATGAGTCTTCATTCCCTTTACACTTACTAATTTCTTTGGACAGTAGGGACATTTGAAATGTTTAGTTTTTTGATGTTGAATGAGAATAGCCTCATCATCAAATTCTCTATCGCAATAATAACACCAAGTTTTGGAAAGGCGTTCTTCCAATTTTTGTTCGAGAGATTCATCCTCTCCACCTTTTTTATTATTCTTTCTTCTTCTCTTTCCCATGTTGTTGATGTTTCAGTGGCGGTTGTTGTTGAAGATGATGATGTGGTGTAAAATAAAAATTTAAAAATTCCGAAAATGTTGTTAGGAGAGGAAAGGAAAGGTTGTGGAAGTTTTGATTTTTTTTTTGTTTGGATTATTTTTTTCTTCACAAGCGGCTCTCAACACTCGCCTAATAACAATCTATCACAGCAACACATCGCCACAAACCAATCGGTAATCGGTGCTAAGGGCCAATCACAAGCAACAGGACCATCAAGGGAAAAGCAAGAACCAAAAGGTAAAAAAAGTCCATCATGGGATTTAGGCCTCCAAGAATCTTTCATGGCGGCAAGATGCCACACTGAAATACTGATTTTCCTTCTGCATTTTTCTTTTTAAAGATTAAATTGAGGGGCTTCTTCTTCATCTACATTTGAGTGAAATGCTCCTGATAATTATTGGATCCATTGATTGAAATACCAGTTTGAGTATGTTGGTCATTCAAATGTCACAAATGGGTTTGTGAATCAGTTCTAAAGCTTGTTTATCATCCACCATGTATCTTGTAGATTTTTCTTCATCTACTTGATGAATTTGCTTATTCACAATAAACCACATTGAGGTGTTAATACTTTCTGCCTCGTGTCAACCCTCCTGGAGTACCTTCCTAATCGGGGTTTTTAAAAAATATCGCAACCACCTACCCACTGTTCACCAGCAAGCTTTCATCACTGTTTATTGCTTGTCTTTGTGCTTCTTCCTTTCTTTTGTTGTGTATTCGGGAGTGCCCATTCCACAAATTCATATATTTTGGTCTGTTTTTGCTGTGGGGCTGAAGTAACTATCTTTTTCTTCGTGCTACCATTGTCATCAGCAGGTTTCTTCCTCTTAGCATTTTTGTTCCCATAACTGCCATCATGCAGCATACGATCTTTAAACTCCATACACTTTGTAAAAATTTGGTCTGTGTTCCCTTTAAATCGGTTCATGATGATGTCAAATAACATTGCCGTGTCAAATGGTGCATCATGCTCAGCATCCACTACATTTTTTGTTGTGCTTTTCAATGGCTTATTCACCTGGTCATAACTGGCTGACACCCTTTAAAAAATTCTTTGCTTATTGTGTTGACAATAATATATTGATTCGTAGATAACGAATTTTGATTCAACGCTTGGAGGATAAAATTTCTATCAAGTGACGTAGAGTATACCATAATTATAGCAGTGCAAGTACCATGCTTAGTCAAATAATTGTGAATGGGGGTGATAATTTCATGTAATGGTTTGGAATTGTTGATTTCGTTCAATTTAGTACGGTGCATTCTTAATGCATGATCAGTCCAATTATTGCGTGTTGGTTTCACGCATGTGGAAAATACGAATTTTGAAAGTAATGATATCAGTCCAATTTGCACTATTTCATTATCTTTCGCATCCATTCCAGTAGTTTCTAAATCTAATAGAACCATATGGAACTGTTCATTGTTTTTACGATATGGAATTATATTTGCAATATCATCATCAGTAATTACGTTATGAATTTGAGTTTCTTCTAAAAATTTTGAGACCAAATATTTTGGATTTGTACAGCTGTTATGGTTAATTGAAGATGAAGAGAGTGGTGACCCTGGAGAAGGATTGTTCGTGTGTGTTGAATAATAATGGCTGTTGGAGTCATCATTGGTATTATTGTGGTTGTTGTTGTTGTGGATTTGATGATGATGGAGATGAACGGAAGAAGGAGATGCTACAAAGGAGGAAACGGTGGATGCCACCAACGAAGATGATGATGGAAGAGAATTGGATCAGTATCATTTTCATTAATTATATCATATATTTCACGAATATTCTCTAAATACTTTGCTAAAGTGGTAGAATCATCATTTTTTAGTGATTTCAATATTTCAATCACCCTTGGTGTGGTTAGAGTAAGACATGGATCTATGGCCATGATATCAGATGGTGTCACTTCTTCTTTATCAAGTACATCATATAACTCAGGATGGGAACTCATTGTGTTAATTAGAGTAGACATACTAATATTTCCTAAAATTCTTCCATTTAACAAACAGTTTCGTTGATATTTAAAATTGTGCACATAATCGTTCACAAAGACGAAGTTTGGGCCCAAAACTTGTCGTAATGATGTTTGCAATTTTTTAGCATCAACTTCAGCATCTGCACAAGCACAAACCAGTTCAAGGGAATTAGTTTTCAATTTTTCGTTGCAATCAATTAATGTAGAGTATATGAAGTCATTAATATTATCCATTCCAATTTTTTGAGAACTTTCATTCCATCTACTGTAATACAAACTTTTTTACATGAATCAGGTAACAAACTTTCAAAAACGAACTTTGAGTATTCACAGAATCCGATACTTCCTTTAGGCGTCCAATTTTTCATGGTGTTGTTACTTGGTATTATTATATTATATTGCAAGTTGGTTCTCCAATTACAAGGTATATTTTGATTTTTCTTTCCTGATAATTGCTTGAAAAATTGTTTTCCACTGAAATATCTACCAAGCAGCCAATACCGTTTCATAACTTCGTCATATTTATGGTGGTTTGGGTGTCTTGAATAATTTTCTAATTGGTTCTCAAGAAATTTCACAAAAAAAGTATCCTCAAATTTAACATATGTTTTTGAAGCTAATGGGTTGACAGATTCTGGTGGTGTGTGTAAATCTAGTTGTTTTTTTGGTATTGCTGGAGGGCTCAACAATTTTTGATTTAATTTGATATTCATTATTGTAAGTTTTCTCGGCATTTCTTAATGACTGAATAATTTTGAGTTCAAAATCGTTAATTTTTTGAGTTTTCAACATATTTGAAGTTTTTTTTCAATAATTGGTACATCACTTGAGGATAAAAAAATACAGATGAAAAGGAAGGTAGAACTGCAGTTCTGGATTATCAATAATTTGTTTAACTTTTTCCAATTTGTTTTCTAATGATTGTAAGAGTGAACGGCACTTGGAACACAAATCGGTTTTTTGCTTTGGTGTACACTTTTTGACACAATCAACTGCACACAAATATCCATTTGAAATCCTGCCAATAACCTTTCCGGTACCATCCAAAAAACAAGTTTTGCTAGCATCAAGCAGCAAGTTGTATTTTCCATAACCTGTTGTCCCTTTACACTCTTTCTCCACGACAGGTAGTTGGGATGAAAGCATTTTTTAATTTTATCTACGAATCGAAAAAAATGACTCAACAACAAACCATCAAAGAACTCATAAATCACTTAGAACAACAACAACAACAAATCAAAGAACTGCAAGATGCTGTTAAGACGCTCACACAAACAGTACAGCAATTAATTGAAGTTACAAAACCAACTCATATTCTAAAAAGATTTGAATCAGTTATTCAACACTGGTACATCCCAGACAGCAAGACCAACACTCTCAATTTAGTCATTCAAAATGCCGAAACTCAACAACAAATACTAAAGAAACTTAATTCACCAGCCATGACAGATAAAACACAAACAAAATATTTCGCTTCACCAATGATTTTTACATCATCTCCACAGAATTGAAACCAATTTCAAGACAATTCAAGTCAAAGTCAACCGCATGAACGTGCGTTTAATAGTTTTACCAGCACCAATGGTGCTAACAATAAACTAATTAGATTTTTTTGTGTGTGGCGGTTGGTTGTTTCGAAGCCTTTTGGCACTATCATAGTGGACGTTTGATTGGTAAGTTTCCTTATTTATTTGGGCTTTTACATATGCCTCTATTACCGTATGTCCACTCGACTCACAGCAGCTCCATGAAAGCTGCACACTTGATGACTCAGACAGCAATTCTTGCACATTTTGTTGGTACATTTGGCCGATACTTTTTTGTTTGTACAACTCTTCGAGGAGTTAGCACATACAGGCTTCGGTGTGAAGGTTGTGCTGACATTGTTTGTCATTGGAAGTGAGGAATTAGTTTGTGGAGGTTGAGCTTGGCTCACATATATATTGTCTTGTGATGAATTCATTTGAGTTTGTGTTTGAGAATGATGGGACAATATCACCATTGGCGTTTCTTTTGGAAGGTTGATATGATATTCACAATCCTCATCATCACAACAATTATTGCAACATGCTAAAATGCAACTTGGGGAAATATTATCAAATTTCTTTTTGCAATGTGGACATTTAGTCTTTTTTCTGTAAATTATGGGATTTGTAACTAAGCAATTGTTGAGAATATTTTCAAATTCAGGTGATAGATTAGGTGAATTTTCACCATGAACAGAGTGTCCATTACAATCAAATTTTGCAAATGCTGGAAAATTTGGAATTAATATGTTGTCTTCGAATGCTTTCACCCATTTACAATATTTTAAGTCTGAACTTATTGATTTTGGAATAAAGCTAGGTATTTGGGGAATGTTCTCTAACAATTTTCCCATAGATGAACGTGTGGTTTTGGAGTTTTTAAAATTGCTTCGAACAACATCTTCGAACATCGTTCGCTTAATGATTTGCACAATGACTGTTTCATCTTTGTGGTCAGTAGTATCTTTTGCAATTTTCTTTTCACGAGAAAAACTTTGCTCACCTTTTTCAGCTGAAAGAAAATTCAAATTCACTTTCCAGACTAATTGAGAAATTTGAATCCAAAGATCATGCAAATGCAATCCAACAATGGCTTTTCCCCATCTATTAATAACCAGACAACCAAACACAAAAACTTTTGTACAGAATTGATGGTTTTCAGACAAGGTATGCACTTTCTTATTATACATGAATTGTAAAATGTCCACAACAGCAAAAGTAATTCAGCATTTGCTTTTTCTTGAACGATGAATGGAAGTATAGTTTCAGGAAATTTACAAAAAATCATTCTCCAATCACCGTTTGAGAGAGTACTAGAGTGAGCATTGTTTCTGATATGAATATCTAATGCTGCAAAACACTCTGTTTCTTTGAAATACTTTTCTTTCTTGAACATTGTGAACATTCCTGTAGATATTCCTTTATTGACATGCAATATTTCCGACCCATTTTCATATTGATGTAAACCTCGCTGCTCTAGAGTTAAATGTTTGCCATCATTAATGATGTGTGAAAGACCTTCTTGCCCATGAGAAAAATTTTTAACAGGTTTTCCAGAGATTTGTTGTCAGTAAGTAATTTGATGCATTGTAAGTAGTCGGTATGTTCACAATCTTTAAATGAAATGTTGCATTTGGAGCATCGATAATGTCCACCTACTTTGTGATTCCATCGTTTAGCAGCATTACTGTAATCAGCGCTCATATATCTTGTGTATTTGAATGCAAACTCTTTCAGTTCAAAATATTGATCTCTCAAAACAGATGAAACTGTTGCCACGTTTTGTTTAGTCTCTGGACACCATGTATATATTATTGGTAGTGGTTTAGTGACAAAATTCAGCCCAGATTTATCAAACACATTTTCATCCCATAAGAATTGAACTGTAACTTTCACTAATGATTGGTTTAAGATACAAGTACCATCCATCCAATCGACAATTCCCAAATTAATATTAATAATAGAGATATGTTGTCGAATATACCCATATTTGTGACATTGGATCATATGTTGAGTTATTACAGGAATAATTCGTCGAACAACACCTTTCACTGCAACATCTTTCCCATTCAATGTTATTGGTATTGTAATAGGATAACCAATATATAACGATAGAGGATTTTCAAACACTTTACACCATTCTTCCATGGTATATAATTCACTATCATCCTCATCATTTTCAGTTGCCTTGCCGATACAAAGAGCTTCAACATCATCCTTCATTTCTTGCTCATTAATGGTTGGCATAAGAAGATCATCATCCAATTTAATAAGTCTTCGTTGGAATATTTGGATCGGTGGTACTTCATTTTTGAAATAATAGTATCCGAATCTACAAAAATCATTACTGAATTTGAAGGAAATTTGTAAGTGATCAGCAACTTTTTGCCACAAATTTAATTTTTCTACCTCAACTATTCCTGCAAAATATTCTATTGCTTGAAATAATTGTTCACTATTAAATGAGAGCAATTTTTGCTCAATGTAGATATATTTAAGAATTGATGGAATGTCTCTATTTAACGTTGATTTCTGTTGATTTTCAAGTGAGTGCAATATTTGATCATAATTGTCCAAAGAATTGAATTCAATATTTGTTTTGTTTTTGAAAATATTATACAATTCTTTGCCAAGGTCTGCACTGCTGAGTGATCTGTTGTCAAAGACATGGCAAATATAATCTTTCAATATTGAAATTTTCATGCACTTTCGAATTCTTGAGAACGGATTTTTCAAATGTGAATTTTGTAACTTTTCATGATTCGTTTGTTTGGCGTTGATGATATTCATAGTTTTAGCAGTTGATAATGATATTCCTGTGCCATAAGTGGCGATACCAGACATTAATTGATTTCTTTTTTGGATTTTCTTTGCTGTGAATTGTTTCACCATCTTGGACTGTTTTGTAATTTTACAGTTATACCATTTGGATTTCTCAATGGCAATTTTAGAATTTTTCACAGAAATTATTGTATTAATAGCTTCTTCAGCAGTGCAATTCAACAGGCACATTGAAATTGGGATAATTTTCTCTCTCACTAATTTTTGACGGTGTTTGCGAGAAACATTTTCGGTGTTGCTTTTGAGCTTCAAAATAGCTCTATGATTGGTTCGATGGAGCAACACTTCCGATGTTTGAGTCGGATCTTTCATCCATTTCTCTAACATGGATTCGAATGGTATTGATGTCATGTGGTAAATCGACAAGATGCCAAGAAACCCTTCAAACAACATGAACTTTGCGTGCTACAGGATGCTACAACAGCAAGCCAGAAATGACAGTAGCGTCACCAACTTTGCACCCCTCACTTTTCCCTCCCAAAAGACATACAGGACACGAGTATCGTCCACTCTGTCCATCATAAATTCAATGGTGTCATCATCATCTCTAAAATCTCGATTTCGGAACTTGTTGAAACATCCACGAATTCGTCACTTGGATCTAGCATTCAATTTTTTGTTGTGTTGTTGATAGGATTTAAAGCCTTTGTTGTGAGTGTATGTTTGGATGTGACATTGTAATAATAACAACAGCTCAACTCTTTCATGAGTGTACAAAATCATTGGTTTAATAATTTTACATGACTCTCTTGCAGTTGGCTGATTTGCAACTGTTGTGTGTATGTTATCATGAACTATCACATGAATTCTTGTCTACAAAAAGATAATACGGTGTTATATTAACATAAATGTATAGATAGCAATAATAATATTAGAACAAATTGAGATTCTTCTTAAGTTTCTTCTTTTGAACAGGTGGTAACTTGACGTATTCAGCCAATGTCATACCAAAGTGAGTCTTGAAATCTTCAGCAGAGAGATAGAGTTCCTTCTTGGTAGGATCAACACCCTTAGGGAATTTACCTTGCAAATCAGCGAGTTTGAATTTAGATGTTCGAGGATCAAGAAATTCTCCTTCCTTCTTTTTCTTGATGGCTTCAATGGCCTCCATCTTCTTTCTGGCTTCCTCCTCAGCAAGTTGTCTCTTCTTTTCCTCCTCACTCTTGAGATAGGAACCGAATTCGAGCTTGGTTTCATCCTGTTGTGTTGAGAGTGATGTTGTTGTTGTTGTTGTTGTTGTTTGGATTGGTGTGAGTAGGTTTTGTTGTTGTTGAGTGATAATGATCATCATCGTTGGCCAATTTACAACAGGAAGAGCAAAATTCGAGGGATGGGTTGATGAGGATGTTGTTGTTCAATTATTTGGAATGTAACACGTGTTGATGTGTGTCGTTTGTTGTTGAGGATGGAGAAGAATATATTGTAACACCCAATATATATATATTTGCGTGTGTACACAATGAATGTGTTCATGGATATACGAATAAGGGTCAGCAACAACATCATGATCATCTTCATCACACCAAGAACAATCTTCTACTTACGTAAATCTCTCCTGCACTCTTACCCCAGGCAGCTCCACTGCGGAATTTGGTTTCCTTTCGGTTGTTTTGATCCTTCTCATGAGTATCTAAATAACTTCCCCAAGCAAGTTTGGTTTCGTCCTGTCATTGGATTTTCAAAAGTAATAATGGTATTGACAAATACAATGATGTGCACCATCGTAGGAGGTAACACACGTCCAAGGAAACCCCAACACCATCAACAACAGAGTCGTCGTTGTCATCATCATTGGTTAGTACCACATTTCCATGAATATTCGTATACAACTACTACTTACAAATACTTGACCAGATTTACCCCATCTTGATGCTTCAGTTGCCTTTGTTTGTTTCATGGTTTGCAACAATCTTTCATGGGTGTCCAAATATGATTCAATGACATCACCACCAGTGGAGGAAGTCACTGCAGAATCATCGACAGCATCGTAGGCATCGTATGGGTCGACTTCATCGTTGCCTCCTCCGTTGTAGTGATCCTCATCATCCTCGTCATCATCATAGGGTTGTTTTTTAGCAGCATTGCCAGCAGTGGATGTTGTCTTTGGTGGTTGCTTTTCCTCATTCTCGAGTTCTTCCAACTTTTTGAGAAGTTTGTCCTTTGCTGCTTGATATTGCTCTTCGTCCATGATACCATCATCAAGAAGGTTTTGGAGAGAGTCAATTTGATCCAAAATTTCGTCTCTTGTTGACATTGCTGGTGGTGGGTGATGTGTTTTGTTTGTTGGTGGTTCGGAAGGAGATTGGGGAGATTTTTTATTTTTTTTAATGTGAAATTGTTTTGGCATCTTCGATGACAAGTGATTGATGAGTGGCTTGTTTGTGATAGGGGATGTCTTCGTGACCTCCAATGTTTGAGATTTACAAAATACAAACAAAGCGTTTGTTATTGAAGTTGGTGTGAAGGAATTACTGAGGATTCCAAGCTTATTGCTTCTTCCTCTGTTAAATGACCGCAATTTGAGATAACGACTTGCCGTGTTACTTTCCCAATGTCACTTCCAAAGCTTTCTATTTTCTTTAGTACGTCAAATCCGTTCCTTACTCTGCCAAAAACAACATAGTGATCATCAAGCCAAGGAGCTTTGCATAACGTAATGGCAAATTGTGAAGTATTTGTGTTGGGAGAACCAAAATTTGGACATGTTAAGGAAAAGGGCTCATGCTTGTACTCAAAGGATTCATCTTCAAACGTTCGGGAAGTGACAGCGTGGCCAGACTGTCCGCTGTTCGAGACAACGTCACCTCCCTGTCAGTGCCAAGCAAACAAATTCCGAGGTCAAAATTCCGAGAGTTGTATAAATATTAAAAGCAAGATAATTACCTGTATGACGAATCCTTTCACGATTCGGTGAATGTTCGTCCCTTTATAATGTAAATTGACAATAGCATTATTCAATTCCTTGACAGGTTTTGTTTTTCCCTTATCACCCAAACACAAACTTTTAAAATTCTGAACCGTCTTTGGAAGTTTCTCTTCATACAGCTCAAACACGACTCTTCCGAGGAACTTCTCTTCCCCACTCAATTTTCCATCCTCCTCCACAACACCATTACTCACCTCAAACTCCATAAACGCATGAGGATTCACTTTGATCCGAGGTGTTTGAGCATTCGATTTGACGGTTGGTCTTCGGGCAGAGCCTGCACTTGCTTTCTTGGAAGACATTTTTTCATCGCGAATGGCGCCCGGAAATTTACAATTACGATCAACATTTCCGAATATCAAAAGTATTAAAGGAACCCTTAAAGGAATGATCAGAAGATTCTCAATGGGCTGTTTTTTTAAATATTTGGTAACATTGCCTTTATCCTTCCTTTCAAAACGTTGGGAATGAGAGGGATCGAATCGGATCACCTCCTGGCAAGATATTTTACAATTAACAATAATTACTGTCCTGTCCGAGTCTGACCTCAGATTCCAAAAAAAAAACAATCACTAGGATGGCCATCAAATTGCATGAGATACTGCTGGCTTGGATCGGAGTTGGTAGACAAGAAGCCTCCTTGCAGCTGGCATACACATCATCATCTTCAACACCGTCGATCTCACTCTTGATGACCATGAATAATACTCATCCCCATAATACAACCATGACGGGAGGGGTGAATTGGGAACAATTTCCGCAAGGAGTCTTGTCGTGTATTGCGTGTATTGTGAGTTTGATTTGGTTCTGCTGCAGCCTGAAGGGAATGTTTAAAAATCAAATTAGCCTTCAAAGAAAATTATTTGTCATGATATTTTGCTCGTGTTTTATTCGCACAAGTATGTTTGATCGATTCAAAAATATGAAGCCAATCTGATGTCACAACTGGGATGGAAAAATATTATGTTTAATTATTAATTATATTCATGTTATTTAATCGATTCGTCACAAATGATACAAAATAGTGCAATCTCTCATATTTAATCAGCTGTGTTTTAGATACAACAGAGACAATCCGATTTGTCCCTACATTTCCAAAGTGTCTCAAATTTTGGATATTTACGCTAGTTCAAGCAATTTTGTAATCTATCTAATATTGGGTTTGTATTGGGCAGAGCAATATTTCACTATGAAGAAAATTCAAGATGACACTTCTTATGAGAGTTCTTCAGGGAGTGAAACAAATACCTACTTTATGAAAGTGAGAAAGATATTGAACATTATTTTCTGGGTGCTTTCCGTGCTGTCTTTTCTATTTGTCACCCCATTTGCAATTTTGATTACTGTGTTGGATCATCATACATTTGGTTATGGAACGTGGAGTTATCAAATATCACGACTCGTTATTCGATTAATTTTGTCATGGGGAATTTGCCTGACATTAATGATTTTTGGTGAGTAGCTGCTGATTTTCTCGAGATATGTAGTGCCAACAACAATTTATTAACAGGTCTTCTTGTGTTTAGATTGTACAGAAAACAAGATAACTCCACGGAAGAATCAAGTCAATCTCGAAAGAATATTCAAAAAGTGGCTTTGATTTCAATTATTTGTACTTCTGCATACTTCTTCCTGTCGTGCACCAATATTGCGACAACGATAGAATGGGAATGGTACTCTCGCTTTGAATATGGTAAGTAGAATGCTAGTCACTCTTGGAATATATCACACACTTTGTTACGTAGCTTATGTTTTCTATATTGTAAGTAATGAAATGAAACACCCACCCACCATTTTTAACAATTTTCTCACAATTAATTCATTAATTGATAATTAATATATTATCGATTAAATTGTCTAGACCTTTGCATTGATTGAACTTTTTGCAAATGCCATCCTTTTAGCATTTCTTATACCAAAACCGGTGGCCATGGCTATTGGTAGATGTTTTTCCTTACCATGTTGTGGACAGGAGGAAAGTGAAAAAGCAATTATGCTCAGGAATAAGCTGTTCTATGATAACATTATTTCATTAGATGAAGAAACCTTTCAAGAATTCGTCTCTGAGCAAAACGACTTTGAAAGTGATGTGTTACCTGAGGAAAGCCCAATCATCTACAACAGTAGCCTGTCGTCATCATATGATTCGCCAATTTTAAATCAAAAGATGTAGAAAACTCTCTATTTTTCATTGCTGAAGTGAAATATCAATTCAGCTGTTCTTTGAATTGAGGACTTGGTCAACGGATGAGATTTTCCAAGCTGAGAGGCATACAAAACGACGGCCTTTTTAAACCAAGATATCCCTTCCTCTGTCTTGTTCATGCCGAGACATACTGTTCCTAATTTCCTCAGAAAGTCTCCATGGTCTTGTACAGTAATAAAATCCAGAGACTCAATTCCTTTCTCTGGAGACGTTGGGTCTACCATCAAATTATTGTACAGATTAATCAGTACAGAGTAAGCAGCGTCGTAGTTTCCAACCTTAACATAGATCACACTACTTTGAATAAGTATTGAATAGAGAAGTTTTTTGTGGATGTACGGAAGTCCAGAGTCAAATGCAAACCCAGAAAGTATGGGAAGATACCTGTCCAATACAGCAATAGTTTCTGTTAGTCTGACACTGTATCGACTCGAAAGAGACACTAAAAACTTAAACAGGTACAAAATTTTGTCATCATTTTCCTCTTGCTCACATAGATTCAGCAATTCAATGATCATATCAATACTTGTTTCGATATTGTTTGATTTGAGATTGTTCTTGATTTTCAAATACAATACTATCTTTTTTCTTTTCAGAACTGACTCTAGTCTCAAATATTGGAAGAGCAACGGAGTTTAGTTCTCTTTCAGTTTCTCTCAGTCGCTCATCAAAGAAGGAAGACTGGTCGGTCTTGAGATAATTAAGGCACAACATTACATTTGTCACAAACCTGCAATCAAACACTGTGCGTTGTTCTTGGAGGCGTGGAAGTAATTTTTGCAAAATAATTTCTGATGTTTCGAAATTTCCAAGCTTGAACTGAGTCATGGCGAGACCATTCATAATAACAAGGCTCAAGTTTTTACATCCCTCAGTAAATTCTTTTACCTTCTTGTCAAGAGAGAACCTTTCTGGTTTTATGGGAGATAATTGTTCTGACGAATACGTAATTGGGCCAAAAATTGTCTTGCTATCTTTGGTATGGTCTTTTTGACACAACTCTTCATAACCAAATTCAGCTATTAATTGTGTAAGGTGTTTCAATGCGTCGGAAAGATGAAAGTTTGCGCTGTTGATTGCATTTGATTTTAAAAACAATAAACCTAAATCTGTACTAAATCTCACCAGTTGCACATTATTCAATCCACAGATGAGTTTATGAGTTGCCATTTCCGTCAGCTTCTCTTCTACTTGTTTATCGAATTGTTTAAATACTATATTCCTCTGTTTTTTTGGTGACTTTGCTTCTTGTTCCGAAGTGCTCCTCATTGAATGATTTGTAGAAGGACGGTTCGGAGAACCCACTCTCACCCTTTTATCCTCCATTCTTCCCATCCTCAATTAATGATCATGATCATCAACACCCTGCAAGATCTTCAACAAAAGTGCTTCAACTGATAATTATTGCTCGAGTCCGTGAGCAACTAACTCCTCAACAAATATCGATATTATTTTCAAACAAACAACACAAAATTCCGAAAGCAAAATAAACTATTCAAAATGTACAACGATCAATTATTTGGCGGGTAAAATTTTTTAATCTCTTCAAGTGCGACTGGACTAACAACACTCTCCAATGGATGGAAAGTAGATTTAAGCGTATGAGAGAGATGAACAACACATAATTACATGCCCACAAAGGAATCGACATTATAGCTTGGTTCAATTCGTGAAACAACTTCTGAGAGAGTACCAATCATTCGCTTGATAAAACATTGAGATGGAATGGTTCGAATATTGCAAATGAATTCAAACCTGTTGAAGTTTGTATTCCATACCAAGTAGTACACTTGTTTTCTACTCTTTCTCTCTAACTTGGCATGTTTTTCAATGCCGTCAATAAATGATTCAATACTTGTAATGTTGGAGAGTTTGATTTGATAGGTGGCATTAATTTCGTCTTCAAATTCTATGGAATAGTCCTTAATAAATTTGTCTGTTGCGTTTTTCAAAACATTAATCCATTAGCACACGTGTCAATGAATGGTCACTGATTTGTTTCCAATATAAAACTCACCTTCCAAGTAAATAATCATGTGATAGCCACCAACAGCCATGCTGCAAATATTCTTCTTTTCAAATATTGGATGATGAAATTTTGTTGGCTTGTGTTGAAAGCATTGATCCCTCCATAATTGGCCACTAATGAAAATTTCATTCTTGTCTATTCATTGTCATGAATGATGGTGAATAAATTAATTTACTTCAGATGGACTCACACTGGTGTACAAAACACTTACCGGATAGAAAGACCGTACATTCTCTACCACACCTCACATCTGTGATTCTGCGTCCTGTATATTCATGAATTTTGAGGTCTGTAACTGTTGAGACAAAATTTTCTTTTTCGAAACCTGGAATACCTAATGAACATTGAGATGAAAGATCTGTCACGTGATGAATTACCTACCTAATTGACCTTTCGTGTTATAACCACAACCATAGATATGGCCATCTCTTGTTCGAAACATGGTATGAGAGTCACCACATTGAACATCCACAATTATAGACTCTGTATTTACAATTTCCTTGTATTTAAGCTCTGTAACCTCAAATACATCTTCAGTATGACCTAATCCCAGAGCTCCAGAATAGTTTCTTCCACAAACATATACTCTTCCAAGCTGAGTCAAAATTACAAAATGACAGTCACCACATGCAACTCGTCGAATAGGATCTGTTGGGTCTTGTATAAAAACAGGTTTTCTATTTACAGGAAGGTTTGTTTCTTCGATATCTCCATTCAGTAGAATTGTTCCATCATGAGTTTGGAATAAAGTAAATCGTTGTCCAGAATATACATGATGAATTGTATCTAAATCTTTCAGTAATGTGGGTTCCATCACCCAATTTTCTGAAAGACTTGACAATTGAGAGTAATAATTGTAACCACAAACATACACAGAGCCTTTTGCTGTGAGAAAGAGTGTGTGAAACTGGCTACAGACAACCTCAATAATCTGAGAATCAAATGCAAAATTTAACCTTACAGGCTCATAGACTGTCTTGGCATGATTTAATCCGAGCTGTCCAAAAAAGTTGTTTCCAGATACTTTTGAAAGTTAACAACCACTTGAATGATTTCTCTTAAAACCTACCATATACTAAATTATCAATGGTGACTAAAAATGTTTGTGCAATTCCACACTCAATCATTCGAATGTTTTGATTTGAGCACCGCACACCATTGGATTGTATGAGTGGATGGCATAGCGTCTCCATACAAATGTCATTTGGCATATTTTGTGTGATTTCTCTCGGTCGTTTGTGAAGTAATTGGCCATATTGATAGTTGCCCAGTGTAAGAAATACAGTTCCATCATGCTCACACTCTGGATCGGAAGTGATGGGCCAATTCATGTATGCATTACTGGGCTCAAAAATCATAGAATGGCTGTCAAATGTCGGAGCATAGTTTGGTTCGTGCTGTCTGTAGAAACCTTGACTTGTCGATTTTCCCGAAACGTAGGAGTTCCCCATTCTATGTGCGACGATAATTTTCCAATGATAATAAATAATTAAATGATGACTAACAGTAATTTAATGATTCCTTCCTCCGCGAATTGCAATGTTATATTTAGCTAACCAGATGAATATTAATTTTGTCAGACTCAATCGATCCAAAGTTTAACAAATGAGACTTCGAATTATCACAAGAAAACGAGCTCGTTCAATTCTCTACTATCTCTCTTCGGAATGACTTGAAACAAATTTCTGATGATCCTCCAACAACTAGAGTGTGTTATAGCTTTGATTCAACACAATCCGTAACGAGGGATGTTGATTTAAAAAAGCCTTTTATAAATATGAATATGAGCGGCTTTGAAAATCAAGAGACTCTTGATGTTGAGAATTTTTTTCAAAGAACAAAAAAAAAATGAAAAAGGCCGTCAAGTCCATCCTAAAGAGATCATCCTCCCCAAAAGTTTCCAAGAGAGCAACCCAACTAGAGGAAACTATTTGGTCTACCTATACTCCTTTGGCAGTTGCTAATAATGCTGTAAATTTGGGACAAGGATTTCCTGATTGGAAGGTGGATGGTATGTTTCATAAGGTCATCTGATGATGATGAAATATTTTCGTGATTTATTGTCATTACGCAATACCTACTCGAAAATCAATACTGTTATGATATTCTGATAATAATTGATTTTATTGAATGAATAATAATTAATATATAATAATTCTAAAAAGATTTTGTCCTGCAAGCTTTCGCCAATCAAGCAGGTCAACCTGTTCATCAATATGCCAAAGCTCATGGTGATCCGATTCTTGTTCAAGCTTTGCAAAGACTTTACAATGACAGCTCTCTTTCTGGATTTAAATATGGAAGCTTTTCTCCAGAAGAAATTCTAGTTACCAATGGTGCAAGCGATGCGCTCTATATTGTTATTCAATCATTGGTCAACCCAGGTGACGAGGTCATTATCATTGAACCATTTTATGACGCCTACAAATCAGCTGTTGAGCTATCTGGAGCAAAACCTGTGTATATTCCTTTGCGACCTCCAGAAAAAGTATGTTTAGTACACAACATTACATTTTTAACACATTGATTTGATCTATTTGTATCTAGTACATAGATGAGAATGTAAGAAGTGCTCAAGAATGGAAATTGGACATTCACGAATTGCGTTCAAAGATCACAAAAAAAACTAAGGCAATAATTTTAAACACTCCTCACAATCCAACTGGTAAAGTGTTTGATGTGAAAGAATTGGAACAAATATCGCAAATTGTCCTTTCTCATAAGAATCTCTTTGTGATTAGTGATGAGGTTTATGAATTTTTAACATTCAATAGACAATTTTGTAACAGAATTTCAAATATTGATGGAATGTTCGACAGAACTCTAAGTATTAGCTCTGTAGGAAAAACATTTTCCGTAACTGGATGGAAAATTGGGTGGATATTGGGTCCAAAGTCACTCATAAGATCATGCTATTTAGTGAATCAATATATCAAGTTTTGTATTAGCACTCCACTTCAAAGAGCCACTGCAGAATGTATTCATTATGCTATTGACAATGATTACTTTTCTGTGATTAGGAACAGACTTTTGGAGAGACGTGACATGCTTTCAAAAATGCTCGTTTCTTCGAACGTCAAACCTCTGATGGCAGAAGGTGGATATTTCTTGTTGACAGATGTTTCAAACGTACAATTTCCGTATGAACCAAACAATCCAGATACTAGGGATGTTCAATTTTGCAAATGGCTTCCACAAAGCGATGTAAAGTTGGCGGCCATTCCACCAAGGTAAGTCTTTGAACTCGGCAATTGTTTTCACCGACACTTTCATTTAGCGCCTTCTACTCCAACGAGCATAAACACATGGTCAAAGATTTTGCCAGGTTTTGCTTTTGTAAAAAAGAAGAAACTATTTTGGCTGCAGAAAAGAGTTTGGAAGTTCTTAGAAAATATACCAAATAAGCATTTATAATATAATGATTATTATTGCTTTAAATGATTATTGTCACGTGAATAATTACCTTAATATTTCTCCTTTAATATATCCTCGTCATAAATGATTACATTCCACCAAAGTAATACGATTCATTCCAATTTTCAAAATTAACCAAATTTGATTTGTTCATAACAGTACAATAGCCAAAAACACTTTATTTTACACACAAACATTTGTTGCAACGACCACAGTCCTCTCATCCTCATTGAGTGGTTCTATGCGTTGTCACAACCAATCATTCATCTTGTGAACAACACAAACGATCAGACAAAACACTCTCCTCACACAGTAAAAATAGCTGATTGTTTGAAGAGAGGCCGGAAAGAGCTCCTCCTTTCATCAAAAAAACGAAATTCTCGGTGTTGATTGGATATCTTGCATTGAAAAATCTGAAGGAGATACTGTGTTGTGATTCAAATCTCTTGAAGTAAGTTTGATTTCAGAGTTTTTGTGTTTTCCAAATGATGATCATTTGAATTTTAAAGTTGTTACTAGAAATTATTATTACTAACGAAAGATCAAGATGAATATCAACTATGATCAGGAAACGGAGATGTTTATTTGTGGGGGAACTGGTGTTGAATTTACATCAAACATTTCTGCCAATCAACCTCTCACAAAGACATCACTCTGGGACCTCTACTTTTCATCATCGGGAACACAATCAAACAGAACGTCCACTCCCGTCACTCAACAAACTAACGAATTTAATTCACCCACATCAACAACGAGTAGTAATACTTCCACCACCATCACAACTAACTGTTCAACAACGAATCATGGATCATCTGCTGTGAGCGATCAGACAGCATCGTCTTCACCAATCACAAGCAGTCCGAACGCATCAACCAAATTACCTGGTTCAAAGCCCAGTCGTTTAGAAAGTCCAAAAGTATCACCACCATTGACAATCAATAATGCACTACAAACAACCAAATCCCATCCATTCACACAGGCCTCTAGAAATGTGGTTTTTGTATCCACACCCTTTAGTGAAGGTGTTGTATTTCATAATTATAAGGAAATATTTCTTTGTGGCCATATTCTGAAAGAGGTGAGTATTTGAGTGAAGTGACAACATTTCAATTTTTACACCATTACTAATTTTTCTATTAAGGCTGTTCAAACACTTCACAAAATTCCTGTATATTCCGAAACAGATAATTCCATAAGTCAACTTGTAACTTGTCGACACTCCCTGTTTGTGCTTCTTTCTAATGGTAAATTATATGCAGTGCGAGGAAATGAAATGGTGCTTTACTTTGCCAATGACAAGAGGAATCAACAAAGCTCAGAAACTGCAACGAAAAGTCTTCTCAAAGAACTCTCCTTTGAAAAAACAGTCAAATGGGTCTCCAATGGAGGAGGGAAACACTTTTTCCTTCTCACCACTGACAATGAACTGTATGCCATAGGAGATGATACTTTTGGACAAATTGGTTGTTGTACCCATATTGGTTTAGGAAATGCATCAATTAAGACAGGCAACTTCAATTCCACCAGTTCAAAATCTCCTGGATTTGACGATAGGAAAGAGAGCAGGACCAATTTGGAAGAATATGAATCCACTACATTCTATCCAAAGTTTGTCAAGGTGCCCATTGATAAGACTGTATCCATTCAAGACTATGAAATTGAGAAGATAGAGTGTGGGTTAAATCATACATTTGTTCTATTGAAGCATATCAATACTTGCAAAAAGCTGCTCTTGTCAACAGGATGTTCCTATTATGGCCAAACAGCTGTAGGATCTACACGAAATAGAAACAGATTAACACCTGTTGATTTTGACCACTGTGACGACATTATTGATATTAAGTGTAACAATAATGGGTCTTTCATAATGACACCCAAAGCACTTTATTATGCTGGCATTAATGATCAGAATATTCTTGCAATGAACAAGGCTTACTGTTCTGTGTTTGCGGAAGTACCTCTGATGACTCACCTTGCTTCCAATGATCAATTCTCCATGATTGATTGTGGATATAATCATTGCATGGTTGTGACCAAGAGAAATAGAATATTTGGTTTTGGTCGATCATCCTCGAATCAGTTTGGAATTGGACTCAATAACTACATTTGTCAGGAAATTGAGTGCAAAGATTTGTTCGACAAGGAAATTGTGGGAGTTTGCTGTGGACATTCTCACACCATTCTGTTTACTCAGCCTCTTCGCTCAATGGTTGAAGATGATGAAAAATTGGTAGACGATTTAATCAAATTGAGATCTGCAAATCATTTGTGGGATGTTCAAGTGTTCACAGCAGCAAAGGATTATTCGGTAAAAATTCCACATTACTTCCTAACGAGGAGAAGGCCTGAATTACTTCACTATGATCGATCAAAGGCTCCCAAATCTAGAGAGAGTCTCAATTGCCTAGTCGATTGGATCTACTTTAATAACTTTTCGAGCGTTACCGATATTGAAACTCTCATTGATTTATTAGAATGGATGACGACGAATCATGTCTCTGATGAATACCTCTCTACCATGGTGCTTAATGAAGCGATCACCCAGACCAATGAAGAAAATGTGTATGACACGATCCAATACATATTGAACAACAAATATCCAAAGGATGAGTTTCCACTTCACTCATATTGGCATCACGCTTTGAGCTTCTGCAAACAATTTATTGTGGAAAATACATTTAACAAAATCAAAAACAGTAGCTACTTGAAACAGAACATTTTGGTTGAAATTGCAAAGCTTTCCAACCCTACTCTCCTTAAGACCAAATCTCTTGGAGAGCTTGATCCACCATCTACTATTCCTGAAATTGTAGCAGAACTCTTTGATGACGAAGAAACAAGTGATTTTCAAGTTGTACTTGACCGATCAAGAGGTTTTATTATTTATTGCCACAAATCAGTTTTAGAATGTAGATGTAGCTTCTTTAGCATGAAGAAATATGGTTTCCAAGCAGCTACCATCAAAGAAATTGATTTCTCTCAAGTGTTTTCTGGTTGGAAAACTTCTGAAGAAATTACATATGATGACTTTCTACTGTGTCGATCTTTAATCCATTTCTTTTACACAGGCAAAATTTGCATTACCACCAAAAACGCCCTTAGTCTGATGTTGATATGGGAGGCAATGAAAATGCCAGAAAAATCAAAGCTATTTGAAGTTTGCATGGATTTTGTGGCAAGGGGACTCTCTGTTGACAACATTATGGATGTAATTGTTGCTGTTATTAATCGACCTCACCACAATGCTACTTTCAATCAGCAAGGTCATGATTTTGGATCATTCACACATTTCTTCTCAAAACCTCAAGAAGTTCCTGTTCGGTATGATTATTCCTATCTTCAAAAAGAATGTTTGCACTTTTGTGCCAACAAATGGAAAGAAATTTTATTGAGATATCGCAGTCAAATATTGAAATACTTAACGAAAGAGCAATTGTTAGAAATCACATGCTTGCAAAATAGAGTGTCCTTTCCCTGTAGTGAGTGCTAATGTGCATTCATTTATGTAATAAACCCTAACGTTGAGACCATCCTCCGAAAAAGAACTCCCTTATGATGGAATGCATTCTTCTGGCCAGAATTCCTCCATCCTAACAAATTATGTTGTTGTAAATTCTTAATTTTTTTTGTGTTTAAAAATGAAAAAGTTGCTCTCGCTTTCTTTTGCCTCTTCCGCCATCAAATCATCCTCTTCGCTTCATCACTCGGCTCTTCCTTCTGTGGTAGCCATTTCGGTAGTACAACAACATGCTCTCCAACAAGAACAATTCCTTCTCAATAATGAGTACATAAACAACACACAAAAGAGGTTCGGCTCAAAACATCTCTACATTAGAGGTAAACTTCACTATCAAAAGAAGCTTCAACAAGAGAAGAAGGTAGCCAAACTTTCTGAAAAGGCTCAAGCAGCCTATCGTTCCACTGTTGAACGTAGTCAAAATTTTGCCTGGGAGCCATCAACTCCAACCGAAGAATTGTACCAGAAGAATATCCTTGAATTGAAGAATACCAGAAAGAGACCTTCTGCCCAACAATTCCTCGATATGCTTTCTACAGTACAAAGTGCTTCTGATTTCAATTATACAATGCGTTATTGGAGAACATTATGTTTGAGAAGGATAAAGTTTACTCCAAAAAGCACCCATGCCATTCTTGAAGCAATGGAAAAGTATGACGAAAACCATCCACAAACATCCATCGAACGTAAGTTTCCGTGATTACAAAACGCTCACCACTTGTCCGAATTGATGTGCTCTCTGTTCAATCTTTTTATTATTTTATGATTTGATTCATTGAAATTAATTTTCAAAATATTCTCCATTCACACAACGCATGTCATCATGTAAACAATTCTATCCATTGGAAAATCGTAACGGAACAATATTTCAATATTATATTTAGTAATTAAGAACTCTAGCCCAACTAAACTTGGCCAACCTCTCGCTAAGGAAACACTGCGTGATTTTATTTCAAAGCTGGTAAATGATCATAACGATGTTGAGAATGCTCTCATGTTGTTTAATGAATTCAAACGTGGTCATTTAAAATTGACAGCTCTCACTGAGGATTTCGAGTTCATCTTTGAGCTCATCAAGGATAAAGAAGTTTCAAAAGAGAAAATTATTGAATTGTTCGATAAGCAACCAATAGGAGCAGGAATTTCGTGCTCACCTTCTGTATTGACAACTGTTTACGAAGCTTTCAACGAAGTTGGAGAAGGCTTGGATGTTGCAATTAAGAAACGAGTTCTCAGATACTTGCGAGATCAATCTCTCGGAAAAGATGACAATATTTATGAAGACACCAAACAAAAGCTTTCAGAACTTGTTGCAGCCAACACCTCCACCACTACTGAGGAGGCAAAAGAAGAGTAATTATAACCCATTCTTGAACAGAAATGACAATACTATATAATACACTTTGGTTGTTTTAAAGTATCCTTCTTGTGAATTTTTCATTTGAAAAATACATTCAATTTGTTTGAATTAAAAATGCAAGACGAGGACGACCTACTTTTGGGTGCCGTTGAAGAAGAGGCGATGGCCCAACATCTAGGCTTTACGGACGATTTTGATCATCATCAGGGTAATGGTGGTTCATCGAGTAGCAGCGTTGGAGGATCTTCTATTCATATTCCAACAGCCGTTAACGGAGCATTAATGAACAATCCATTATCATCGGTAACTCCAACCACCGCAAATCATCATCTGATGTTAGGTGTTCCGACTACAACGAATAATGGACATCTTCCTCAAGCACCAACATCTTCAGCCGCCTCTCACTTAATTCCATCGGCAGCCTCTGGTGCTGCTTTTCTTCATCCACTTCTTGGTATGTCTCTCACACCTCTTGGTATGCATCCATACGTTCCGCTTCATCCAACCATTCCGCAGATGCCTCTTCCAAATGGGATTCCACAACCACTTCTGGGGTTGACTTCACCAGCATCATCACAACTCCTTTCATCTCCCTTGGCGTTTGGTCATCGGGTATTACCTCCTACTGAGGAACCTACCGAAGAAGAACAAGAGGTTTACGAAGTTTATGATGATGATAAACAAGATCCAACCGAATTTCCAACATTGGCGCAGGAAGATGTTACTAATGAGCAACGACTCGATGAAATCCTATCTGGGGTGCCAATTTCAGAAGAACAAGAGAGAATGAAATATTACATGGCTCATGGAGTTAAATATCCTTTTGTGGCACAATGGAGAAATCCACTAATACACTCCATAAGAGAAAATGTAATCGTTAAACATGTAGTAACCTTTAACCAATATTTCGGAGTAGTTGTAATTGTGGAACCACTTTATGTCGGAGCAGATAAGAAAAAGAAAAAAACCACTGTAACCGATTTGCGTAGAACTGGTTTCTATGTACATGCTGCTGACCTCTATGGTATGAAGAAAAAGAGTGTGATTGGAAGATTATTGGATGATCATCGAAAATATAGACAAAGATGCATTCTTGTAAATGAAACCAAGGCCCTCTACGAGTCACAAGACGTTCAGATGTTGAAAACTAAGTGTGAAGCTAAAATCCCAAAAATTAACGAAATTACAAATTTACTAAGCAATATGACACAACGACTGAAGAGCAGTGAGGACCCTGAGCTCGTGACTGTCGTGAATAGATATGAATCTCATGGAGGAAACCCTCCCCAAAAAATTAATAAGAAAATCGATGTTGCCAAAGCACTTGAAATTGATGACATTAATGAGAGAATTACCAATTTATGTCCTCCTGGTACGGGAAGTATTAACGACTTACCAACGTTGGTGCGATATGCAACAACATGCCTTAAATTCCCATTCGAAGCCAAAGTGACGTCGCTTTATTCTTTCCTTAATGATCAACAAGTAGAGTTTACAGTATTACTGAATAGTGTAAATTATCGATGCAAACAGGGTATCATTTTTAAAGGATCGATTTTGTCTGGAAGATTGGAACCCATTGATCAAAGGTTTAAAGTTCATACCCAAACTGATGATGACGATGATTCTGGTGCAGAGGATGGCCCAACTAACAGAAAAAAGAGAAAGATGTCCTCTCATACCTCTCTCGATTCATTCAATGGCCAATCAGTTAAGGTGGAATGCTCTCGGCTGAGATTTGAAGATCCAAAGTCAGTCAATTTCAAAATTCTTCTCGATTATCAGACATGGTTCTGTCAATCCACTCTGTTCGATGAGAAGAAGGTGGATGATCAATGGAACAATCTGAGATTTTATTTACAATTTGTGGAGTAAATTATTATAGCCAACCATATTTTGTCTTTTAAAATGTAGGTGTCTTTTATCATGAAAAAACAACTCGCTCAATACTTTCAACAATCCTCTTTGAATTGTAAATTCTCCTCATAATTTGAAAAGCGACTACAAGATAATTACCTGAGATCTTGAATCACATTATTAATGTAGTTTCCATTGACTTATTGAATGCCTTTCTTATCTTGTCATTCTTATTGATGTTCTCCTCATTTCGAAATTGTACAATTTTCTTATCTTTAATCAAAACAAAGACATTTATGTATTTCAACTTGTTGCATTACATGTTTCTTCCTTTCATTTCATCCATTCACCTTCAATGAATTTGTTGTTTCATAATTTCCAATAATTCCCATAATTTCAAATTTATTTTTTCTTTCTTTTCAAACCCTTAACTATTTGCTTGAGTTGCAACCCTCTTGATATTTCATACTTACCTTGAAGGGGAGTCGGAGATCATCTATTCCGTATCCCGATTGGTCGACGCTTACCTTGCACTCTGTGGGCTGTCCCAACCGTAGTCAGTGACCTAGCGTCGCTGCCTTCCTTCAGAATTTTTGGTACGTGAGAAGGTGCCTAGTTGTATCTTCTCGCTCTCTCATTGCAACAAGAGAAAATACATTTTCGACAATCAGTGATTATGGCTATTTTTGAGTTAAAACATTACACTTAAATCTAAGTAACAGTAAAGAATATTGAGAACCCTCACATGCACTACGTGTTGAAATGAAATGGATATAGAATGACTACGGCCATATCACGATGAGGCACTTTTTCAATTACAGACATGGTAGCTCTACAGAGTTTTGTTACTTAGATTTAAGTATAATGTATGTAAATGTTGATTCCAGTGTTCACTACCATGTCAATTTGGTGAAGTTTCAATGTCAGCCTTCAGATCTCCTCATATCTGAGATAAGAATCTTTTTCTGGTTGTTGTTTTGGAAAATGCATATTATTTGCTGAAACCACAAGTTGCAGGAAAGTTTCAAAAGTTTCAACAGGTAATCCTATTCAAACTGACTTGTATTTTGAGGCAAGTTGTGTAATTCTAACACCGCGAACTGCTCATGATTCAGAAGCGATTGGTGGCGAAAATCCACCCTTGCCTTTTTGATGCTTATATTTGGAGGGCATCTTTTCCGATTTGAGAAGTTAAGCATCAGTACTGAGGTTGGAGACAACTTGGGAACCTGCAGTGCTGTAGCCTTTTTGAGTTTTTCTTTTAACCCAAAGTTTTGTTTTTTAAATTCTTGCGTTCATGAAGCGGATGTTGGTTGGACTCAGGTGAGAGGTATCGATATCATCAATAAGAAAGTTACATTGTAATCATGAGGTTGAAAACGAAACCTAATAATGGTTCGATCTAAAAAATGGCCGAACACCAAACATCCTCCCACTACTTTTGCGATGATCATGATGAACACCATTTGTCCTTGTCATCGTCCACAAAAAAACAAATTATATTTATACGACATGGAAGATCAGTATTCAACGAATTATATGTGGAGAGTGGGGAGAATTGTCCTCCGAATGATCCTTGGGTGATTGATTCAGAGCTCTCGGAAATAGGTCTCTCCCAAGTGCAAGTTTATAATGGACATTTGGGAAAATTACTTGAAAAGGCGTTGAAGAGTACTTTGCGAAATGATTCACACAAACAATCGAGCAACAATGATTGTTCTATGAAAATTATTTCTAGTCCATTGACGAGATGTATTCAAACATGTTTTCATGTGTTAAACACTCATCAGATACTGCTTGTGAACAAAGAAGAAACTGTTTTGAATGAATCTAGAAAAATTATTGAGATCGATCCTGATTGCACAGAACTTGAAGAATCTTCATGTGATGTTGGAAGTACATATTGTGAATTAATTGCCAATGAAAAGATGAAGCATATACTATCTCATTTTGATTTGAGACTCATCGAGAATAGAGGAAAGTGGTGGTATCAAAGTGAGGATAATTCCCAGCAAACAGTTCATTTTGAGCCTTGGGAACATTTTATGGAAAGAGTGAGGCGATTTACTGCTCGTTTGCATACTGACCTCACAACCTGTGACACCATCGTTGTTTTTTCTCATTTTACTTTCATCAGAGAGTGCGTCAATTATTTGGCATCATCTCTAAAGATTGACCATGCTCATTCCATTGTTGGAGAAGAGGAATCAAAACAGAAAAACATCCCAATATCGAATCTCGAAAATCGAGAAGTAATCATTTTAGAATTTGATCGCAATTAAGGAAGACATGTTAATAATTGAGCAGTTTTTTACTTTCAATATTTCAAATAATGAATTATCCAAAAGATCATCATACATATTTTAACGTGTGACATTTGCGAGATTTTTACAAGCCAGTGATAGCCATTGCAAGCCATCCAAAGATAAATGAAAATCCACCAATAGGTGTGATGGCTCCCAATTTCTTTCAAATGGTAATTTTAAAATTGTTAACAATTTCCATCATGAATTTGTAAATCACAATTAAAATATAATATAATTGGTATTTACGAAAAAACATTTCTAATGAATATTTCTTCAACCTACCTTATGATCTGTTAATACCAATGCATATAAACTTCCACTAAATATCACAATTCCGGCAGTAAACAAACCACCAACAAGATGATGGCGAGTCTTGAGTTGGCTTACTGCCAGCAAAGCTAAGCTATGAATCAGATGATACTGAACAGCTGTCTTCCAGACATCAATCTTTTCAGGAGAAGCAATTCGTTTCAATCCATGACCTCCGAAGGCTCCTGTGCATACTGCAATGGCAGCGTTGAGAGCTCCGAGTCGAAAGTAGAAATTGGCTGGATGTTGCAAGAGTGATTGCCAAACCATTTTTTTAAATTAAATCATTATTATTTCTTTATTGTAAACAAAGGTGACACTTATTTTAACAAAAGTGAAATCAAGAAGATATGTTTATTAATTAGATTATCCATCAATAATAAATTCTTAATATTAAATAAAGACGCACCAAAAAAGGACTTCTTGGGCTTACAAATTACAAAAAAATGAAAAGATCAGAATATGAGGGCAAGGCTCTTGATCGGATTGATGAACGAAAAATACGAAAAATATATTCAACTGCACCAACATCCTACCCAATCTTTTCGGCTTTGGAAACTCAACAAGATGATATAGTTATTCTGAAATTATTTGATTTTAATTATGCCTTTTCATCATCAACAATGAATGGGAGCTCCGATGAAGCGGAGGACTTTGTTAATTATTTATGTAAAAAGTTGACTCAGAAAATGCGAGCACGGGAGAGGCTTGTCAAACCTTTTTCAATGAATTTTGAGCTTGCTCATGTATTTTCGCACACAACAAAGGATCACACAATCGACACCCCTTGCGATGTTAAAATCTCGTACATACATGGATATATTCTTACCACTGCAGATGACATTCATGTTTTTGATTTATACACCAAAAAATTCATTACTACTTTCTCAATACCTGACTGTGAATTATTGTATATGAGCATTGAAGAAAATTTTGATGGAAACAACAATGACGCCTTGTTTTTTGATTGTTATGGCCATAATTGCGTCTTTAAATATGATTTGAAGAGACTCATTGGTAAAGCCATTAAAAAAGAGTCTCATTCATGTGATTTTATATGGAAATCTGAAACGATCAAACAACCGAGAGGAATGGCTCTTTGGAAAGACTGTTTGCATTTTGAGGAAAATTTGTTGTTTGTCTGCGATGAGCAAGATAATGGAAGCATTCTTATTTTAAAATCGTCAACAGGGCAAACTATTCAAACTATTACCTCTCTTGACAGTCCATATGGACTTACTTTTGATGACATTGGAAAAGAATTGTTCGTCAGCATGTTGACAAGTATTGAGGTTTTTCGAAAAGACAACAAAAATCAATCCTGGGTTTTTGATCGACTACTCCATCCAGAAACAGATGAAGTTTACTCCCAAGGATTGATTTATGACAAGGTATCTAGGACCCTAATTTCTTGTGACGACGAAACCAATAGAATCCAAATTTTTCAACCCAAAAATGGAAGTATTATTAAGGAATTCAACGGTGATATATTTTTTCCAGATAGTTTATGCTTAAATGAAATGACAGGCGAGTTGTACGTGTGTCAGGATGACGGTGTTAAAATTTTCAGATAACATGAAAGATAACATGATTGTTATCATCCATCGTGACAATCATTAAGCAAGTACAGTGAATGCTTGATACAATTAAAACATTTCTTTCCAAAATTAACACAATTTCACAATTTCATTACTGAAAACATTTTTACACGGTCATGGTAATGGAGAGAGCAACAGCAAAAGCAATACTCAAGAAAAGTTGCAAGAAAAACAATGCACCTGATACGTTGGCATAATTTCTGGCACGTGCACTCGTGGATCTTCTATATCTCACGAAACAAATCAACCACATGATACCCAAAAAGAGACCAATAATCATGTATAATTTAGCATTCCTTTCATCTTCCAATTCCAACGGTGTTCCTAACAAGGTGGTTGAAGCTGAGGTTACTGTTGTGGTGTTGTTGTAATGAGAGGTTGGTACTACTGTGGAAGGTTGTGTATAAATCACTGGTTGAGCATTATAGAAAGGTTGTTGACCCTGGTACATTGGTTGTTGTTGTGGAACCATGTTCGGAGTGGTTGAGTAATAGACGGGTGGTTGAGGTTGAACATAGGCAGTGCTCATGTTTGGATTTTGTTGTTCTGGAGGAATGTTCGTGGTAGTTGTTGGTGGTTGTTCTTGTTTGAATGGAGTGGCTGATGTGGTTTGATAATTGGACATTTTGAATGTTTTTTGTGTTTCTATTTCATAATAAATCGGATGATGATGATGGTTCAGAGAGAGGATGATGATGACGGAAAACAAAGGATTTTAAATTCCATGGTCAGGTCCATCATCATGTTGATTTTTGAAATAATTATTGGTGATCCATGCATCACAAGGAGAATAAGAAAACTTGGTGTTTCAATATACCTACATTTCTTCAATTTGGGTGGTTCGTGATTTTTCTTGATGAATGTTTTATTGCGATCAATAATAATAAATCCACTGCCTCATTTCCAACTTGTTTCTAGTTGGGAGTTGGTGAGCTTCTATTTGGGATACCAAACAACAACATCACTCACTGCAGAACAGTTCTTCTTGTTTTAGGTGGTTAAAACATACAAGTAGTTTTATTGTGAAGTGTCGAATTGAGAACCAATTGGAGGATCTTTAAAGTCCGGTAAAGAAAACGCTAAATTCTTCTTCCCCTCCGTTCAAGACATCTAAATAAACTTGCTTAATGATCGATGTTTCAGCAATCTTTTTAAGCTCTGTAATGTCCGAATGTGTACATGTACAATAACCTGGGTGCAAGTAAACATTGAGAATTGTCAAGTGTGGAAAGGATCGAATCAATTCAAGAGCTCCTTGCTTGACAAACTTATTCAAACCAATAATCAATTTCTTTAACTTGGGAAAGCGATGCGATGATTTACATAAATATTCCACACCTAAAGCTCTAACGTTGTTTTCATGAGCGTCCAAGTTCATCAGATTTGGAAGGTTGGAACAGCTGGAAAAACTTTGTATCATTTCGCCTCCACCATCATTTTCACTTATATCGAGTGTTGTCACATTTGAAAGGTATTGAGAGTCAAATAAGTGTTTTGCACCAACAGGACCGAGATGGTTCCGTGAAACACTAAAATATTTCATTTTGGAAATCACCGATGAATTGGACAGCACTTTGCAGTAATGTTCATTGATTCGTGTACCATTTAAATTCAAAGAAGTAAGTTGGGTTAATTTTGTACTGTTTGCAATGGCCTTGACTCCTTCACCTGAGATTTCACATCCACTTAAATGTAATCGTGTTAAATTCGTGACAACCTCACTACTCACCAAGAGTGAAATTTCCTCTGATGTTATTCCTCTATTATTGTTTAAAATCAAGCTTTTCAATTGTTTAAATGAGCTTTTCGCAATGGCTTTTGGAATCTCATCTCCAACCTTACTATGACCATTAAAAGTTAGGGATGATAAATTTGTGAGTGCTTGAGAACTGTTTGTAATGAGTTGTGCATTGGTTTTAGCTTTGTTGTTGTGGAGTACTCAACTGAAACTCAACTTGCATTCCCAATTCGGAACAACTTGAAAAAAAGTTTGAAATTTTTTTCATATGATGACTTGCCATCATATTCAACGCATGTTCATTCATGTTTTTCTTTTAATAATTGATGAATTTCTTCAAGATGTTTCATGAGTTGGCTTCCGAGGAGTGAATCATCATGAGCTTCCTGTTCTTCAGATGGTCGTGTTGTGGAAGAGGATAATGATTCTGTGGTGGTGAGCTTTCTCTTCTTCAGGCTGAATGACATTTACACATGGCTGCTCCAACTCTTTCTCAAAATTAATCCCAGGAAATCAATGGCAACAGTTCTACCGAAAAAAAGTGTCATGCAACCTATTATTAATAATACCCCCATCCCTAAATACAAAAATCTAAGAGTCCTTGGGCACTATTTATGGAACGACAAAACTGCCAATTTGGATATTGAGAAAAAATTGGCATCTTTTGAACTCTCTCTAAAATATCTTCCAGTCAAAAGAATGGAATTAGACAACATCAGAAAGGTCATTCATGCCAAGTGTATCAGCCTCTTTACGCATATTATGGAGCCTTAATATTCCCTCAATATCTGACTTTGAAGAATCTATTGCTGTGAATACAATTCTCCACATGGCAAATAACAAAAGTGAAATTGTCAGACACGCTTTGAAATATGGTATTAAATATGCCACTGATGAAAAATCTATATTCACTCTCATGAGAAACAAAATACTCAATGACATATGAAAAATGTTCATCAGGAGGTTCCTTTGATTGTCTAAGCGGGACAACATTTGACATCTTTACAGACGGATCTCGAATCGACGATAGAACCGGTTTTGGAGTCTATATAATTGATGAAACCGGGAACACAAATTCTCATTTAGAATTCATGACTCATATTCCAACAATGTTGCTGAACTCTGTGCAATCATTTACTCTCTCAAAATAGTTCCAAACAATTCCACCATCAATATCCATTCAGACAGTGAGATCTCAATCAAACTTCTCAAAAGTAAGGATTATCAAGGAATGTTTCAATGCCTTAAAACCGAATATCACAAAACTATCAAACAGAAAAATCTCAGAGTTTCCCTCATCAAAGTTAAAGGACACATTCATCCATGCAATGTAATTGCCGATGACCTTGCTAAAAAAGGAGCCAAAAACAACAATTACCTTAATATCAAACGTCTCCTCTCTAACAAGCAATTAATATTATGGGACGGAACCGCAATAATTTTCGACTATCGTAAATGTATCCACAAATTACAAACCTCCTCTTTGGTTATGAAAGCCAGAGATAAATCCAGTCTACACTTAATCGATGACTGGTCCTCTGTCAATCTCAATTTCATTAAGGCTTGCCTAGACCCTGAAACAAAATTGTCAATTTGGAGAAATCTAACAAATAGTCATATTCGTCAATTTTAATCAGTCTATTGTGATCAATGTGGCATGGGCGTTGATTTAGAACATTATATTTATTATTGCCCGAAAACCCTCCCATTTAGGGGCTTCTTTAGAAACAGATTTAAAGAAATAACCCGAATAAGATGTGTTTTAAAGATGAAGGCAGTCACAATACTTAATAGCAGCAAAACATACTTCTTCCTTAATCACACAGGGCTTTGGCAACGAAACAGAGAACCAATTTGTAAGGAATGTCAAGTAATTCAAAAGAAGTAGGTTGAGATTCAAACTGCATTAACATTGATGCTTGGAAAATCTCACACTGCATACTATCAAGATTATTTGACAACTAAACGTAATGGATGACCGATCCCACTTGGGGTCAATCAAACTTTCAATAAAATTTGTTTGTCTTCTTTTTCCTCAACCAGAGAACTTATAAAAGAAACTTTGACAACAACATGATGGTGTTACCATTTCCTCTTTTTCAAGGAACTGGAAGAGCTTGGTTCTTTTTGATTGAAATTCTGTTACCATCAAAAAAACTGTAAATGTATACATAAAGAGGAACACGTGTTGGTTCTAATTCTTAAAAAAGGCAATATTATCGAACACCTCTGAAAACTCGTTTTCGTGAAAACCAAAGTTACAAAACACCCCAAAATAGAACACAAAAAAAATGCCTCTCTTTGGATCGAATGATGCCTCTACGCGAGGTCATGCGGGTTTCTGGTCGAGTGTTTTGACAACCCGAGTCGGAAGATCGAGAATTATCAGCGATACACAATTGAAGGTTGGTAGAAGAGGTGATAAATTTTGTTGTTGGATTTGAGTGATGACTTTTTTCGGAATTTATGATGATTATAAAAAATTTGAATAATATTTGTGTGAATGTATAGATTGAAAACACCTGCGCTTTGTGGTTTTTAAAGATAATATTTGCAATTTTTCTAGTTGCAGCTCCATTAACTTTGTTTTACGCAGAAAATGAAGCAATGTTAATGCAACATGCTTTTTTGGAAGTTGTGAGATCAACTCGAACCATCGTTGACCCCATAAACTCAAAACCAAGACCTGAGAATAATAATCAATTAATTTTCTTTCATGTTCCTTCTCACAATATTCGCACTGAACATCCAATTCAAGATCGAGATTTTGGATTGACGTTTAACGGAGCTTTTGAAGTCAATAGAAAGACAGAATACTGCCAATGGATTGAAAGTCATCATGATGAGGAGAAAACTCGCTCTGATGGCTCCAAATATACAGTAAGAACTTATTATTACAATAGAGGGTGGGTAGACCATTTGATTCCAAGTCTTTTCTTTGATCAACCAGTGGCTCATCATAATCCTCAACGAGATCCATTTCCATCTGTCACACAAAAAGTTGAAGGTGTCACTCTTGGAAAATTCCATCTTGGCCCGAATTTGATCGAAAAGAACCAAATACCAGCAAGAAAAATTGAATTTTCACCTGAAGAACTAAGAAAGATTACAAATACTCCTGCAAACAGTGCCAATAATTTCAAATATATTGGAAATGGTTACTTCTTCTCTGCCTATGAACCATCCACAAATGAGAAGGCGCTTAAAATTATGCTTGGATTTTTAGAAGGCTCATTATTTGACTGGCAAGTTGGAGATTTATTTTCCAATTGTCAGCCTGGTGATATTCGTGTGAGCTTTATTCATAAGAAACCAGATGTCAACAAGGGAGTTTCTGTTATTGCACGTCAGGTAAGTTGTTGACCGACTTGACATTCATTCTCTCATGTTCATACGAACATTTGCTACAAACAAACTATTCGTGACGACACACAATTAACACACATTATTCAGGCAAGCACCAATGGAGAACTCGAACTTTTCAAAGCCTCCAATGGATATCATGTTGGTGTCGTTCACGAAGGATACTACCCTTCACCAAAGGAAATGTTTGATCAAGAGATTGAATTCTACCGATGGTCTATGTCAGGTCTTCTTGGAGCAAGAGCTCTTATTATCGTGTGGGGAATTGTTGTCTCTCTCGTCCTTCTCGGTGATTATGTTGCAAGTGTCTCTGATTTATTCCTCTCCACGACCATGCTTTCCTCCTTAATGATCGGTTTCGTTTGGCTCTCTCTATTCTTTTCTCATGGTGAGGGTTTCACATCGGCACTTCTCTGTTTGGGAGCGAGTGCATTGATTGGTTATGTTTTACAAACATCCACTTCACAAAAGCAATTTGGTCAAAATGATGGTGTCTATTCCTCTCAATCCAAGAAAAACTAATAAGAATGGCATTGTATTGAACCATCTTTTTGAAGTATTGAACCATCTCATTCAACTCTCAAATTGGCAAGTTCAATGTTAAGGTACTCTCTCTTCCAAACTCGAATTCATTCTCATTCCTATTCAATTTGTATATTTCCAACAATGAAAAATCATTTGCGACTCATGATGCGATTAAAAGAAGACATTTCTTATATAAGAAGGTGGTGGAGGATATATCCTCATCTCTCTCACGATTGGAACCTCACATCAACGGATGATGGTGTGTGGTTCGCAGAGGATTGTACTTTTTGGGGTTTCATCAAATTCTAATACCATTAGAAGCATCTCCCGCCTTCAGAGTTTCATCATGTTTCATTGAATTGTCTTTTTGGCGCCTCGAGTTGTACAACTTCATGTTCATTGTATGTTGTTGTTGTTGTTGTTGGTGCTGCAGCACCTTCCTTCGAGTGTGAGAGAGAGCTTGGGTCGACACGACAGGCGGTGAAGTGTTGATCCCATCAAGAACCATCATTCGTCACTCCACTACAGAAAAAAACATTACAACATCTCTGCAGGAGAGAGACATCAAAGGCGCACATCTTCCTCCTCTCAAAAACATCGCCATCAATTATTGACTGTCATACACAAAAAGCCCGAGAGATTAAAGACACTCAAATTCTCGTCTCCGATTGAAGAACAAACATAACTTGTTGTTTTCGAGCAATACAGTATTAATACACAGTGCAACATTCGAGAGTTGCATTACTCTTTGTATGCCATAGTCGTGAAGAGCATCAATACATCATCATCCCATCAAAATTAAAGTCAATTGCATTGATTCTAGTCTATTGCAACACCGTCATACAACTTTGCAAAGTGACGTGAACTTGTCACAATGACCACACGAACTCAATTTGAAATCACTACAAATACAACCCTTCCCCAACAACAGCAGCACCAACAAAATATACCTTATTCGCAACAACAATCATCCAATAACACTGCCAATCGTTTTGTATTTTCTCAAAATCTAGGAAATACTTCGACCTTGCAACCATTGCCATCTGGAAACTCGCTAAGCAACAACACTACCAACCATCAAGCAATGAATCAACAACAACAACTTCACAATTCTCAACAATCTCAACTTGTTTCAAACTCTTCCTCCACTTTCAATAATTCCTTCCCCCAACCTAATTCGAATGCAAGTAACAATGGGTTACCTCAAGGTTCAAATACAACCTCAATACAAATGCAGTTTCAACAACAACTCCAACAATATCAACAGCGACTATTTGCAAATAATGCTAATC
Source organism: Naegleria fowleri (assembly GCF_008403515.1). Taxonomy (NCBI): domain Eukaryota; phylum Heterolobosea; class Eutetramitea; order Acrasida; family Naegleriidae; genus Naegleria; species Naegleria fowleri. The sequence goes on from NW_025407954.1 coordinate 564,888, forward strand.
AGTCGCAACAACAACAACCAAATTCTACTCAACATAACTCAATGAATGGAAGTGGATACCCCTCGACACAGGTCAATCCAAATATTCAAGAAGAGGAACTGATGGACTGGATTAATGATGGGACAACCACGCGCTTGTTACAGCAAGAGCTTCCTCCCTTCGAAGATTTTGAATTTGGATGGTTTAATCAATATGAGCAAGATAACCAAGCTACTGCAACAGCTGCTGCTCAAATGCTCATGTCACAACAACAACAGTATATGAACGGTGGAAATGGTAATAACGGAAATACGATGAATATTCTCATGCAACCAGGAACCAACGGTGGACAAGGTATGATGAACCCCAATTATGCCCTAAATGCTCTAGCTTCCAACACAATACAAGTTCAACAAAATTCAAATAATCAATTTGGTGTGGTGACGAACGGAGAGGAAGGTCTCGTCACTGCTCAATGGAATGTTACAAGTGGCGAGCAAGGAGAGGTCAACGATCCTCAAAACATACCTCTCGTTTATGATGGTTTGAAAAACATGACCAATCCCAACAATGCTGTATTTGGAGGAATGAGCTCTCTGTACACCAATCACACCATCTCCACCACAGAATCTAAGGGAATTACGAGTATTGCCGCTCTGGCCAATAGTTTGTCATTTAACAGCGAAACTTCACCTCAAGAAAAAAAGGGTAAGCGAAGTAAGAAGATGAATGTCACCTCTACAAATAGTGCACCAACAGAATACAACACTCAACAGTCACAACTAGGGTCGAGTTGTCAACTCAATGCATCCTCATCTTCCTATGACACCTTTGTTGATTCTCAATATGAAGGACAAAGTATTTTAGATTTGGACGAAGAGACTCTCAGAGAGTATGTCTACCTGTTAATTCTTGGAGAGAAGCCACCAAAGAAAGGAAGTCGATCAAAATCACCAGCACCATTTGAAGAAGAAGATTTTTCAAAGCTGTTGGATGCGAAATCTCGTCTTTGTGCAACATTTGAACAATGTCGAAAAGATAACATGAGTGTGGTAAACTCTTTCATGAGTCAATACACTCCCTCTCTTGATATCAATGCAGACGATTCTCTCAATAATGATATGAAGGAACTTTTTTCGAAGGTGAAATTAAAGTTGGAAATGAAGAATGAGGCCAATAAGAGACATTGTGAGCAAGTTCTCGTACGATTGTTGTCTGAATGGATTTCTGTGGCCAAATTCGCCTCAAGATGCTCTGATCGAGCAAGCAGCAATGATTCCTCAAGCAATTCAAAGAAGAAACAACGTAGTACAAATCGAAGACTCCCTAACGAAGCAAAGAAGATTTTAGAGAATTGGTTCTTGGAACATTACAGACATCCATACCCTACGAATGAAGAAAAACAATGGTTGAGCGACCAAACACAATTGAATTTAACACAAATCAACAATTGGTTTATTAACAAGAGAGGAAGATCACTAAAAGTAGTGAAAGAAAAGCTCAAAGGAGAACAAAACAACTCGGACTCGGAAGAATAAACTGATTGTTTCATATTCAATGGAACGCAATGCAAGTGAATGATAATGCAAGAGAATGTCTTTGAAATGCTTATAAATCATAACAACAACATTCAATTCATATATTTAAATACTTCATGAATCTCTTCCTGTTCAAAATAATAAAAAAATGCAACAACAGCCCAACCAGTCCTCAACACCATCATCATCCTCGGAGGAAGCAGATCAAGTACTTCCAAACAATACCATCTACATCAATAATATTAATGAGAAGATCAAGGTTCCTACATTGAAAAAACAATTATATTCCATGTTTTCTCAGTTCGGAGAAATTCTTGATATTATTGCTAGTCGATATGAAAAGACGAGAGGACAAGCTTGGATTGTGTTTAAAGATGTCGCCACTGCTACAACGGCAAAAAAGAAATATGATGGATTCATATTTCATGATAAGCCTCTCCGTATAAACTTTGCCAAAACAAAGAGCGATGCTACCGCTGCTCTTGAAGGAAATTTAGAAGAACACAAGCGAAAGAGAATAGAAGAAAAACGAACAAAGCTCGGAATTGAGCCTGAAACTAAAAAGACAAAGAAAGCTAAATCCGAAACTTCCAAGCCATCATCTAAGATTGAAGATAACCAACCTCCAAGCAATGTTCTCTTTATTGAAAATCTTCCAAAAGATATCGAAAAGAGTAGTGAACTTGTTGAGACATTATTCAGCAATTATGATGGATTTAAGAGATTGAAGCTAGTCGGAGAGAAAGGTGTAGGATTTGTGGAGTATGCAACCATAGAACAAGCAACGGCAGCCAAAGAGGCTCTACAATTTTGGAAAATCAAACAACAGCCAATGCGTATTAGCTTTAAAAAGTAATTGGAAATATGTGTCGCAACCGATTGATCAATATGTAAGAATAATGAAAATAATTCGAACTATTTCATCAAATTGTGACCTTAATTTACAGCTCTTCATAAATTAGATCAAATGAAGATGAAAATTCAATAATTATTGCCTGTCACTCCACTCGCTAAAACCATATCCTGTCATCTTTTCGACCATGGCCCAATCACGACCATTCTTGGAGTACAATTCCACAGTGAATAATGAAATTTGCTCAAAGACAAACAACCCAAGACCTCTATCCCGGATTTCTATCGCTTACTTGAGCTTTATAATCTATGACCACTTTCCACTCCTTGTTATAAGAAACAACCTTATTGTGAACACTCACACGTTTTCCTTGTGGTGATGTCACAAATTCGAGTGGTGTTAACTCAAAGACATCACCACACAGTGTTCCAATCGTGACCTTTCTTCCCCTGTATCTCAAAAAGATGTATCCAGCATGCGAGTTGGTCAGTGGAATTGTATAAGCTCCCAACACCAACGCAAAATCAGATTCAGCATGATTGAATTGTGCCCATATCCAGTTGAAATAACTTGTTGGCCAACTTCCATAGTTATGATCATGATATCCCACCGTGTGAATGGAATAATTCTTTCCATCCAGTTGAATGATTCCTTTCACAGTAGAGGCTGGCATGTAACTAATCCAATCCAATTGCAACAACTCTGGAACCTCAATCATCTCTCTGCATGCAGGCACTGTTTGTTCTAATGTGAGCCACCATTTGGCTTTGCCTATCATGTTTCTTGTCGAGGAAGGAGTATGAGTATCAGCACCTCCCGAAACAATATAAGTTCTTTCATCAATGACTTGAATGGTGTTGGTGAGAGCTATGGACACTGAAGCATTTTGTGTGGAACCTGAAAATTGAGCGATCGACATTTCTTCTGCCATATCCAACACATTGGTGTTGTTATTTGGTTGTTTTTTCAAAACTGAGGGCCACACCATACCAGCAATGGTTGCTAAAGCATTGTGATCCCAGGCATGCAGTTGATTTTGTACTCCATAACCCACGCAGAAACCAATATCTTGGATGGGATCAAAAAAAGCGAAAAACCACCATTCATGATAATAAGCCTCCAAAATATTGTTGGAATGATGATTGGGAAATTGATAGGCATCGGAAGAGAGGGTGAGAGTTTCATTGTCGCTGCACGAGAGAATATCACGCACTGACTTGACAAGTGGCAGCTGTTGTTTCTTTAAAGGAGGAGAAGTGTTATCTCGAATTTGGAGTGAAATGGCTTGATGTGATGGCGAGGTAGCTCCGAAAGCAACAAGAATTAGCGCAGCCAGTGTCAGCAACTGAAGACCTTTAAGTGAAACGGAGAGAATCATCTTTTTTATATTTTTTTATTGAACCACAGATTGTCCTCAAAGATCTAAAAAGTGAAGATGATGATAAGGTTAAGATTCATGGGTTGAACGTTTTGGAGAGAAAGAAACACACGAAACTGATGATTCCAAAGATTTCTGTGTTCATGGTGGAGTCTACTAATTGTTCCAAATTCATTCCAAGCGGTAAATGAATTCAAAAAAAATGAATTACGTAAAAGGACTCTTTTCCAAGAAGAACCAAGAAGAGGTTCATCAAGAAGATGATGAATCCGACGCCAATGAAAGCCCACAGGAAGAACAAGAACAGGAACAAGTGAAGAAGAGAGTGAAGAATTTTCCACCATGCTATCCTATTGTATATCATAGTTTTTCTGCTTGCGGAAAGAAGAAGTATTTGGCATTTATGGGATTGGTAAGTGATCGGGAGATGTGAATGATGATCGGATGGCGGTTTGAAATGAGAAAATTGTATCTTCTTTTCATTTGTTGTCTGTGAACGTTGCGTTATGTCATCCACACGAATTATTATTATTTTTCTAAAATTGAAAATCCTAAAAATTAGATTGCGTATTTTGCCTATATTTTACTAACGCTTTTCAACGCTGCAGGGTTGATTATTGGACTTGTATCAAGCAAGCTTAGTGATTACATTGGAGGTATTGCTATTGCTGGAGCTATTGCTCTGTTCTTTCCAGTCATTGGATTTTTTGCTCAATATTGGCTTCATTATGGAGCTTGTTCTCACAAGAACTCTGCTAGGTAGGTGAATTGTGTGGTATGATTCATCAAATTTTACTGAGACATGCCCATTAGATATGTTTTGGCCTTTATTTCCTACATTGTTGGCATTCTGTTTTCATTGTTTATGGCAATTGGAGTTCCATCAGCTGGTGGATGCGGACTTGTGAGTGCTCTGTGGCTACTAACAAAGATCGGTGACACTTTTTCCGTAGTCTTTAGCTTTGTGATGGCTGCTGCTTGGGCCTTGAATGGTACGTTTTCAAGCAATGATAGTTTAACTTGACAAACAATTTTCTGCATTGATAGTTGTCTATCAAATCATCATTGTCATCTTGTTGTACAGACATTTCAACGAGGAAGGTTCATCTATTGGTCGTGCCAAAGATCAAATTGTTGCCTTCTTTGCAAGAAGATCACTTTCTAATGCTGTTTCAGGAGTTGTTGGAAATTAATTGAACGAGTTTCTTCTTATTGAAATTTGTGTGAAAGGTGAGCATAAACTCCTTTCACACAACAATGTCATCTTTATTAAATTACTTTAATTTCATTGTCCTTATTGGCTCTTTTCCTTTGGTGGAGCCAAAACCTTCTTTCTTTGCGTAAACATGTACAAGTACAATTGTGGGAATCCAGGCAAATAAGAAAGCATGACAATCCAAACAAAAATGTAGGAATCGAAAGACATGTTATATGGATTTGGCATTTCCAAGCTGTATGGGCGATTCTCACGAACATACTTCAATCTGAAGTAGGTCAAAGCCAATTCACTAGAGACACCCAATGGGTACAACACAATAAATGTAGTATAACGCAACCAAACAATAATATATGGGCAAATGTCATAGAGCTTGAGAGCATAGAAACTGTAACGAATAACTTCGGTAACACACCAAGCAACCAAAAGTGAAGTGATAAACATGGCCTCGGTCTCGGTATATTTCACTCGATGTTCAAGATTGAGAGAGAACCAAACAACAAACAAGCGAGAAAAGACTTGCATCAAAGTTGTGAAAATTGGAGATGAAACCAATCCGAGCATGGAGTGAACAATCTCCAAAACAGCCAAAGTTTGGAACAATTGTAAAGGCTTTTCAATTTTTGGATACAAATCTACATTCTTTTTTCCTTCCACATGATGCATAGCAGTTAAATAGAGAATATATCCCCATCCTCCGCACAAAACAGCGTTATAAAGGAAAAGATAAGCCTTGCCGATTGGACCTGGACCTTTTCTTGGTGTTGTGGTTGCTGATGATGATGAAGAGGACATTTTTTGTTTCGGAAATTTGAAAATTCAGAATTTTGAATTTCACTCCCAAGAAATAGAGTCACTGAGGGATCAGGGATCAGTGTTGGAGTCCTATGACCGAATGGAATAGGATGATCTGTTAAATCCTATTGTTTATATTCTTCATCATCATTCTTGTTGGAATCATTGGGATGGAGATTTGTTTCAGAAACAAAAAAATAATTTTCAAAAACATCAATCATTGATTGGTTCTCTCTGAGAAATTTTGTGGCCTTTTTCTCTCTCTCATACAGCCGTTTGTAAAATACGTACATCATCATTAATTCTACTGTATGCGTTATAATATTGTTGAGAAAATTGCGAAACAAATTTAATATTTATCCAACAAGAAGAACAAGGACTTATAAATAATATAAATAACAACAACAACAATTCAATGATATTATTTTCAGCCTAACAAAATGCAATCATCATCATCCGAAGAATCATCAAAAGAAGAAATTCCACCATCATCTTCATCAACACCACCATCCAATCCAACCGAGCTAACCATGGACAATTCTCGGAATCATGTTGAAAATTCCATGACGATGGACTCTCAACCCGTGTGTGGCTCTTATGATGGCTCAGAGTCGTCTTCCTCAACAGCATCAACGAGTCCATTAGCTTCACAGGTTTTATCTTCCGTAGAGAATATTAATAATGACAAACAACAATTAATTCCAGGAACAAACGGAATGACAAGTAACGCTCATTCTACGACCTCACTAGCTACAACCTCTCATTCAAGTGTTCTTTCTTCAATAACGCCCACTCATCAACCCAGAAAGATGAATGATCTCGTAACTCCGTTGAATAATTTATCGGATTCACCAATGTCATCCTCTCTTATCATGCCGGATAATACGCAAAAGACCACAAAGACGTCCTTCAAGTTTTTCTTAAAACCCAAACAGCGTAGTTTGAGACACTTAAGAGCAATCCATGTGAGAAATATCCGGAGCAACGATGTTGTGTGTTCATTTGCTAGCGTTTATATCAGAAAGGAAAAAGATGGCTCAGATCTTGAATTATTATTCAGGACTGGAATTTTGGAACAATCAGTTGTAAGTATATTATTATTTGTTGAAATTCATTGATAGATTGCTTATTTGAACATTAGAACCCATCTTGGAATTTTGAATTAAATGTTAATCCTAAATTTTCAGAAGATGATGAAAACGACCCGACAGATACTGAGAGCAAAATTACTGACCTCGTTGTTAAAATATATTCCGTCAAACATTCGTTGCAGAACCAGTCGATATTACATTTGCAAGAGACGACCCATCCAAATATTGACTTGGAAGAGGAATTTATTTGCGAAGAGCATTTTGATTTTAATCATTTGAACTTTGTAGGAGTGACTATGAAAGATTTAATAATTACTGAGCTACCCATTAATTGCATTTTATTAGAGTTTGTTGATGGGGTTTTTATTTCAGAAGACTTGGATGCAGTTCTCAAAAAACATGGTGTGGGTAATGAAAAAATCACGAGAAAGAGTTTTAGAGTTGATCAGTCATCGCACGAAGTCAGTTTGGCAGAGTTGGAACATGCTGTCGAAAAATTATGTGGCACTCAATTGGCCATACAAGAATCTCAACTCACTATTGAAGAGATTCAAGCCAATATTAAGAAAGAGATAGAAAAGAGGCAAAAAATAATTGAAATCACACAACAAATAGCTCTTAGAAAAAGTAGGATAAAAAGATTGAACGCTGTGATTCAACAGACAAAAGAATCGATCGATAAAAGGAAAAACCAACTTGAAGAAAAGAAACGTGATTTGAAGGAGAAGCATCAACAATTACTAGAGTCACAACAAGATTTATTAGAGCAGCGTTTGTCGCTGTCACGAGAGCAAGCAGGTTTTCTTTCTACACAAAAGGAAGAACTATCCATTTTAGAGCAAAAGTTTAGACATAGACAAGCAATGATCGTTCAGCAATTGAGCAGCATTTATATGATTGGCCCTCATCCTCAAAAACAAACCAACGATTTGTATATTAACGGATTGACAATTTGTAGAGGAGAACAACCAAACAATGATGATGAAGCAGCAAGTGCTCTTGGTTTTGTCGCTCATTGCGTTCGTATACTATCAAAGTTATTCCAGATTCCCCTTAAATACCAAATTTACGCGCTATCTTCACGAAGTTTTGTGAGTGAGGAAGGACAAAATGATCAAAATGTTTTGTAAGTGGAATTATGAGTTTGGTGATGTATATAATACTTTATTCTTTCATTTTATGCATAGACTACCATTATTTATGCTTAGAGGAAGCGAGCGAACAAAATTTTACAAAGCTATCATACTTCTCAATCTTAACTTGCAGCATGTAAGTGAAAATATTTAATTCTAAATTTCGCTCTGACCTTGTTGTTGATCAAGATTTTGAAAGTGAAAGGATTTAAGAGACCGATGAAGAGTGAACGCAAATTTGATGTTCTCGACAATCTTCAATTCTTATTCAAGAATCTGCAGAAATAAACAATCATTCCCAAAATCAAACAAACTTCGCATTTTCCTGACACAAGCATATCAAAAGCTTTATAATAAATAATTTGTTGAAAAACGAAGATTTGTGAATTCACCAAAAAAATTGACACCTTGTTGGTCTTCAGAACTGACTGAATCGTCTCTTTCTCGTCGTATTATTTCTCTTTGGTTTTCTAATGCGGATAAAGCAAACCAAAACAGATGAGAATAAGCTTGAAATCGAACCGCCTACCAATGTTGCTACTGTATATCCATTAAAAACATAAACCACTAAAGGGTTAAATAGAGACATGATCAATTGAGGTACCACAATGAAAATGTTCAGAATACCCATAAAAGTACCCTTATTAAAGTCATTGGCAGCTGTTGAGCATATGGTAAAGGGCAGAGTATTCGTGATGGAAAATGGTAAACCAAAACAGGAAATCAGAATTATTGCCCAATATTTGTTTCTGATAAAAAACGTCATCAACAACAGTAAACTCAAAAATACTTGAGAGAAGAATAGCAATGCCTTAGTACCATAGTTTTTAGAGAGTCTTGGAATAAATGGTGATATAAACATGCTCACAATAGAAAAGCCAGCAAGACCAATGGATCCAAATCTGACACCTGTCTCATAAAGTTGATAGGCAGGATGCTGTGGATCAGGATTCCCTCTGAAAACACTTTCTCCAACCCAATCTGTAATATAGACCAGAAATGCAAACCAACCTATCCATGAAAAGAATTGAAATAAGCAGAGTATTTTCATGACTCGCGGTATGTTATAAATATAATCAATGAGTCTTTTGAGTGGATTGGGATGACAGCAAAATCTCTTCAGTCTTTTAGAAAATATCATGTCCTCTTCTTTCAATCGAGAAGCTTCTTTTTTCTTGTTCGTAGGTGTAATTGTGTTTTCTAATGATTCCAGAGTATATTCTTTTGCAAATAGTAGAGTAAAAGTACAGCATAATACAACATTAACAGCTGCAATATAGAAAGCAACTTTCAAATTGACACAATTTTTGTGACAGATTGGGGAGGCATACATGGGTATGAATTGGGAAAAGTCAATCATACTACTACCATAGCCAATAATGTTGCCAAGCCCTACCCAGAAGGTAAAACAAGCATTGGCAATATCTTGCTTGTTCTGTGTTGCAATATCGGCCACAAGAGCTCTGCAGGGACCTTTTGTTCAGTAAAGCACATCATTGCGTCATTTTAGGTGAAATGATTGAAATTATTAAGTGCATACCTTGTAATGTATTATTTGCGATATCTAGTACCCAAAATCCTAATATCGTAAAAGTAAGGGACCAGGGACTATAGTCTGCTGTGTCTCCCAGCACATATCCTATGTCTAAACAGTTTGCAATAAAGCACAGTGACAATATAATAAATATGGCACCTGTCAAAATAAATGGTCTTCTTCTTCCTAGCCTACTTCTACATTTGTCTGACCAAATACCCACAATGGGTTGAACTAAAATTCCTGAAATTGGGCCGCATAGCCACACGATCGTTATCCACAGTTTAGGAAAATTCATTTCTAAAACTAAGGGTGTCAGCTGAGCAATTTGTAAAGACCAACAACACTGAAGAGCACAAAAACACATTGTCACAAAGAATAGTCTCCATGTAGATGCATCTTTTTTGTAGAGTGCTTTTCGTTGTTGATCTTTCCAAAACAATTGTTCAAACTTGAACATTCTTTGAAAATCTTTTTTTTGAGATCGTTGTCTAAAGCAACAACATAATTTTGAAAGCCATGAACTTGCTTCAGGCTTATTGACCTTTTTCGAAATATTCGTATTCGGTATACGTCTAATTTGTGCTCTATTATTACCTGCGTTCTCATCAATGTGTTGATAATTATTATTATTTTTGTAATAATCTTGTGGACTTCCATCCACCAATAAGGCAGCTTCCTCATCTTCATCATCGTGTTCCAAAGGCCCCATTCCAACATTGTTGTCATCAATGTCATAATAAAACCCTGCTTCTCCAGCTCCAATTGCATAATAATTATCATTTCCATCATTGACCACAATGGGTGTATTATTAGGATTCAAATTATTGTCGTCCTCCTCTTCCTCAACATCCTCAAAATAATCACTTGTATGATGTTTATCCTCAAAAGAACTTGTATAAAGTGATCCCATTGGAGGTTGATGTAATCTTGAAGAATGGCCACTATTCGGAGAGAAGGCTTCATTTCTATATGGATTATAAGAAGTAGAAAGATGGGAAGTTTTTGGTTTCGGGTGGATGATATTCCGATTGGGAGTGGTGGATTGGACGGTGATTTGATAGGAATGGGACAAGTTGGTTGAATTGTTGTTATTGTTGTTATTATTACTATTGAAAGGAAAATGGCGTCGTGATGAATTCATTCTCGTGCCAGAATAGCTATGAAAGGTCGGATGGTGGTTGTTGTTGGTGGTGGTGATTGGTGAGATGGGTGGTTCTTCTACTTGTTGGATGGAATAATAGGTTTCGTTGAGTAGGAGCGATGATGATGATTCTCGATTGTTGTTCTTACTTGTTGCTCCATTCATGGAAAAGGTAGTTTCAATATATGGCCAGGATTCGCTGTTGGTTCTTTTAATTATCGCTTGAGTGGTTGTTGTTAGCTGTGGTATTATTGTTGTTGATGAAAAACTGATAATCGTAATAATATGAAAAGCCTGAAAATTCAATTCGGAACAGAAGTTTTAAATTTGATTTCCGCTGCTGCTGTTCATGTAGTTCAACCTGATCATCACAAATGTCAGTATCACTATTAAATTATTAATTAATTATTAATCAATTAATTGATATTATTTCAATAATCTTTCAAAATAACAAAAATTCTCGCTTTGAACTTGTATGAGAAAATTGATTCTTGATGATGGCAATTTGGAACAGCAAACTAAAGGACCAATCAGTTCCTAAAAGAAGATTTTTTGTTTTTTTCAAAAGGTTTGTCTGAGAACAACAATGAAAGCGACTTTTAGCTCAAATGAGATAAAGTTCTAAGCGAGCCGATAATTGACAATGGATCGAATAATTCTTCCTGCCAATTATTGTCCTTTTGGGATCGCTTCTTCTCTCACTGCAAAGAAATGTCAAAAAAATGTCACGTTTATTCCCTGAACATTTCTTTGAGAAGACGAAACGAAATTCCAATCTGCAGTTAGAGGCTGTGAGAAATCCATCCTTGCCATCGTCACATTCTTCCAAACCAAGTATTTCATCACACTATATTTCAATTCCAAAACAAACAGAAAATTCTGTTATTCCTTTTAACATTCATGGACAGGGATGTGTGATTCTTGATCCGGGAACAGAAAATATCAAGACAGGGCTAGCAGGTAATGATTTACCGCAATTTATTATTCCAACAATTATTGCAAAACATTCAAAATATTCTCAACATAATGCCTATGGATCGGATGCTTTGAAATTACAGAATGAAATTTCACACAATCATCATCATCCTGTTGGAAATTACAAGTCTAATAGCAAATCCTCTCGTCATCATGATTTTTCACTGTGTACTCCAATGGGTTATCAAAGTCAAGCATCCACGACTGGTTCTTCAAATTACACCTATTTAAATCCAGTAGAGAGAGGAGTAATTATATCACTCGATGAAATGGAAAATATGTATTCGTATATTTTCAAAAATTTACTTAGAGTTAAGAGTCAAGAGAATGGTATTTTGTTCAATGAGAATATTTCCCTGTATCATTTATTGGAATCGAGTCGAGAAGTTGAGAAATATAGAGAACGAATGACTGAATTGTTTTTTGAAAAATTTCAAATTCCATTTCTTTATGTGGCAATACCTCAAGTCATGAGTTTGTATTCAGTTGGAAAAACAACTGGATTTTGTGTGGATTTTGGTCATGCAACGACTAGTGGATTGGCTGTTATTGATGGTGTGGCAAATTTTGTACATGAGGATTCTCAAAAACCAACACACTTTTATTTACCTTTTGGAGGTAGGTTCAACATATTGGAGATGTAGAGATTCTATTGGAATTAATTGATCCATTTGTGTTGGAATTCCTATCAATGGATGTGACGAATATTTGTAGGTGGAGAAGTTACAGAACATTTAATCAAACTCTTACAAGAAAATTCACAAAATCAATCCATCAAAATTAGTACAAGTGTCGAACGAGAATGTGTGAATGATGTCAAGAAACTTTTATGTTATATTGCAATAGATTATTCAAAGGAATTTTCAAAATTTGAGAAAAACGAATCAGAGAGCACCACGACCTTTCAGTTACCAGATGGAAAAATTCTTCACATTGGAAGAGAGAAATTCGTCTCGTGTGAAATTTATTTCCAACCCAGTTTGGTGACTCTCTCGAATCTGAGTCATTCTCCTGTTAAGAGAGGACGTTCTGCATCGATTAAGAAACTTGCTCTTAATACAACACATCCATCGAACAACTCTTCTTTAGCAAGTAATTGGAAAGGTGTTCACGAATTGATACACGATTCCATTTCTCAATTCAATTCTGACACCAATATTCAAGAACAATTAATTGGAAACATTGTACTGAGTGGAAGTTCAAGTTTATTCAATGGAATCGAAGGAAGAATGTTGCGAGATCTCAAACGACAATTAGCTCTCCACAAGAACATTCAATTATCTCAAACCAAAGTCAAAGTTTCATCATGTTCCAATCATGATTCACATCACCACGAATCCAAGACCAATCCCATTTCCAAAGATCAACACCAATCTCTACGAGCTGAATGCAGTTCCTTCATTGGATCCTCCATTTTGGCTTCATTTCAAGACTTTGTTCATTTTGATCGAGCGGATGCTGGCGAGAGTAGTTTTGCCTCAAGTTTTGCCATGACAAGACATGTCTTTCAAGAGGAAGGAGCATCAGCCATTCACAAATACTACAACGCATGTTAATTGAATGACCTCGGCTGTGGCCACATTGTTTTCATGAATTGAATGATAGCGTGAATGATAAGAAGATATTGAGGTGAGCTCACAACTAGTGTGCTCTTATCTAACTCGAACAGGGTGATATTCATTCTGTGGTGAATAAATTATTGAATATTAAACATGCAAACACGCCAAGGATTCAATTGAAACACTTTTCATACGTCAATTCTTCGAGAATCAACATCATCGTCCCATTAAACACATCAAAATCATCAAAAAAGAAAAATGACAGTGCTGCCACATGACTACTCACTTCCGCACACCAAGAAGGTGAATTTGGAAAAGTTACAACCTTCGTATGTGTCGGGTACTTCCAAGGAGGCCTATAACATGACAAAGGAAAATTTGAAGGAAGCGACGAGAGCGCGAGATCATGTGATTATGGCCATGAGCAAAGCAAAGCCTTATCAGGTGGTTGTGGCTGTAGGTTTTAGTTATTGAAATACAGTAATTTTACAATAATTATAATTACAATAATAATCATTGATGAATCTGATGATGATGATGGTGTAATAACATGGTGATGATTTTTGGATTCGGATGTGTTTGTTTAACTCATCACCATTCGTTTTGGTGATACAAATTATTATTCTGATGATACAACTCCTATCGGAACGAATGGAAACGAATCATTTGGATACTATTGAAATTGTTTGATTGTTATTTGTGATGTCGTCATCAAATAGGCCATTGAAAAGTATTTGCCATATCTCACGGGTATTTTACATGCCACCGAGAACGAACAACTCAAATCTCAAAAAGAACTGAAAGACAAGGATGCTGTCCTTTTCGAATGGACCAGTGGGATATTAGGAGAGGAAAATAAGTCATTCATGAAATCGAAAAAGTATTTTACTTCCAGACTCATTACTTTTGAAGTGATCATGATCGTATATACTTATGGATTTGCATTATGTAATTTAGCATCAGAGAAAATCAAACAAACAACAAATTTATTAGACAACAATTCTATCATTGAAATATATCAAGATGCGGCACTGTTTCTCCGAAAAGCATGGGGGGTTTTTAATTATTTAGCGACTAATGGACTTGTCAACTATGTCAGCGGACAAGATAGTTCTCATTTGCAACAAATATCTGCAACATCTTCAAATGGATCCTCACCAGTTCCTAGTCCAGTTAATTCCTCATACTCTCCAATTTTCCCAACCATCCACACAAAATTATCCTTTCCAAAATCTTCATTTCCTCTTCTTCCTGAACTGGACGTTTTATGTGCTAAAGGCCTCATGGAATATGCGCAAGGAGTTGGTCAAGTAATTGCAATTCATACCGCCATAGCAACTGGCAAGTCCTCTGGAATGATTGCAAGATTAAGTGTCTCAGTGTACAAAACTTTTGATCATGCCCAGCAGAGCTTTATGACATTGGATACCAAGTTGAAAAATCAGAACGATAAGAGCACGACAACAGGTTTAGAAAATATGGGAAGTATTTTAGATACAGAGCTACGATTAATTTGTGCACAATACCGCATTTTGTACAGAGGAATTACATTATATTACCTCGCACTTGACGCAAATCAGAATGGGTAAGTAATAGAAAAGTCATTCAGAGATTTATGTATTTACTTTATGATTAGCAAGAGCGGTATTTCCGTCTGTTATATAGTGAACGCCAATAAGCAATTAGAAGAAATGGATGTTTTTGTAAGTTTTCTCAATTCAGCATTTTCTATTCATCATTTCATTAGGATGAAATTTCCAAGAGTAATCCTTTCATGAATGAAACACGAAGAATTTTTGCAGAGTCTAAAAAACTGGAAACAAGGTACGAGAAAGAAAACAGACTTGTCTATAGAGAGACTGTCCCTGATATTTCCAACTTGGAGATTCCACAAGGCATTTGTGTTTTGAAAATGATTGAGTTCAAGCTCTCAACAGCGTTTATTGTAATATAAAGAATAATTTATTTCACACTTGCCAGTTGTCACAATATTCAGCAAAATTCAACAAAAAATTTCGAGTCATCACCAAATGGCATTCCGTATTCACACCTTCTCTCGTGCTGCTTGGCAATTCTACACTGAAATGCTGCAACAACATCCTGTCAAGACGAAAGGACTTACATGTGGATTCTGTACCGTCATTGGAGACTTTTTCACACAAGACCGATTACGAACAAAATTTCAACACCTGATGCCGGAGAACACTTCCGACGCTGACAACAACAAAACTTCTTCTCACTCCTTCTCTCGATCTATCAAACTCTTCCTCTATGGTACTCTATTATTGGGCCCATCTTTACATTATTGGTTTCGAACGTTGGATAAATTATTGCCTTCCAGTGGCTGCCACAAGGTAATCTTTCAACAAGGAACAAGATCATCATTATGGAAAAATTATTTCAATAGCTCTAGATTGGTGTGGAGTGCAAAAAGAGTCCTTGTTGAACAAGCAAGCTATTCACTCTTTGTGACTTCCATGTACTTGTTCACAATGGGCAGTTTGGATTATATTTGGAATGAGGAAACATTTGTCCAGTGGCACAGAACAGAATACACGAATTATCAAGAAATGATTGCAAACAAATTCAATGACGATTTTCAGTCCACACATTTTCATGTGATGAAATATTTTCCAATTTCCAATTTTGTGAATTTTTTAGGTAAGATTTGACACGAATACATGTTTCAAAAATTTCATGAATTTGGATTAGTAATTCCACCATTGTACAGAGGACTATTTATTAATTTGATGGGAGTATTTTATAACGTTGGACATTGGATGTTTGATGACAAGACGAATATTGCTCTGGATACTGAAGGAGAATCTTCACCATTCGATTCATTTGTGTTAAAAACATTACCTCAGGATGAAATAATGAAAGATGAAGAAGAAAGTTGTTAAAAGCTTTAAGATTATGAAACTTGTGCCCAAAGACAAGCTATTTGATACGACGTGAACTTAATTTCGGGTGGAGTATTTTGGAATTTCTCGATCATACCTGTGTTTGGAATTTCTATTCATTTGATTGTGCTGGAATTATATTACTAATGTTCTGAAAGTGTCTCGAATTGATTTTACAGCAAGCACTTTTCGATGATTAACTCACAACCAACAATTTTAGTGACAGCATTTTAATAAATATAATATCATGTCATTAAGGTTTCGCGAGAATGAAAAATTTGACTTCCCAAGACCCACCTTGAATTTATTGGGATCAACTCTTCGTTGTACCCATCAACGCTCCATTAAAAAACATTCAAATGTCAACAACTCGCAAAAGAAGTCCTTATTAGGCAGTGAAAGCAACAAATTCATGCAAAATGTTTAAACGAAAGCAAGGTAAATTATTTAGTGGATCCACAATATTGTTAATAAGATCCTGCTGGCATCAAGTGAAAAATTGATCTTGTAGGGATCTACCGAATAAATCAATCAATTCCCAAACAAAAAGGTCGTTGAAGTTTTTTGCCAAAGTAAATGACAAGTGACACTTTTTCTAAAACAAAAAAATACACCATGCTCCAATATAATGATTCATCCTCACCACCATCAGCACACGATCATCACAGTGCTTCATCCTCTCAACAACTCCAAGTATCATCCACAGTTGTGGACTTGAACACTCCAACCATTAACATTCCTTACGACTCTTTGATTCATGAAGATGATGACGACCACAATAATGGTGAAGAGAACCATCATCATCACTCGACAACTCCTCACGACTTTATCAAACAACAACAACAACTTTTTGATGAATCATCAACGAATGATAGTGCTTTGACAAGTTCATCCAATCATCATCACGATCTTGAACCACACGATGATGAATCTACGACATCATCCATGGTGAATATGGACCTATCATCATCTTCAACAACAATGGTTTCATCACCATGCTCTCAAAGAATTGATTCTCCCAATTCCACTACTACTTGTAGTAGTAACAACATCATGATGACGACGACTCTTCCAACCACAACCACAACAACCACCACCACCACAACAACTCATTCACATTCATCGTTATCCAATTCCTCCTCATCAACGGCTGCCTTGTTTAACACTTATAAACAATCAAGAGCAAACAGTCGAGCTGCGAGACATTCAAGTCTGATCAATAATGGAATTGTGTTGGCGAATGAAAGGAATGGTCACTCCACGAGTGTCGGAACGGTGGTGGAAGGTTCCTCCACCTCGATCGCAACGACCAGCTCAACTACAAATTCTGATCTGGTGGTGACGATTCCTACTTCTCCAACAGGTGGTGGCAGTGTCGTCAATAATGGAATTTCATTTGTAAATAATGCCTCTTCCTCCTCCTCGACAAGTGGTCAACTCAAGAATGTGAAACATACTCCAGAAAATGATTACAAGTATTTTGAAGAAAATGTTCCAAATCAGAGCACAATTCTCGATCATAATGGACAAGAATATTGTAAACTTTCGGAAACGTTGCACATTGATGTTGAAAAATCAAAGACGGTCAACAAGTTCTTTATTGAAAAGAGAGATGACAATGCCATTCAGGATTTATTTGCAAAGAATTGTTTGCATTTATATAATGGTGAATTCACAGTGTTAAAACATGATGAAAAAGAGAGTGTGAATGTTTTGCCACAAAATGCTGATGTAAGTTGTTTTTAGACCCGTTTTGGATATATTTGGATAAAATATTCCCATTTGGATGCTAACCGATGTGACACCAAACCATCCTCGTACACGCAGACTACGAATTTACTCTACTACGAACAAGCAAGAGATGTTTTTGAATTTGTCACTCGTAGAATGACATACCATCCAAATGACTTTATGGAAGAGTAAGTAGAATTTTAAATCACAATACTGGAGGTTGAGATCACACATGAACTTTGAAAACAGTCAATTGAACATACTCACTAAATTTTATCGATTCCGTTTGGAAGCTGGTGAACTCGAGCCCTATTTTCTTTCATTGGAACTTGTTAATGCAAAAACTAAAGCCAAATTGAGTGAAAGGTTTTATTTCCACATGATTTCACACCAAATGGTCAATGGTTTTTATGATGAATTGGATGTTAAAAAACAGTTACAAAAACAATTGGATCAACAACCAAAAGCATTATTCTCCTTGTCACATGTTTTGAAAGGAGAACAACTTTGTGATATTTATGCTGTGATTTTCGTGTACAAAACATTACAAGGAGCAACTTCAGAACACATTCTCAAACAACATCACGCCGGAAGAAAGAATCATACTCTTGTCAGAGATACCCAATCCGAGTGTCAACAATCACAACCAACTCCTCTCGATGACTTTCAAGGTTTAAAGGTTCACAAAGAACCATTTTTATTTTCGTTCTGTCCTGTCAAAGAAAACGGTATTCATGCCTTCAAATACTTTTTACCAATAGATGTACTCTTTCAACACATTACTCCACAAATTGCTGTAGAGACAGAAAGTGGAGAAGCCACAGTGAGTTCAAAACGACAGGCCTCATACGTGGACGCATTGTGTGAAATTATTAGCCAACACACTGAAAATGTTCTCTCCTTTCACACACCACACTCGAGTCGTGAATGTAGCGACCTCAAAGAATTGCTTCAAACAGAAACAGATGTCATGAGAAGAAATCTGAAAAAACTCAAGGCCGTTCCTGGATATCTAGTGTTTGAAACTTACAAATTTAATCCAAAAAAGTTTGAGAGCGATCCTATTGAACGACTGCTCTTGTTCGGATCTGAACTAGAAAAACCACTGTTCACCACAAGTTCTTTGATTTCTCTTGAGGAAGTCATTCAAAAAGTTCAGTTGAGAAACATGTCCATTCTCAATCCAAAGGATCCTCAACAAGAAAAGGAGCTTCAAAAATGTTGCGCCTCACTCGAAAATTTGAATTATCAATCATACAGAATCGAAGAATTGCATGAAAAGCTTCCAAAATTCCCTCACTTTGATTTTTCGCATCTACTTTATGTTTCTCCCGTTTCATTGAATATTGACAAATTTAAAGTTGAAAATCTGTCATCTTTGGATGCTGACATGGCGCTTTTAGAGAGTCTGTCGATCAAAAAGTTCAAAGCTAAGAATGCACTTGTGAAAATTGAATACATGGAAGCCATTGGAAAACCAGCTCCAAGAATTATTTCTCCAGTTGGACAATCCTTAGTTTCGGAAATTTATTGCAACGTGCTGTATGATTGTGATAACGTTATTCGATTTATTGATGAAATCAAAATTGCACTGCCTCTTCCAATTGAAAAGGAGAACCATTTGGTGATTTCTTTATATCATCTAGTCATTGAAAAACAAGGTCAAAAGAGAAAGAAAACACTTGGAAATGATGGACAAGTTCCAAAAATTTGTTTTGGATACTCCGTTCTCACCATCAAAGATATTGTAGACAATCACTGCTCAAAGATGACAGATTTCACATACACATATTCACTTCCCATCTATCAAAAACTGACTGGAAATTATCTCTCGGATGCCAAACGATTGAGTGTCAATATGAATGCTGGAAGCTCCAATCAATTAATATCACTCGAGAATAAGCGTCACGACCCTAAAAAAATATCCTTCTTGTGTAACGCTCGAGTATGCTCCACGATTTATCCCAATGAGAAATTACTTCTTCAATTCTTTGCCGATTGTGCACCATTCATTAGTATCATTAAGGATGGATCAACAGGACAAGTGAAAGAGCTCACACGAGCTGTTAAGGATTGTCGGAGATCGATTGAAAATTTAATGAAAGTTCCCTTCTCGAAAATTGTGAGTCACTTCACACTCATTATGGATATGCTATTGAGCGTGATGTGTCGAATTCCTGATGTGTTACATTCATTTGTTACGGAGGCTGAACATTTGCAAGAAACATTACGATCGAGTGCGTTGTTTGGAGAATCGACCATGAATATTGCTGTCAGTGGAGGATCTTCTTCTACAGAAGATGAAATGTTGAGATCCATCTCGGCTCGTTTCGGAATGGAACCTCCTCTTTCTAGCTCAGCTTCCTCAAGCTCAGGGGCAGGTGATCGTAGATCAATATTGAAGAGTTCAATTTTAGCAGCTAAGAGAAAATCGTTCACAAATAATTCATCATCATCGCCTAATTCCACTCCTTCTCCTGAAAACAAGGACATGAAGGAACCTAAATCAACACTCCAAAAGAGATTTTCCTTTAAGAATATTTTGAAAAGAAAATCAAAAGAAGTAGATACTGGTATCACTCCGTCACCACAACAATCACAAAATGAAGTTGTCAAATGTGTTGCACAACCTGGAGAGGAAGGATTTAATTTATTGGAATATTTGAAAGCTCAGCAAGAACAAGAACAATACAACAACTCTACTCAACAAGACATCAGTCACACATCATCCTCTCTGTTTGACCAAAAGCAGAACCAAGCCAAGAATGACAAAGTGAAGAGAAGAATGTCACTCACAGATCGATTGTTTAATCGACACAAATCAACAGATGGTGCCACAGCTGGATCACCCATTGAAAGTTCACCTCCAATCACTGCTGCTGACAGTAGCACTACAAGAAAGAGCATTACATTTACCACTTCAACTTTAAGCGCCTCTAGGGAAAGCCAAAATCAAGGAGATCTTTTCGATTTCCTTGGAGTTTCAAATGTGCTTTTTGATTTGCAAAAAACAGTCTTCCAAGTAATTGTCTCCATGTTAAAAGGAGCAGCCGTTATTACCGATTGTGCAGATCGATCTAACAAGCTTCTCAATACCTATGTGAACTATGTGTTCAAGGACATTGTCATGACTCAATCTCCAGTTTATGTCAATTTAATTGAACTATTCACAGATGTACTTGGAAAGGCTGATGATTCTCTCACAGTTTCAGTTCCAACGGATGACGAGGGCCTGCCTTCACATATTTATCAATCTGAAGGTTCAGGAAGGCGTGCTGGAAGTGGAATCCTCCGAAAATCCATTCAAGACATGTTTGGAAACACTAAGAGAAGCAGTTTGAATAATGATACAGACAAATCTGCATCAACATCACAAAACAATAGAAGTAGCTACTCTATGAATATGAGTTTGTTTGCCATTGGTTCAGCTCCTGTTTATTATGAAAGTCTTAATTATTCATGGTTCTTCTTGGATTTAATTCTCAAGTCTTATTTATTGTGTCAGAGAGAAAAGACAGCCAGTAGATCGCACATGAGTGAAGTTCAATATAATTTGTTATCTGAAAGAGAACGAGAAGCGTTAATCAATGATCATGGATACAAATTTTCATTACTTTTGAAGGAACTTATTGGTGTTCTTGCCGAGAAAGCAGTATTTTATAAGGATGATTTTGCAAACTTCTTTGTTGCTTCTCAAATTAATAATCAATTGGCATTCTTCTTTAGAGATTTATTAGGTTGTGGAGAAATGAAATCAGAATTGGTGTTTGATTTGATGGAAATTTATTTCCGAGAATTTGTGGTTAAAAAGACTGTCACCATTAACACTATCAAATTAGGAATTGACTTTTTACAAATTCTTTGTGACTTTCCTCAATTTATGAAGCTCAACTTTGCAAATTATCATCCAAAAGAGTACATTCACCATGAGTCCATTTTGTGTCCTCCATTCAAGTTGTTGACAAATATTTTGAGAGATTGTGTGACAAAATTTAAATCTGAAATTGATGTTCACAACAGCGCTGTGAAGGTCTTGAGGTATATTCTTACCAAAGAGGAATGTTTATATTTATCTCAAGAAAATGCATCCAAAGAGAGACTTCAACTTCTCGCAAGAATATTCTTCCCTTATGTGGTAATGGTTCTCGAAAATTTGAATTCAATGGAGACAATTCCAGAAATGACATTGAAACAACACTTGAAATGTTGTTTATGGATTCTTTCCAACTTAAACTCTTCCTTCTTTACAGAATGGATGAAAAGCTCTGACAAACTCGATGCCTTTATCAAACTCTTGGCATTCTACATTGATCAATTTGAATTGAGAGGTAGAAACAAATTTGAGATGAATAGCTTTAAATGTTTTCAAGACATTTTTAGTCTAGTGAATGACCTTGCTCATCCTAGAGTTTCACAAATTATCGCCAACCATTCTGACAATTTGAAATTATTTGAACCAACTCACAAAGATTTGTCTTCGTTTATAAAGTTGGATATTCGAGATTCTGAAGGCGCAAAATATCACACAGATACCAATCTTGGTGATAAGCAATTCATCGAATACATGATGTTCATTATTGCAAGAATGTTGCAACAATTCTCGCTTGGAAATCAAAAGAAAGTGGCTCTAGAATTGACTTCAACATCTGTGGAAATTGTGACAAATTACGTTCAAGAATTTACCTCTATTTTTAGAGCAAACTCAAATAATACTTATTGGAAATGGCTTTATGGAGCTCTTTTACTTGGAAAGGAATTTTCTGCATCAACATTAGAATCTTTTCTTTCTGGAAACGATTCCACAAATGACAATTCTATTTCTAATTCCTTGATGAATGTATTAGAGAAGGTTTATGAATCAGATATCATCACTATTCATAAATTATCGAAATTATTTGACGAAGCGACGGATGCAGAAAATGAAATCATTCTCGATGAGGAAAACAAAATTAAGGCCAGTACTCTCAATCGATTGGTTGCCAGAGTTTGTGATCAAAATATTAGTGAAGATTCCAATTTCACAAATACTTTCCTTGTCACATACAGATCCTTCTGTACTCCTGAAACATTGTTGACATTAATGATGAGCTATTTTGAATATCACATGCTTCCTCTCATTAATCAAGATATCAACAAGAAGATGGCAAGTCTTGTACTTCGAATGTTAAACACGATTAGAGTGTGGGTTCAAGATCACAGCTATGATTTCAATAATCATTTGAATGCCTCCATGATGAACTTTATTTATCGACAAGTAGGAAGATTGTGCCAAATGGAAAAACAATCTAGTTCTGGTTACATTAGTATTGCCAACAAGATTAAGGAAAGAATTGAAGCAAATTTAATTAACAATGGAGAATCAAGAGAGAAACTTGAAAAAATGTTCAGTAGAGAACGAGCTCAACCTCGATATCCATCGAAATGGAGTGAAGCAGATGAAAAGAAACCATTCAACATCAAACAATGGGAACCAAGTGAAATTGCTAAACAAATTACTCTTTTAGAAAGTAATATTTTCACAGCCATTGAACCAAAAGAATTCTTTGGACTTGGTTGGACCAAGAAGGATAAGATGACACGTGCTCCAAATATTTCACATCTCACCGAACAATTTAACAACTTGAGTACATTTGTTGCATCGGATATTGTTTGTGAAGAGAACATTAAGAAGCGAGTGAGAAAAGTGAAACAATGGATCAATGTTGCTTGGGAATGCAAAAATTTAAATAATTTGAATGGTTGCAATTCGATTGTGAGTGCCTTCAACAATGCTGGCATTCATAGACTTAAAAAGACATGGGAAGCTATTCCTAAGAGAGACATTGAAAGTGAACGATTGAAGCAATTGAACGAATTGGTGTCCATGACCAGTTCCTATAAAAATATGAGAGATCATATGTCAAGAAGTGGAGAAGGGTTACCTTATATTGGAGTTTATTTAACAGACATGGTATTTATTGAAGATGGTAATAAGGATTACATAACCAAGGAAGGATCTGATTTGCAATTGATTAATTTTGCCAAGAGAAGAAAAATTGCTGAAGTCATTCAACGAATTAAGACACAACAACAAACTTTGTATGATTTCATACCAATTCCTTTCCTACAGAAAACATTTGATTTCAGTAACATGTTAGAAAGTGAGAGATCGCAATTATTGCTACCTGATGACGTAATTTGGAGTAAATCCTTGATGATTGAACCAAGAGAACAAAAGCAATAAAAGATGATTAATTTTAAATCTATTTTAAATAAAAAATTTTAAGATGAAAAACAAGCACATTCAACAATTGTTGAATCTTAAATACCATTGGTTCCAATTAAAGCATAGTTCAATAATATTTCTGTACTCATAGGATCCTTGGTGAGTCTAATAATTTCTACCTCTGGATGATCATGAGTGACATGAGAAAGTAGATTAATTTCGAAATCCAAACAACACTTTCTTTTTTGTGCTCTTCAAAATTTTCAAAACGTCACGATACATAGAAGCATGAAAATGGGTAATGTTGTTGGAACTTCTGATACTCCGTCTTTGAATTATATAACATCACAATTCTGTTTGTGTTAATTTTACCTCGTTCCAAACTCTCTTCGCTCAAATTAAACTGTGAAAAGAATTTCCTTCTTGTTTCTTTGATATCCTGAATCCTTTCGTAATGTTGTTCTTTTGTGGACGTTATTTCACAGACTTTGTTGCAAATTTCTTTTCATTTAGAAATAGCAATAGGAAGATTCTGGAATGAAAAAAGGATGCAATCGAATGCAATTTCTGAAAGATAGTGACAAAGTGATGCATTTCTTCCGTTAAGATATTATTGCAAATATATTTGTTGTTGTTGGTGAAATGGTTTTGCTGCAGTTTGAGTTTTATTCTTTATTCTCACTACCTATCCATGATTCCTAAACGAGAATAGTTGCATAATCTCCATTACTTGGATTCATGGCTGTAATATAAATAGTAATATCATTCAAAAGAGGGTGATTTTTCTTGGAGCAGATCATGTCAGTCACAGTATCGATGGTGGTGGACTGTTGTGGCATTTTCTTTAGACATTGGAATGCCTTCTTCAATCGTTCACTGGACCATAAAATGTTACACTCATCCTTAATTTCTTTCAAGCTTTTCCACCAATCAGAGTTGGCTTGAATCATGGCGTTTGCTTCTTTCAAATAGTATTGTTTTGAAATTTCAGTATTCTCGTGCAAATCTTTGAGTGAAATGAGATAATTATCAGAACTGTAGGTTTCTCGTTGTCGTGTAACGATGGTTCCTTCTCCGGTCTTGCATCCAGCAACAATAATATAGACGGGTGCAATCAATTTGCTATTTTTCAAAATGGCTACTGCATGTGAATATGTTTCACAATCTTGTAAAGTTTCTCGAACAAGAAAACTGATGGGCCATCCTCTGTCAAGTGCATTAGCAGCAATGATGATACAGGCCTAGCTCAGTAACGATTTGTTTAACAATTCAAACACTTACCTTGTAATGGTTTTGATGATATTCTTTCCAAAGTGACCGTCCTCAGTGCTTCTAAAATTGATTGAAACAGAAAATCCATTTGGTCGACATCCTGTTAACACTCCCAAGTATCCTGCCTGTTAAATTTCATATTTTCAAATTCTTATTGTCATGATCCAAGTTACTTTAAAAAGAATCGTTTACTCACCCAACTAGAAGCTTTAAACAGAGTTTTTCCATTTCGTGTGAAATTAAGTTGAACTGTGTAATCTTTCAAAAAGTCCATTGCCCAATCCATGGTCCTTACATGAATTCTAATGTTGAGAAATTTCAAAAATCCATCACCACCACACATTCATGAATAATAATCATGATTCATTATTATATCAAATCATAGGGTAATTATCGATTGAACCAATATACAACAACAAAATACAACTTACGGAAATCCATCACAATTTTCCTTCACAATACTCGTGCAGCAAGCAAACAGCTCATAACTCAATTGCATGAATGCCAACAATCCCAATGGTAAATTCGCTTGTTCAGCAACAGCCTTCAGTTCTTGAGAATAATACACTGCTCCAGAGTTGGTGAACACATTGAAGAGCATGTTCAGAAATGTTTTAGCAAAAGTTGCCCAAATGCCTCCTCCCAGAACGTCATTCATCTCATCTAAGAGTGTTTTGAGGTTATATGTGATGAATATGTAAAAAGTACACGAATCATCATCATCATCATCACCATTACGTATATAGTTCAGTAATGAAAATATTAAAATTGAAATTTGGATCGGATCACGAAGAATTGAATTGAACAAAGAACAACCATGATCATCATTCATGAACATTCATATTCCAATGCATTTGGATCATGAACTATTGCATTTCTCTTACCTTTTAAAAACTTGATCAAGGCTGGAAATTTATCTTTATAATCTTCAATTAATTTCTTCCAACGTTCATTTGCTGATAAATCTAAATTAATTTCATATTCGGGAACATTGGTTCTACATGAGATGGTTTGTGGTGTTGTTGCTACTGTTGTCATTATTGCTTCATCTGACATTTCATCTTCCGAATCATGAAAAGAGGAGTGATTTCCCAAATCGGAAATGGGAGTAATTTCATCATCTAAATCACCAATTTCAATGGAGGAACAATACAAGGGTATTTCTTGTTTTTTGGTCGTCGTGGTGGTGTTGTTGTTGTTATTGGAGGTGGTTGAATTCGATGGGATCATTGTTCTCTCTTTGTTGTTTCTTTTTTTGGATGTCATGTCTCTCATCACACTAATTTCGTGAAAAGGGAAATTTCCCTAAAAGTCCATACGATGGCCAAATAATCAAAAAATGTTGTTCGAGAGCTCTCTTCATCAACATGTTAACAGTGAATGACAGTTTAGAATCTCTCCCATCACAAGAACGTTCGTTATTTCACAAATCTTCAGAGACCATGAATGAGAAATAATTCAAAATGTGTAATGCACGGAAATGTCAGCATGTCAACAAGCTCACTCCTGGAATTGCTCTTTGTTCTTTGTGCACTTCATCGTCCATGTGAAAAGACTTTCTTTTAATTTCTTTCCAAACATTGAATATTGAGTTAGTAGTAGCAGTACCTCAATGTTGATGCTTCTGGAAATTGCAATCCGAACGTTTTAGGAACAAATTCCAAGAGTGAAAATTGGCTTTCGAGTTGTTGTGGACCATTTTTGGACTTTTGTATTTTCGGAATGCACCACACTCAGTTTGTCGGCACACACACCCCTCTCTCGAGATGGTCGAAGACAAAAAAACACCTCACAACAACAACAACAACACCGAAACAACAACCACAACAATAACTCTCTCTTAGATTGTCTGAAGAGATTTCCTCAATCCTTGATTCTGGTAAACAACGGAAAGCAACAATTTGAATTAAATTTTATAATTGACTGCCTTCTTCATCATCATTGACGATCCTACCTATTGTTGCAGTGTTGAAACATACTCTTTCAAAAGTTTGCATCGACACAACTTTGTGAATATTTGTATTCTTGCTTAATAAGGCAATAGTCATTTGTCAACAACATCATTATCTCTACTGATTGTATTACATCATCCTCCACTCCCTCTTCAACACAATCACCATGATCAGTGTTGTTTTACTTTCCACCTTCTTCTTGGGTTCCGTTCTCTTGATTTTGAGAACCATTTATGCCCAATTGTTCAACAAGTACGGAGATGTTCGAATTAAAATCAGAAACAAAAGAATCACCAAGAAGAGTACGGATCCTCAATCTTCGACGTCGTCACACCTCTCTAAAGACACAACCGTCACACCAAACAGTACCTCCTCCTCTCCTTTCACTTCTCTCCCAGCTGAGAGCCAAACAGAGACTCCAGCTGCAGTGACCACAGAGAGTCACAAATTGTCGGATCTGATCAGTCAATCGAAAAATCTGGCCGACTTTTTCCAAAGAGTTTCCGGTGTTTCATTACTTGAACAATGCAAGTATGGAAGTTGTCAATACTCTGGTGTTGTCTCAGCCATTGACACCATGAAAATCTTGAAAGAGAGTCATGTGGATCCTTTCGAATTTTTTGGAATTCAAACCGACTTGCTAAAAGAGCAATTACAGAAAGAATCCGATGTGTTAAATGTATTGACCATTCAATTATCGGCTTTGACTGCCAACGAAGGAAATGTCGAATTGAACGGTGCTGCGTCATTATCGACTGCATCATTCAACAAGTTCGATTCGACATTTCATTATTCCTTTTCTTCTGCTACCACCTCCTCCACAACCACAACGACTTCTTCCTTGTATTCTCCCTCCAATAAGATGTTGAAATCTCTACGAGCAAGCTCATCTCCACCATCGTCACCAAACGCTTCTCCAAACTCATTGGGCACTGGATTCGAATTGGTCTCTGAGAACAATGCTTTGAAATTTGCACACATTCGAACTGTGGATGATGTCTTCAAGACCATGAGAGAATCTTCATTTGATTTATGGACTGTTTCAAGATTGGCATTCCAATCAGCATTTAATAGAGAATTAGTGAGTTTTATTGTTCCAAACAAATCTCATGTTCCATCTTCATGGTTGAAGAAGGAATTATTCACTGATTCTGCGTCAAGTTTGAGAACCGGAATGGAATGTTATATTTTAGAACAAATGGGATTTATTAAGAACATGGATGATTCATTGCAAGGATTCCAAACTTAAGTGGAATTGGAATACCTCAGACGTCGTCTGTGTATTGAGTGATTCTTGAAAAGACCTCCTTTGAGTATTGATGACTTTGTAACCCTCGAATTGAAAGTTTTAACATGTTGGACAGGTTAACATTTCAATGAGTTTCAAATAAACTTTAACTAATAATAATTTATTGATTTCCTTAATCTATGAGGTTGTTCACTCTTGTTATTGAGCTTGCTGCCAAAGATGTTTCGAACTGAATTGCATTCAGTGATTGCAATCAATAAAGAAAAAATCCAATTGTGTTATCTTCCATTATCCTCAGAGGTCCACATGCAGCATGTTGTCCAATCCACTACTTAACTGTTCATTAAGGACAGAATCTCTCTTTTAGGAAGTGTTTCTTAAGGTTGCCATAAAGTGATTGAATGATCATTGAACCAAAAGCATGAATGAAAATTTTTAAAGTCACTTGACTGAAATACCTTGCAATTAATTGACGTCAAATTGTTCACACGATCGTGTGCCATCTGGAAATTTTTTCCGCTGCACAATGCTCTGATTGGATGAAAGAGCCGAAAACTTTCGAGTTGGTGCTGGAGAATGACATTTGGCATTTGTTGTCATTTTTTGGCAAAAAAAACATCCTCTCTAAATTTATCCACGCATCACAAACAAAAACTCAACAACAAGAAACGACGCAAGTGAGAGTGGGTGTCTATTTATACAACAACACAACAACAACATCAAATTTCACACACACAACAAGCATCTTTTTTCACAACACGACCTTTTCGTCTCGACAAGTAAATCAAAGTGAATTGAACCAATTGCTTCTACCACCATCACTATCACCATTCATTCATTCATTCCGAGAGAAATTGAATTCATTGACTTTAAAACACACACTCTTCTTGAAACATAATTTTTTGGAAACTCATTACTGAGAACTGAGATCATCATCTTTCTTTGGGTCATTTCACATTCTCATCATTATAATCATTATATTCAAAAAATTCTAAGGAACTCCTTCATCACCAAAACACTCTCAATGTTCAACACCATATCCTTTTCTTCGGTTTGTGATGAGAACCATGTCTTTGGTTTGAGAACATTCTCTTCGTATGTTTGGTCAGAAATGATTCGATGGATTTCATCTGCAAATTCCTGGATGGATTTTCTTTTTCATGGACCAACCATGTCTTCTTCGGATCATGGTGTGACTTTACAGTTCTCTGAATCTCTGAAAACATCATCTTATTCTTTAAATAATTTCCAAAATTTTGTTCAACAAGATCCAAATCCGTCGAATCCTTCATTCGGGACTGTGAACTCAGTATTACAAAATAATGTGGCATTCAATAATGAAATTTTACGAGCAGATCAACCCTTTGTTTCTATTGTTTCATGGGTCATGTGGGGACTTTTTACAATATACACATTTGTGACAATTGTGACATACTTTTTTAGAAGAAACAAACAACCCATCAAGGCGAGATCATCCTTTTTCGTTTTTATTTTAATACTAGCTCACTATTTTTCATTTTCGATATTGTCACTGCGTTTGGCTGTTGGAAGAGAGGTTTTTCCTTGTGCACTGTATTTGAGTTTTCAATTTTATGGATTTCCATTGATCGCAATTCCTTACTTGGTGCTGTGTATTCGATTGTATTATATTTCAGAAATGAATCGATTACAAGGTGATTCTTTTAAAGATCATTTAGTCTCAATGGGTGTTGATTTGTTATTGGAAAACAAATCATCGTCTTCCTCTTCAGATGGAGAAAATGGCTCAGTATCCAAAACGACAACAACAACTTCTCGAAATTTACAAGTTGGAGTGTCAAATTCCTCTTCTGGAAATTTAGAAAAGCAGAATTCTGATCTCTCTTCCTCCTCGCCGATGACGGCTGCAATCATACGAACGAAGAGCAGTTTGAAGGCAAAAGTGAAAGAAGCACTGCACTTGACAACCACCAATGATTCGAATCTTTTTGTCGATCAAGAAAAGAGAAAGAAATGGTCTGAGAAGCGAAAGAAACGTTTGAGACAATTGAGAAAACTCGCGCGTGACGACTTTATTGCCAAGATTTTCCTCTTTACATTTTTATTGAATAGTATTATTTTCTTGGCATATTGTGGAGTGTTTTTGAATCGATTGACAGGAGCAGAAACTTGGAATGTTGGATGTGCAGCCACAGGTAGGTTTTTTGTTGTGAAATTCTTGGTGGATATTCACCATTGGAATGATTTTTTTCACAACATGTTGTCACACTTGGAATGATTTGACAAAATTTCACACTTGGAAACCAAACAATTTTCACATTCTCTTTCACAATAGTTCCTGTCTATGTAGGATCCTTCTTACTCATTCTCTTTTACGGAATTTTCATTCTCATCTTCTTTTATCGAGTCATGAGATACGCTAAAGAATCTTTTGGTATTAAGGCAGAATTAATCACCATTGTGGTGGTTTGGACTTTCTTCCTTTTATGCTTTGTATTGTTGAGTGTCATTCCACAGTATCAGGAAGGTCCAGAATATTCTTTCGCTTCAGCATGGTTGATTAATATTCCTCTTTTTATTACAAACTTTATTAGTGTGTGGATTCCTCTGATTAGAAGTTTCTTTTGGAAAAATTCAGAAGGAAAAGGTCATTCAAAATCTCTGACAAGTTCAACATTGAAAACTGGAGATGATCATTTGGTGAATCCTTCAAAATTAACACATGAAAATAGCATGATTATGGAATTATCGAGTGGATCCTCAGCATTGGATCATAACAGAATTTTGAGTATTTTATATCGAGAAGCTGGAATTGTAAAAGGAAAGGACAGTGACTCTCAGAATATTATTGATTTGCGTATTATATTGTTTGTCATGTTCCATGATGAAGTTTGTCAAAAATATTTTAAGGGTAAGTGTGAGATTTTCATGAGTCAAGTTTATTAATAGTAATTATTATTATTCTTGGATCTCTACGCGTTGATTTTGCAATTATCAACACAACACTAGAATGGTGTGAATTAGAGTTTTCTGCTGAGAACTTTTTATTTCTTTACTTTGCTGAAAAAGTCTATCATCTAGTGCCATCTCACACCTTAGATGACATTCAAAAGAAGCTTGCGGTATTAGACAAGTTGAGTGACAACTTTATTGTGAATGGCGCACCATTTGAACTCAATCTATCGTCCCATGTAAAAAAAAGAATTTGAAAGAAATTATCGATTATTGTGTAAAACTCTTTCGTACACACTTTCTACAAGAGCATTGAGAGAAACAAAAGAATCCCCATCAGGAGGTAATGCATTGAGAGAAAATGGAGTGATTGTATCGGGAGTGGGGGCAACAACTGTCACACTCAACACGGCTAAGCCACGTGATTCTGTCTTTATTCAAGAGTGGAACGAAAAACACACCGAACAGTTGAAAACCATTCTAGATGATGTGGAAATTACATGCAATTACAATTTGCAAGATACTTGGTCACGTTTTATTTTGAGCACAAATTTTGTAGAGATGGTGAAAGAGTTAAAAAAGTTTGAAGACGACATGAAAAACATTAACTTGGTCTAGGAGTGTCTTTGTTGCTACATCACACCTTTCATTAAAAGAAGATCATGTTTTCTCAGCACCAAGGATGTACTAGGGGTGAATTTGGTAATTTGGTACTAGGGATGAATCCAAATTGGTCATTATTGAATTTCATTCAATCACTTCTTTGACTTTTTCTTTTTAGGGTCAACTTCTTCATCCTCACCAGTGCTACTATTGGCGTGCTTTCCTCCTGCCGTTGCGAAATTAACAACGAACGTCTTACTGTGGGGAGTAACATCGGGCAATGTATCGGTGGCAGGATCAATAAACGTCATTTTCACGATGGGTGAATGAAAGAATGAAACACCATTATCCATAGAAATTGAAATTGGAACATCCTCAGCTTTTTGATGCTCTGGAGTTTCACAAATAATCATATTATCTCTTGCGGAGTGAACTCTTCGTGCCTTCTTTTCTCCAAATTTTACAATTAAGGTTTGTAATCGAACTTTTTCTGGCATGTTATCTGTGACGATTTTGATGAGCTGTCCTCCTGTTGTAACACTATATTTTGGTTCGACTTGAAGTACTTTGGTAACCTTCTTCTTTTGTTCGTCAATCTTCTTGGTGTTTTGTCGTTTTATGATGGCTCTCTTTGTGACCGTTTTGAAGTAGGTTGTGTCAAGTTGTTCCAACACTTTCTCGTCCTTGTCATTGCACATGACTAATTTGAATCTTAGGAAAAGTTTTTGACCATTGCTATGGCTTGTGTGTTTTACAACCATGTTGTCAAAGGTAAAATCTTCTGATTGATTTTTCACAGTGATTTCATGAGTTTCGAGCGAAGAAATTTCCTCCTTTTCGTATCGCTTATAACCTAATAACACTGCCCTTATCATGAATTTATAGCCTGATGGTAGAGGATGAGCGTTTGTCAAATCAGCAACCCTTACACGAACAACATGAGTGGTGAGTGTTTTCTTGTTATCTTTGCCACCATGCTCCTCGGGAACGCCATCATCAACATTGAATCCTTTGACCACTGACATGAGCACGCCAGAAGGTAAGCTTTCACCAACTGGTGACGAAGGAGAAGGAGAGTTCGAATTTGCAACTCCATTAGGATCAGTGACATACGATGTCATTCCATAATTCATGGGAAGTGGAATATAGGTTGCTGCATTACTAACATTAAAAGTCAAGTTTGGATTTGGTATTTGTTGTGGAATCATGTGAGAGGAAGGAATCTTGTTTCCAAAATTGAAAGCAGAAAGTGGATTGTGGTGAGCAGCTATCATTCCCTGTTGTTGTTGGGCGTGCATCATTTGCATGTGATGTTGAGCAGCTTGCTGTTGTTGATGATGATGCAAATTAGCAGAATTGTCAGCTAGCTCTCCTCCATGTTGCGGAGTGGCATCCAAAGCAACTTGATTCAGTATGGATGGAGTGAAAATTCCCAAAGAAGGAGATTCCTCGGCTGGATTGTGATGACCTAGCGACACTGTCGTTGCTTGCACAGACGAAGAAGTCTGAGTTGGAGGAGGATTATTGGTAAAGGCACTCAAACCAGCCACAGTGATTGGTCTCGATGAGGTCGGTGGATGAGTCGTGCCAGCGTTACTTCCATTGTTTTGGTTATGATGGTTGTTATGGGCGGAAGAAGAAGTGTGAGTGGGATGCGACAATGTTTTGCTCTGAATGGGTTGAGGAGGTGGTGGAGGAGCATCATAGATGGAGGTAAAAGCTCCAATCGAGAGAGGTGTTGGTGTAACGCCAGAATGACCCAGTAACGAGGATCCTTCTTGTTTGATCGATGCCGAGGACGACGATGAAGAGGATGCACCAGACGACAATGATAATTCAGCACCACCACCACCACCACCACCACTAGTGGGTGTATTGTTGCTGGGAACATCAAACAAGTCACCACCCGGTGTTGGAGAAGCAAAAGGCAATCCACTTGTAGAAATGGCACCTGATGAATTGAGAGGTGGTATCGTGAATACTTGAGGAGAGGATTGATTGGAAGTGGAATTTAGAACTCCACCGCTGTGGTTGCTTCCACTCGAAGAAGAGCTGCCATGATGACCCGTGGTGGTGGAAAGAGCTCCTCCTGGTGTCGGAGAGTTGTTGGTCCAGAAATTTAGAGCAGAGGGTGTTGTATCATCAAAAAACACTTGATTATGATGGTGGGAGATCGAAGAGGGATTGGGTGAGCTTGGCGTGGTCGTGATGGAAGGAGGGGCCGAAGAAGACATGATGATGACCAACAAAACCGTTACAAAGGGAAGTGTGAACAAGCTAGGAATGTGGAGTTCAGTGTACACTCTTTGATTTTTTTTGAAGAAGTTCAGAGTACGTGGGGCATTGCTCGATATAAGTCGGTAACTTAGGCCCAGTATTCGACGAGTTCTGGATTTTGATAGGATTTAGCATGCAGGTTGTCATAATTCCAAAATGGGGCTAAGGTGTTCTTTCTTTATTTCCTTTGAACAAAAAAAGGCTTTTTTTGTGTGTCAAGGCAGTGGTGGCTAGCCTTCCAGAAAAATAAAGAAAAAAATTTGTGCACATCTTGACCCCACATTTTTGTTTGGTTATTCTTCTTTTTGCAATCGTCAAATCCGATATTAAATTTACATTTGAAGCAATTTCTCGATAAATGTCTTCATTGGATTGGCTGAGCGTAAGCGGTATTCGTTCTTTTGATCATACCGGAGAGCCTCAAATTATTAAATTCTTTAAACCATTAACAATTATTTTGGGAGCAAACGGATCAGGAAAGGTATGTTGGTATATGAACGATATCATCATTCCGATAACACTGCATGGTTGATATTTTAATTTTTTATTATTTTATATAATGTTTTAATGGTTGTTGTGATGACCCAATTCATATTTACATTATCATTAATTTATAATTTTGTTTGATGTTGTGACCTGCATACTTCCTAATGAACTGCTTTGATTACATTTTGTATTTGCTTCATCAGACCACACTTATTGAATGTTTGAAGTGTGCCACAACTGGTGAGCTCCCTCCCAATTGTGATCGTGGAAAATCATTCGTTCATGATCCAAAAGTATCAGGAGATACAGAAGTGAAAGGACAAATTCGATTGCAATTTAAAGCAGCAAATAAGAAGAAATATATTACTGTTCGTAGCTTTCAAGTTACGCAAAAAAAGAAAACCACACAATTTAAACAGCTAGAATCAGTCCTCTCTACAAAGGGAGAGGATGGAGAAACCAAAAGCAGTAGCTACAAATGCACAGATATGGATAAATTAATTCCTGAATTAATGGGTGTGAGCAAAGCAATATTAGAGAATGGTAAGTGTTATTATTACGTGGTACAGGATGAGACATTGTGGGCTTTTCATTTCCAATACTATAGTGATTTTTTGTCACCAAGAAGACGTAAATTGGCCGCTCAGTGAAAGTACTGTACTAAAGAAAAAACTCGATGATATCTTTTCTAGCACTAGATATTCTAAGGCTTTAGAAGCTATCAAAAAAACCAAGAAAGACATTACACAACAATTGGCAGAGCACGAAAAAGATTTGGCTGTAGCAGAGACCGAGAGAAATCAAAGCGTAAAGTTACGCAAGGAAGCAGAAAATGAAGTAATCAAGCTTCAAAAGTTGAAAGAAAAGATTGAAGACTTGGATGAAAAGTTGAATCAAGTAAATACAGAGATTGAGAAATACGAAGGAGTCATTCAAAAGGTTAATGCTCTCAAACAAAAGCTTACATCTGCTGACACAAAAAAGAAAATGATGGAAAAAGATGTCGAAGAAATGTACCAAAACTTGCAACAAGAATTCACTGAGACGGATGAAGAAGTGAAAAAGTATGAAGAAAATTTCTCCAAACAGCTCGAACAATTGAAACAAAGTCAACGCCAGACTGAGAATGACCTTGCACGGAATGAATCAAACAAAAACAGCCTCAATATTCAGATGAACTCTCTCAAGGAGAATATGGGAAAGTTAAAATCCCAAAAGGAAGCTCATGAGGGTCGTATTCATGATATTAGCACTGATATTATGGTTCTTTCTCAAAGATATCGCATACCAGGATATGAGCAGCTTCCTTTTTCTGAAAGCCAAATATTCAGTTTTCTCACTTCACTCGATCAGCTATTCCAAAAAGAAAAGAAGGAGCTTGAAAATATGAGACGAGAACACAAATCTGAGCAAGAGAGTCTCTTAAAAGAAACCAACTCTTTCCTTCAACAAAAAGAAAATAGCACGTCCAAGTTGAAGGCCGCTACCCAACGAAAGACTATTTTAGAGAATGAGGCGAAGAAACTTTCAGAATCTATCCGAAATATTTCTATCACCGAAGATGTTGTAGCTGAAATGGAAAGAGAATATTTAGTTTTTGAAAAGCAGGTTAGAGATAAAGAAGAGAACAAGGAGATGGACACCATCAAGAAAGAAATGGATTCAAACGCTAAGAGCCAAAAGGAACAAACTTTAAAAATTTCCAATCTTAACAAAGAACTGGCTTCAAGAGAAAAGGAAAAAGACATTAGTTTCAAAATTCAGAATTTAAGAGAGGAGCTCAGCAAGCACAATTCAAGCTTGAATGATAAATTCTCTGAAGTCAGAACAAAATATGAAAAGACTTTGGGCAGTGTTGACAATGAAGTCACAGCCGCAAATATTGAAGTTAAGATTAAGGGACTTATCAAGAAGGCAACCGACAGAGTTCAAACTCTTACCTCATCATTACAAAGCTTGGAAAAATCACTCTCTGTTCAAAAATCAAAACTCGATGCTGCTAACAATCAAGCACAAAAAATCAAGAATGAGATTGAAAAGAAGCAACAACATGTAGCTGCTGTTATTCCCACAGGGAAGAGTTGGGACGAGGCAATGAAAGAAGCGGAGGAGAAGGTGAATGACCTAAGAAATGAAGCAAGTATGGCAGAGGCATTAAAGCTTTGCTATGAAAATTTCATTCTCCACGCAAGAAAACACAAACAGTGTTTTGTTTGTGAGAGAGAATTGCATACTGAAGAAGAGTGCTTCAATTTTGAATCTCTCCAACAAAGCAAAATGGAGCTAACACCAAAACTATTGAAAAAAACAAAAGAAAAGCTCGAGTCAGAAAGCTCTGTATTGGAAAAGCTTAGAGAAATCAAACCTATTGTTGCAGATATTGAACGGTTGAAAAACTCTGATCTTCCACAATCCGAGATGGAAGCTTCTAACATTAAGCAAGAGATTACAAACCTGAATGAAAAGATTGAAAAGCTTACAGATGACATTAACCAAGCCAAAAACGACGAAAAGAAAACAAGTGAGCTGTTGAATGGTTGTGGAGAATTGAAAATTTTGCAAACGAGCATCAAAACTACGCAACAACGTATTACAGAACAAGAGAATGCACTCAAAAGTCTTGGACTTCCGCAAGATCTTGTACCATACGAACAAGTGAAGAATCAGTTGGAAGAGGCTCAAAGCTCACGAGAAAAGCTTACCCAAAGACAATCTCAGTTGCAGCAAGAACTCACTCGATGCCAGAACGAGCTTTCACAAATGAAAGACAAGTTGAGAGAGAAACATACTATCTTACAAAAATCTCAATACGATCTGAAAGAATTGAAACGTCTCCAGGATTCTCTTAGTGAAAAACAAGCAGAAATCAACCAAAAAGTTCAAGAAATTGAAAAAATTAACCTTGAAATACCTACCTTTGAAGAGAAATATCAATCACACAGCAAGATGTTAAGTGAGATGAAGGAAAGACATGGAAAACAAGAATTCATACTTGAAGGCACAATTTCAGACTATCAACAGGACATTTCCAAACTAAACGTTTCCATACAAGAACTCAAGAAATTCAAGGATAGAGGTGTCGAAGAGAGTTTGCAAAACGTCGAATCCCAAATCACAAAACTTGATATACAGATACAAGAGAATCAAAGAGAGAACGAAAGGTTGTCTGAACTCCTTAAAAAGTACAATAGGGGTCTCGAGAAGCAAAATGTCATTAAGCAAAACATCGAAGATAATCTGAGATATCGACAAAAGAAAAAAGAACTTTCCACTATTACTTCTGAATGTGAAACTTTGACTAAACAAATAGAAAATATTACAGGTAGTGATGCATCATTGGACTCTTATGAAGACATCAAACAGTTGAAAGAAAAGCAAACCAGATATTCCAATGAAAAATCTCAAATCTCAGGAATGAGAAGTACAATGAAAGGAAGAGTTAAAGACATTCAAGAACAGCTGAATTCTGATCAGTATAAGGACATTGAAAATAAGTACAAGTCTTTACTCATTAAGGTTGTTACAACAAAGCATGCTGTGGAGGACTTAGACAAGTACATGAAGGCGCTTGAAAAGGCTCTCACAAAATATCACAGCATGAAGATGGCAGAGATTAATGAGATCATTAAGGAACTCTGGCAAAAAACATACAGAGGCAATGATATTGACACCATCAGTATCAAGTGTGACACTGAAACAGAGTCTGCCAGAAAAACATACAACTACCGTGTAGTCATGGTCAAAGGTGACGTGGAATTGCCAATGAGAGGTCGTTCTAGCGCTGGTCAAAAAGTTCTTGCTTGTCTTATTATTCGACTTGCACTTGCTGAGGCATTTAGTATTGATTGTGGAATATTAGCTCTGGATGAGCCTACCAATGCTTTGGATATTGATAACGCCAACAGTTTAGCCGAATCACTTCGGTTCTTGATTGAAGACAGAAGGAAACTCTCAAATTTCCAATTAATTGTCATTACTCATGATGAAGAATTTGTGAGAAAGTTGGGCAGAAGCGAATTGGCAGAGCACTATTATAGAATTTCAAAAGACCCTAGAACCGGTAGTTCCATGATTGAGCAGCAAAAAATTGTGGACTAGACTGTACAATAAATGCTTGCGGATTTTTTGTTATTCGTTAATGATTGACTTCAGTTCATGGATCCCACCACCAAATTCATCACAGAAAGATATTCCAAAACCTTGTCTGTATTCAAGTTTGACAATGAAAAATTTTCGATTTGAGAGATGGAAACCTCATACCATTCTTGTCTATTTGTTGTTATGATATTATTCAAAGTAATTTTAACATTCCCAAATGTGTAAATTTCTTTTAACTTGTTTCGAAACGAGTCTACCCTGAATTGTTGGCGAATTGGAGTGGGAACAAACTTGTCGGTGAGCTGATCGTTTTCAAATCTCAAATGAGAAACATAATTTTGTAAATTCGTCATTGTCTCAAATTGAGTGACCGATTGCTCTGTTTGAAATCTAATTCGATAGTCATATTTGGATATTGTTTCATCAACATTGAAAATGTCAATAAATAATAATTTGTTCAGTAAATTTCTCACTTTCACCAATTTACAAGAGAAAGATTGTGTTTGATGGTCCTCCAAAGGTACGACTTTAAATCCAAAACGTTTCCCACCCTGTCCATTGCGATCTAGAATTCCATCTATCACTTCCACAACATAACAAGAAACACTTTTAAGAACTTGTTCCAGTTTCCATCCATTATTCAACATGTAATTTCGCATGCGTTGTACTGTGTTGTAATCAATTTCGTTTCTCCATGTTGATTTAATGTCCTTTCCAAATCCAATTTGTAACTTAGTAAAAGTTTGAAAATTAAAAATCTTGTTGTCATTCTCCAAGAGAACATTTCTCTTGGCATCATAGAACGTCTTTTTACCAAGGCTCATTTTGATCAGAATCTTATTGTGTGTATACGATTGCACTAATGAAGAAGTGACTCGAGCCATTTCTATAAAACTGGATGCTACTCGTTGTCTTCCTTCCTCAATCAGCTGTTCAATGGTCGATGGTGAATAAATAAATTGCACAGTTTCAACTGTGACAGGTTTTTCACTCAAAGATGCATCCGATTCTTGATCATTCATGGAGGTTGGTTGTTCCATAGTAGAGGGAATGCTGACTTGTGGTGGTGTGGAGATTCCTTCTGATGTTTGATTGAATTCTTCGTTTGGAGTTGTTTCTGAATCCTTATCAACGCTCATTGTTTCTTCCAAGTTGAGAGGAGCCATCCATGCATATTTGTCTTTCCCATTTTCATCTTTAGGACATTGTTTTAAAATGTAATATTTTCGATCCTTTCCTAATTTCTGAACATACGGAATGGAATACTCGTCAAGCTTGAATCGATCACCACATTCATCTCTTCGAATATTATTCCAGACGTGATAAACACTTTTTGGATGTTCATACACACATATTGCATTATTAATGATGATATGAATTAAATCTGCCGCTTGTTTTGAATTTCGTCCCGATATTCGTACTTGCGATTTTTCAACTTGAATATTACATTTAGTTAATTGTCGTAATAAATTAATTTGACTTCCTTTTTTTCCAATGATATGACCAGCAACAGTGGGATCGGGGAGAGTCAAGACAAGGCTTCTTTTGTGTTTGGACATTTTTTAAGAGATTGAGATTGATTAAAACTAATATTACTTAACATTTGTGTTCTTCCTGATAGACAAATATCAAACATACAGAACTTGGACAGAAATACAAACACTCTCTTGAAATGAGAAAATTACCTAACTTCATCGATGTCAAAAAAATAGGAGCCAGCGTGAATCGAACACGCGACCACAGGATATCAGCTGCAAACCGTTATTGCAATCCTATGCTCTAACCCCTGAGCTATGGCTCCATCGATTTATTGACATTTTTATCCTATTCAACAACGTTTTCTTTATGCTTATGACGTTTTATAAGAGTTGTTAAGGTCGCTTCTAAATACTGAATGAAATTCTTTTGTCCTGCTCCGAAATCATCATTTAATAACGATATTGTTTGAGAAGCTTTCCAAGTGTACCTCAAATTCTCCAGAATGCTCTTGGCTTGCAATCACACACCACACACCAATGCATTTGGAAGTGAGTGAAGTTTACTCGTTTTTTTTGATGTTGTTTTGGCAGTCAAAGTATTCACAACTTAAGGGGGATTACACATCATGGCATACATACATATTTTGTTGAATTGACCAAACCTGCCCAAAACCCAACAACCCAAACAACAACCCAAACCCAAACCACAACTACAATAACCCCACAAATAAACCCATCCAAACCAAGAACAACGTTTTTTTTGATAAGTAGTTGTTGAGATCAGACTCACAAAAAAAGTATATTTGTATGTAATTATCTGCCACCTCAATTTAAGGTGGTTTCTCGAACCATGATTGTAGTATTTAAGCGGTAAAATTGTTAAAAGGCTTGATAGCGTCAAGTAAGGCATGACAGATTGTATCAGATACCAAATACGGAGATTTTGAAAGTGTTATCTTGTCGATAGGAATGTGGTTTGAGTGGACACCCATGCTGTTTGATTTAACGATTTAACAGTCCTAGCTCTCCGACTTGTTTATTCAAGAGATCACAACAATACGCTTAATAATTTTATCGATTTGCAATTGTGGCAGGTTTATTCTTCAAAGGAGGAACAAATCTTTTGAAGTGCTCGAAGTTGTTAAGTTTCATGTAGAAAGTGGAAGGTCGATTAAGGATTCTTCACTCTTCTTGCAAGGTGTCTTGA
This sequence comes from Naegleria fowleri, assembly GCF_008403515.1. Classification (NCBI taxonomy): domain Eukaryota; phylum Heterolobosea; class Eutetramitea; order Acrasida; family Naegleriidae; genus Naegleria; species Naegleria fowleri. Next base: position 606,475 of record NW_025407954.1, read on the forward strand.
ACTCTCTTGCGATATTTCTCAAATTCTAGTGAACATGTAATTCCAACTTTCATTGCCTTTTGCATATGTGGAAGCAACAAGTACGAGCAATGGAGGGCCAGGCAGAATCTTTATACTGATCTCAAGGCTAAAGCGACTTAACTCTTGTTGAATAGGGTAAAAATAACAGCAAATCGATGGAGCCATAGCTCAGGGGTTAGAGCATAGGATTGCAATAACGGTTTGCAGCTGATATCCTGTGGTCGCGTGTTCGATTCACGCTGGCTCCTAATTTTTTTACAATACGAGGCTGTCATGAAATAGCAAGTTCCTGAACAACAGCCCTGATTGATTCCAAACGGCATTCCAGATAATATGTCGAAGACGTCAAAGGATTGTCAATTTGTTGCCATATATACATTGTCAATTCTGGACATATATTGTTTTCCAATTGCATTCCAATTTTTTTTCCAATTTGAATCAATTCATACATGTTAGGATCTATCAAAAGGTCAGGAAGTCACAGATTCTGATTGATTGAAAATTATTTTCACTCTAAAAGTCGTAATTGAGTGCGTTTTAATTGCATGGGCTTGTGTCGATGATTGCAGAAATGCAATCCCACAGCAGAAAATAATGGTTCTCACTGGTTCGATTCCGGTCGCAAGCTCATGCATTTTTGTGAGTTCTGAAAGGTATAATTCAAATCTGAAGATGCGATCCATATTCGAATGCTTCATATTCGTAATGGAAGTCTCCTCTGATTCATTTCGGATGGGAACTTGAAATAGTTCCAATAAAAATGCTCGATTCAAGTTCATCATCATTCATGTCATCCAACACCACCAGCACCAGCACTACCACTTCTGCAATGATCAAACTCCCCTCACGATGTCCCGATTCCTTCTTTGATGATGCTTTTTTTAATACCAAATGGGATGAATTTAATTCTTATATTTATGATCCGACTCAATTTGTTCGCATCTTTCATCAGATGATTAAAAACAAACAATTCGATCAGTTGAAACGTTTACGAGTCTTGATTCAAAATCAAACGATTTCCATATGTCGAAAACAAAGCTATGCCTATATGAGGTGTCGTACGGTTGGAGAAGGCATGACAAGTAGCCAAGAATCAGAAGTGAATGAAGACAAGCGAAGCGACACAATTGAATTGAATCCAATCGATGAAGAAGAACGCGAATATGAAATTATTTCCTTACGAAAAGATCTTCTCGAAAGTGCTTCCATTCAAAGTAAATTCTACAAGAATGAATCTCTCGTTGTCAGCAATAATGGAAATGCTTCTGAATCTTCCTTGACAAAAGTCATGGTTTTTAATGGTGATTGTCTTGATGTTGCATTTTATATTCAAGACGAGCTCATTAAGGAGGGAAAATTTCCACAAGAGAGAGTTGCTGTTTTGAATATGGCCAATCCCAACACTCCAGGAGGAGGATATAAAGGAGGTATGTACTATGTCACTAAGTGACGGTTAAGCATAATGATTCCATGTCCTTTTAAATCCCATCATTTAGGTTGTGGAGCTCAGGAAGAAAATTTACATCGTAGATCAAATTTGTACATGTGCTTGGACAATCACGTGGATAAAATTGATAAGTCCAGAACATGGAATTATCCAATTGGCTATGAAAGTGGAGTTTATAGTCCCAATGTGACCATATTTAGAGGATGTGAAGCCAAAGGTTATCCATTGTTGAAAACTCCAAGATTAGTGGATATTATCACGGCTGCAGCCGTTCCATTCGCTCGCTCCACTGTCAGAGGAGTGGATCCAAGAAATTATGGAACCATTGAGGCAATTTTGAAAATTGCTATTCAGCATGGAGTGAGAAATTTGGTTCTTTCTGCATTTGGTAGGTTTTAATGATTGTGCAGAAAATGCAAGTGTGACATTTCTTGACAAATTGCAGGATGTGGAGCATTCCGAAACGATCCAGTTAAAATTGCTGAAATCTTTAAAGAAAAAATGGAAAGCAACGAGTTCAAGAATTGCTTTGATAGAATTTATTTTGCGATCATTGAAGATCACAATTCAAGAAAGCAACATAATCCTGAAGGTAATATCAAACCTTTTGCTGATACTTTTGCGGAATATATCGAGAGAAGTGACAGCCACAGCTTCCTCGAATCACAATTGGATTACGATTACGATAACATGAACGATATTTATGAATGTACTTATAAAAACATGTGATAGGTTATGTAAGCTTCCTCTCTTTAATATCCAGCTGCTTTGCTCTTTTTTCGAATGTCGGAGGCAGCCTCAATGTTGTTATCTCCCTTCTTCACAATGCCTTGCACAATACCAACACTAAACTCTGCATTTCCCTTCACACGATTAATGAATTTTGATTCATCTTCATTACCAGTGTAACCCAAAAAGCTCTTAAAAAAGTTAATTAAATATTCGGGTATTCCTTGCTCGACAGCGAGAGTTGTTGGACTCCACTGATGATGAATTCGTGGAAATTGAATGGATTGTGCAATATTCAATCCACCCACAAGATGATTCCAAATGGTTTGGAAAACTGAGCTAATTATTCTGGAACCTCCACTTGCTCCTACAGCCATGTAAAATTTGTTATTTTTGTGAATAATCATTGGTGACATCGATGAAAGGGGTCTTTTTCCTGGTGCAATATAGTTACTTGGTGATGGAGCCAATCCAAAATAGTTGGTGGTATTCGGCAGCGAAAAATCATCCATTTGATCATTAAAAATAATACCAGTCTTGTCACCCACCACAAAACTTCCAAAAATTAAATTCACAGTTGTTGTTAAGCTCACAGCCATTCCATTCTTATCTAATATGCTTAAATGCGATGTTCCATGATCATCTCTCACATATTGCAAATTCACTTTATCGTGCTTGTAGTGCAGAGGATCTGAAAAGGTCTTATTTTTAGCTAAGGCACAATCAATTTCATTTCGTATCAATGCACTATAATCTTTGCTAATCATATCATCCATGACTTGCTTCGTTGTTGCTACAAAATCAGGATCTGCTAAATCTGCACGATGAGCAAAAGTAAATTTCAAAGCTTCAATAAATAAGGCGTACTTTTGTGCAGACATGTGGAATTGTTGATTTGCTTGGTAGAGCTGACCTTCATGGTTGATGAAAGGTGACATTAAATCTCTGACATAATTTTCAAGCATGTTAAGCAAAAAAATAATACATGAACCTCCTGATATTTCTGGCCGTGGCCTGAACAGTCATGCCATGGAAAGATAATTTTCAATTCAATTGGCCATGATTTCATTAATTGAAATGAATGTAAGATTAAATTTGTTGTAATTTCAATGAGTAGATTACAGTTTGTTTCATTGACTAACACAATTTTCGATTCATCAAAACTTACCCAAATACTTGATATCCCATAAAATAGGTAGAAAGTGGAGTATTTTGATCAACGTTAGATTGATTTCTGGTTGAATAAATTTTCACATCATAATTAATCAAATCTTGCTCTGTAATAATTCCACCAGCGTTTCTGATATCATTCACAACATCTCGAATTAATGAACCATTCATGCTATAAATAGCGTCTGCTCCTTCTTTTGCTACAATTTCCAAACTATCAGCAAGTTTTAGATATTGCAATAAATCTCCTTCTTTTTTCACGTCTCCATTCACTGCATACAGTTGTTTCATTCCACTTCCAAAAGTTTCCTCAAGTATCCAATTTTTATACTTGTTTAAATGAGAGGCAATCACACTATTTGCTTTCACACCTTTCCTTGCAAGGTCTATAGAGGGCTGAATTAACACATTCCAAGGCAGTGAGCCATATCGTTTCCATGCAGTATAGAGACCCTTAATTTCACCCAATACAGCAATACTCTTTCCTCCTCGTTGTGAAGGTGGAGCAGGAGAATTGCTTAATGATGAGTACATGTCCCACGAAGCAGAGAGTGGAGCCTTTTCTCTAAAATCAATGTATTCAATTGTGTCTTTAGCATTTGCTGAATTAGAAGGAATAGAAATTCCCATAATACCTCCTCCACCTGTATATATAGTGAGATATTGATTTTCAATAATTAGGATAAACAGTTAGGTCAATAATTTTGACAGGTAGTGAGATGCGTTGTGAATATATGAGAATTATAAAATCGTTTTTGATGGAGAAATGATCAAAAGTTGAACTATTCACAAAACATACCAATGCCTGCGCTAAATGGATTCATTATTCCAATGCAAAATGTTGTAGCAACAGCAGCATCCACAGCGTTCCCATTAAAATCTCGTAAAATTTTTACACCTATGTCGGAACACACTTCATTGTCTGCAGCTGCAGCTCCTTGCGTTGCCTTAATTAATTGAACTTCTCCTGATTCTGTGACAGGTGGCGTCCACACAGGGTCATTCTTGACAGATGCTTTATCAACATTGTAAAGTGTTAAAAGTAAAATCAAAATAATGCCGAATAAAATTGTCACGGCAATTAGAAGGAATGATACAACTCCAATGCTGATTGGAAGTATCATGCGTCACCATTTTGAGCCATCATTATGGATAACGAAAATGAATTATCGTGATCCAGCAGCCAAAAATTTCACAAAATTATTTCACTATTCATCGATCAGTCACATGACATTATTTTCACTCACCTCACTCTTCGATCTAATATTATTTTCTTCCATCCATTCAAAGTACTGACATCATGAGATCCTTTATCGTGATGATATCGAATATGATCCAAGTGATGTTCGTCCTGAAAAGCTGAACTTCCTCTCCGCACATGATTCATCTCTAAATCCATCTGTCCATCATTGGCTCCATATTCTCCAAAAACAATTGCCGACTGTTGTGTCGGAAAGACCTCACTAAATTCCTCGCTCATGGCATCCCGTTCCGTAGCATCCTCTCGATCCATTCCTGCCAAACTCGGAGTTCTAACAGCTCCGTGCTGATGACCTCCTCCTCCTTTAGGATGACTCGACTGTGTGTTCGTGGTGGTGGTGAGGCTTTTCAAATGGTGAGAGAGAGAGGGATTGGAAGGTGAGTTCATTTTTTTAAATTTTGAAATTCAATTTTTTATTAAAAAAAATGATGAAACGTGCGTACTTGAGTTTTTCCTCGTCTCCGTTACTCCAATTCATTCATTCGCATCATCACCAATACCGACTCCGAAATCATGGTTTTCTGAAAGGAAATGATTCAGAAAAAATCATCTTGATTGGAAGGAATTTTTCAAATTTTTCTGAATTAAATCATCATGCCCAGCAGCAACGAGAATTTCATACGTGCAATAATCTTCGTTCAACTAGTCAAGAGGATGTTTTTGAAATTATGAAACAAAAAGGAGTTCATGGAAGAAGGCCGTTTACCAATTTGTTTTCCGGTTCCGAAACTTCAAAAGTGATTAGTGAAACAAAGGTTACTATCACCGAAGAGGATGCAAGAAGAATGGTGGAAAAGATGGCAACAGTAGATCATTCTATTGATCATTTCAGAAAACAAGTGGAAGAATGTGCTGGGCTTCATGACCGAACAGAACGAGTGAATAGTATTTTATGGGAAATGAAAAAGCAAGGCAAACAGCCAGACTTTGCAATGAAATTATTAATTAATGATGTTTTAGAAGGAAAACAACCTCGTAAACGCTATGACGAGGCAATTTTCACAGCAACAGACGCGAGTGAAAGTTCTAAAGAGACTGAAAATAACGAAGAAAAGGGAAGCATAACTTTTACTGTACAGACAGAAAGGATTGAAAAGTTTACTGGTGTCAAGCCTGGTGAAAGCCATGGTCATAAATCACATGGCCCTCCCCCAGTCCAAACAGAGAAAAATTTTAAAGACAAGGACTTTTTTGAACCTATCAAGGCTGCATTAAGCAAAACTCGAAGAGAAACGGAAGAATCCATTCGATCCATTTTCAAAGGTAAATTTAGCAAAAAGGATCAACCTTAATCTCAACCAACACACGAATTCGCCTGCAATGATGTTGTGGATAATCTCAATTCAAATTTGGTGTTGACATTTATTTGTGTCACATTTGTGGTCAGTAAAAAAGACCACAAATGTCCATTGTCGCAACAAGAACCTGTCACGAAACGGCCTTTGCTTGTCAAAAAGAAGAAGTAGGTATTAAAAAAAATGTCTTCTGAAAATTCTCACTCTCGTGTATCTTCATCATTGGGAAGAGAAGCCTCTTCGAGTTGTGATATCATTATTTCATCTCCGAGAACATCCTCACTTTCAATTACTTCCTTTGAAATGCCACCACCTGCCACTCCTAAAAAAGGCATCTCACCTCATACCACCAATAATACGACAAGCACTCGGAAAGCCTCTTCTTGCCCATGGCCTCGAGAAATCACGAAACGAATTTTATTGTTTTTAATTCCGATCATTACGGAGAGAATTGACATTGATCCTGCTGTCAATCATCATCATCATCAATCGGATTTGTTATCTGCAACCAATGATCCATACTCATCGTACTCACCACTCTCTCCACATCATCCTCCATCACCACTCATACCCAATAATAATCATCATCATCACCAATTTATTTCTCCATCCACCATGATGAGAAGATCTCGGAGGCCATCGAGACTATATGGCAAACGTATTTTGGCACTTGTGGATTGTTTAACCATCATGCATGAGATTCATAATTATGAACTCGTTTCACGTGATTTTTACTTTGTGTTGCGACGACATTTTGCTCCAATTTTCTATGCTGATTTATTATTTGTAAAATACTTGTGGATGACCAATGAGGATACACACAAAATTGTGTTGGCAGATATTCGAAAATTTATTTTGGAATTGAGAAGAGGAGATTTTATGGACCATAAACCCATTTCATATCATTTATTGTTAGATCAAGATTATTTTCATCGATCATTAGGCAAGGAGACCAATAATGCAACAGATTACAAGGCACTATTTTCAAAAATTAATCACGCTTGGTTTGTATATAGAACAGTTGAAGTTGGTAAAAAGAATAGTAAGCAACCTGCCAAATTGCGTCACTCTCGATCTCAATCATTCAGTAATTACAATTCTCCTCTGGATACTGGAAATGTAAATAATTTGATTTCTCCAAAGACTCCTTCATCTGTAAATATGATCAAGCAGGAAGATCTAAATTCCAAGACGCCTGAAGTCCTTTCAAGAAATTCAATCGATTCAGCAAGCTCGCAAGATAGAACAAGCATCTCTTCGTCATCCAATTACCTGGGACTTCCAACAACAGATAACTTGACCATACAAACACCTAATAAGAATGCCAACAAACCTCAACAATCATCATCCACGACGACACCATCTAGATCCTCCCACAGACGTACCTATAGCTCTAACAGTGCATTTAATTACGAGATTATGTATGAAACATTTCGAAAGAGTGAACAACAAATTGAAGATGAAGAATATTTACACAATGATAACTTTTCAACAGAAAACCAATCAAGAGCCATTCGTGTTGCAATTATGGGCTCCAAGAACGTTGGAAAATCCATGTTCATGATGAAATTTTCGAATAGAAATTGTGACGAATTTTTCGAGCCCAAAAACCCTGAAGATGAGTTCATTTGTGTTGACACTGAAAGATACACCATTGATATGTACGATACAGTAGGCCAAGAAATATCTGAATCGTTGATTGATTACAACATTCGACATTTTGATTTATTTATTTTACTGTTTGACCTGACTCAAGCAGATCAGTCGTTGGAATATGTTCAACAAGTGATTCAACTCATTCTACGCAAGAAACACTACATTGAAATTTCTCAAGTACCAATCATCATTTGTGGAAACAAGATGGATGCCCTCGAGGATACCTCTGAGCATATTTCAATTAAGGAACGAGTGGACAAGATGATCAAAAGAAGCTTTGGATCCAGTTCTGTTCCTCCCATTTATGTTGAAATTAGCAGTCTGGAGGGAACAAACATTTCAAACAAAGTTTTGGAACGTCTCATTGCTCAACAATACCATGCCTGTCACAAATTTTCACGAGTGGCCAACACCATCGATTGGAACAATTTTATCCGATATGTTTTCAATTTTGGAGATTCTCTTCACTTTAACACGAATACCAACAAGGAGAAATGCATGATCATGTAGAAGTTTATATTTAAGACATCCTTTTAGACACAGAAGATTAGCACTTGCCAAACAAACGTTGTTGTTGTTGAGTTTCAGCGCGTACTGAACTCGATGAAGGAACAATTTTTCTCACAAGAGAGAGTTTTCTCGCTCGAACTTGAAAAAATTTCTCGAAAAGACACTTTCGTCATCTTGTCATCATCACTTGATGACGTTCCATCAAACTCAAAAATATAAACAGCCGACTTTGGAACACAGTTGAAGGGTGTGTGTGATGTGTCCACAACAACAAATAAAAATGTTGTCAAAGAGTGTGGTGGAATCGACCAAAGATGCAGCAGTCAACCACAAACAAGAACAACAAGAACCACTCGTTGTTGTTGACAAAGACCACACGACGCGGACAACATGGATTCAACATCCTCATGATTCAATAACAACCACTCATGACATGATCCATTCAACAACAATAATTCCGAATGACACTCGTGAATTATCCCATCAGAAAATCATGTCAAATCCTATCCGTACGGTCATTGCGAATGATGGAATGACGAATGTGAACCATTCACTCATGAATCATCATCAATCCAATCATCATCATCATCATCATCCAAATTCAACAACAGATGAACATTTAATCCTTCCCAAATTTCAAAAGAGTGGTGGGGGACAAGAGCTTGTCACAACAATGAATAACAACCATCATCATCATTACCATTCTCGAAGAGAAAACACCACTTACGGAATGACAACTCTCATTCCTCATCATCAGAATTTTCAAGAAAATTCACAACCAAATTCTTCACAAGCTCAACAAGACGAGCAATTTCGAATGACATCTTCGACGGTGGTCGATGTTGGAGGACTTGTGGTTGTTGGTTCGACGAATCACGAGACACCTATGAATGTAGCAGTGTCAAATGTCAAAGCGGAAAAGAAAGATCATCGAAAACATAAGAGACTGAAAAAGACGCTTCAAGATCAACATGACCACGACAATGATCCTACAGAAAATGATATTGATCTTGTAGATGATTTACATTTCACACCTGATGAATTGGAAATGTTAAAAAGTGATCATCATGTCAAGAAAAAAAATCCACAAGATCAAGAAAATCATTCATCTTCAAGTTCTCACTCAATTTCACACAGTTATGAAGCAACTCGTCCTCGACTCACTATTGAACAGCAACAACACATACTCGTTTCCCTTCACGCCTTAAATCTCAATGAAATGCAACGAAAAGAATTACGTTTATTGGGAGATGTCATGCAAAAAATTACACAAGATGAAATGTTCAAATGCACCACGTTTGAATCAGTGAATATTTATTTATTTATTTTAATCATTTCAGCAACTGCTTCTGCTTTGGGAACTTTAGCACTTGCATTGATTTACTTTATCGTATTTAGAGGATCAATTGCTGAAGCAATTTTTTCAGCAGCAATTAGTGGAGTTTTTGTCGTGTCAATTATTAGTTGTGTGGGAGTTTGTGTGTTTTATAACCTGAAAAATAGACCAAAAAACAAGAAACAAAAAGCAGCAATTGCGCATTATCATGAAATTGTGGAGGAAGCGATTTACAATATTGGAACTCGATTTTTTCCAGATTTTGAAATTGAATTTGATTACCTTAATGGGAAACAAGATGCAAATGGAGAAAATGCACTCGAAGAGAGAAAGCGAAGATTGGAGCGAGCACGAAGGAATCGCCACAAAAAACTACTCTCTCGATTTTATCGTCAACAAATACAGATCTATCTCTCGAATGGTGAATCTTTGATGAATCTTTCACAACCTCAACACAACAACCAAGCATCAGCAGCACAGAAACGTGAAACTCATTTTGAAAATCCTCTAACGCCCACCACAGACACTATGTGGTATTCTGTTTGTTGCATTTTTGGTGGTTTTTGCACTCTCATCATTGTTCTCATCCTCATTCTATTTTCATTTATTTGCTTGTTTTTTCCATTAATTTTTAAACGTCCTCCTATTGTTCCAATATTTATCACAATTCCCATTCAGGTTGGATATGGTGTGGTGGCAGCTATGGTTTTGGCTTTTTTTATATTTTTATGTTTCTTTTCATGCACATTGTATTGTTATGCTTTTGCTGGAAAAGAAAATTCAAATTGGAAATGTTTGTGTTGCTCATTAGAGACGACGCAGACGTCACACTACTCGAATCCTATTGATAATGTAGAGTTGGGAAATGTACCAGCGGTCCGTGTCATTGAAAATGTTTAATTTTGGATCATGATCATGTGTCACAACAATCAGAACATGCACTCTCATTTAGGAACCTGGAAGGACGGAGATGGTTTATCGATTTTTACAATTATGACAAGATTTCGAAATTGAAATCAAATCATTACATCCACCACGACATTTCACACAACTAGATCCTCAAACAAATTTCTCTAAAACCCTCGATCGATCAATCCACATTTCAATTGAACTCAATTATGATGAAAAACATCCATTTTCTCCAATTGATCTCGGAACTTTTCCAATCACAATCTTTCAAGAAGGAATTAACTGAAAGTTAAACCAATAATTAATGAGAGATAATCGACACAACGAGATTCCTTAATCAATTGATTGTCAAGCATTTTCTTCGGTGTATTGGCTTGGAAGCACTTGTTGTCAAATGAAACACACATGGGACGACATTTTGAATAATTGAAATTCCAAAACGAGAACTTTTTCATTCCCAAATCCCAACCAATATCACCATTCAATTAAAGAAATCGCAAGACTTCTTGCGGAGTTCAGAACTCGATGGAACTCAGTGGTCAAAAAAATGTCAGCATCAAATCCTTCTCATCATCCTCCGAATTGTCATTGTTCTCCTTCCGTTCCTGCTCGTCGACTCACAGTGGTGAAGGAAGGACCCAACAAGGGACGACCTTTTTATACGTGTTCTCAACGACAGTGTAACTTTTTTCTGTGGGCCAATTCTATTCAAGATTTATCATCATCGGGTAGCAATTATAATACAAATTATAATACAAATTATAATACGAATAATAATACGAATTATAATACGAATAATAATACGAATAATAATACGAATAATAATACGAATAATAATACGAATAATAATACGAATATGGCAATCACAACATCAAATTTACAAATTCCAACGTGTCGAAAACATTCGAGCATTCCATGTCGATTGCTTCAAGTGATGAAAGAAGGTCCAAACAAGGGAAAATTATTTTGGTCTTGTGGAATGAGCTCTCAAAATGAAAGATGCAATCATTTTGCTTGGTTTGAAGGAAATGTGGAATTGTACAAACATTTGGTTTCAAATTATTTTCCTGCTCCTTCTTGCAGCACTTCTTCTTTTATGGATTCAAAGAATTCTGAAAAAGAAATAAATATCGCTGATGTGGAACCAATTGTCATGTCTGCCACTAATCAAAATAACTTGTGGGTAGCTGGATTACCAATCGAAATATTTAGAGAAATTTTCAAACATCTTGAATTACCTGATCAGTTCAAAATGCAACAAATATGTAAGGAATGGAAAAGAATGTTCAATCTTGTCATTTCAATGATGAATGCATCTGATGACATGGAATTACATTTTGGATTTTTAAAAGGTGACACGAGTCCTCCTCCTTATTCTTGGTGGTGTTCAATTATTTCAACATTTTTGTTTGCCTCTCGAGTGGTATTTTGCAATTTGAAAATCTCGAACGAATTGATGAGATTGATCGAATTCATGCCAAATTTGAAAACTCTTGTTTTTAACAATTGTAAAACTGTCATGTCTAATTATCAGGTAGAGATTAGTGCAAGTGACCCAGTTTCGGAATATCCAGATGAATATTATGAAAATTTTGATTGGCATTCCTATTGGCATGGAGGATTTACTGGAATTTTATCAAAAGAGGAAATTAAGTTATACAAGAACACTCACAAGTTCAAAAGTACTGTCACACAAATGATGTTTTCTAAAATGGGCGAAGATAAAGACATTATTATTCCACATGGATTGAAAGACATTGAAGAAGAAGCTCTTTTCCAACAACAAGTAGGAGAAGAATACAAAAAGTTCGTCGCAAGCGTTTCCAAGAGAATTGAAGGTTTCAAATCAAAGAAAAAATTAGAGAATTTGAAACACATTATTTGCGTTGAGTCAGGTTATGGTGGAATGAACTTGAACTGGATGAATAAGGATCGAAAAGTGTATTACAAATGCATTGACGCAAAATGTGATCGTCATATTAATTCCTTTTTTGAGAAATCAAAAACAGTCTACAATGAAACAGATCAGAAACTTATTCCTGAAAAATATTGGAAATTTAAGCAACTACTTGTTCAAGATAGATCTATTTCTCTCTTTAACTTTAGCATGTTGAATCGTGGAAATGGTTCATTTCAAATTTATAATGGAATTGACTGTGATACAAAATCAGTCATAGAAAGAGTAGAGCTTGGTGTTTCGAAACAGATAGAACTTTTTAGGTTCTTTCATTTGTGGAAAAATATAGATCCAAACAACATTCCAATGAACAACGTCGATCTACTGAAATTTTCAATTGCAGAAGGTTGTCTCAAATTAACACAACCTCTACCACAAGCATCCAGCAAGCCCATTCTCAAATATCAATTTGAAAAAATTAGAGAATATTCGAGAAAAATGGTGAGTGGTGATCAAGAAGAGATCACCAAATTATGCAAGAAACATTCAATCATTGGCATGTGTGTGGATTTATTGGTCTTTATTCACAAACACCAACTAATGACTCAAGAAGTGATTGATTCATGTTTGGAGCATGTTCAAAAAATTGATGAATATTGGAGTCATTCATCATTTATGGATGACGAAAAAGATGAATTAGATTTTACAGATTCTTCAGTCTTTTTCTTACCTCCATATGGATCAGTTTCTCCATTTCCTTTTAGTTGGACGTATTTATTGAAATTTGGAAAATTCATTTCAAATTCGAGTGTTGTCCGTGGATCTGATGAAGAAGATAATTCACAAAATGACACAAGCGACCAAGATGAAGAACAAGAACCTTCCAACCCTGTCAGCAATGAGGACGACACAAGCGAAACGGAAAAGGTTGACCAACCACCAAAAAGAAGAATTCAACCACAACGAAAAAAGAAAAAGTTGAATTAAGAGAGATTTTGTGTGACGACTATCTGATCATGATTTTATCAATGATCAATTCACTGTAGAACCAAGTTCTGTTGTTCCAGCAATCCAACGAACCCAAAAAAAATTTTATTGAAAGTGTGATTGACCCCAAGTGGGATCGGTCATCTATAACGTTTAGTTGTAGAATCTTCGAAACGTGTCTGTCTTTACGGTTAAATGTTCGAATCTCGAATGGATAATTCTAATGTTCGCACAAAGAAAATTCCCTCTCCACTTCCTCATTCTGTTCGTTGACGAAAAATTTTCTCTGGTTCATTAAATCTTCTCGGTACTTCAATGCCTCAGCTCTTGTAAAATGGGGCAAGAATGATAGAATCTTTTTTCATGAACCGAGTTCAAATGTAAAAATTGAATAAACTGTAGAAATTAATTAAAAGCTTACCTTGTGAACCATGTGGAATGGAAGAAGTTTGTTTAGAATAAAATACTTGTTGATAAGAAAATCCATTCTTTGAATGTCAACATTTTGAGTTGAAATAATTGGGTGATTTGGATCCACAACAAAGAAAACTATGTGAAATATATAGGATAAGCAACTCAATACTGTATACAATTCAAAACTTACCCAAAATTTTTCGAACGGCTGGAAGTAATGGATTTTCGGGAAAGAAATGCCTAACTCGGTGCTGAGCTGTGTTTGGAAACACAATGCATCTATTTTCTTTGGTTTCAATTGCTCCTAAACTTCTAAATTGAAGATCTCCGTCATGAAGACCATACATATCATAGCATTGCTTCACATTATCTTGACCATAATAATATGGCTCTGAGATGCTTTCTCTAAATTCCAAATAACTATCTTTCACATTCTCTGATTGATAATAGTAAATACATGTAGCGGCAATATGCTCATATTCCATTCCTACATTGTGATTTGTAGAGCAGGTTGCATATTAGTCATTTTCAAATTTTCTAAAAATCCTCCTTACAAACCTTCAGTATGAAATGTTCCACCACTATAAAATGGTTTGTCAGGTGAAACAATAATATTTGCTGCTTTCACAATTACTTGTAGTCTATCGTTAAAGTTAATGACACTGCTCAAGAGTGGAAGAAAGTTGGAGAAAATTTCTTGAATTGTTTGATATAAATCTTTGTGATCGATTTCATCCAAATTATTAATGTATGAAGAAATTCTTGTTACCTTGTCATCTTCAATTTCAAATTCAGCTGGAAGCCATTGGCATCTATTTGTTTTTGGTTTTTCCTCTAGTTGTGGTCTCCACCAATGAGTTTTTGGCTTTTCCTCTTCTTTCTCCATTTCTTTATTACTCACACTCACATTCTCTACAAAACAATATAAAGAAGGATGAATGAGATCCAAGACTTGATGATTCGATCCTGGGTGCCAATCTTTCTTATCCTCTGGAACATTCTCCAAACGCGACATTTGAGTCTTGAGTCTTTCTTTCAACTCTGGTGGAATAATGTCATCTTCAATTACGGCCTCTCCTGAGAAAGCTGGTGGCTTGTATGCGCAACGTTGACATGGACATTCACAAAAGCGAGTAGAACGAGAATATCTCACCTCCTCGTCATCGTCATAGCCACCGAAATGATTCATACGAGTGTTTTCTTCCTCTTCTGTTTCGTCCTCGGAATCGACATATTCTGGATCTTCTTCATCACCATAGTTATCATCGTCTTTCATTGGGTGAGGATTAGCTCCACAACAACCACAACAATCCTTTGCTCCTCTTCCTGATGGTGATTCACATCATATTGAAATATTTCATCCTCCAATAAATTCATAAAACGAACCTTGATGAACAATATCACGAAGAATCTCAAAAGCAACATCCACAGAGGCTTTGGAAATGCCTTGTTGGTGGCACTCCTCTTTCCATTTACCTTCCCATAACTCCAATTTAACTTTCCATTCAAACTTTTGAATGACATTCATCACAATGGAATCCACATCTTTGGGGCTTATTTGAACAGCTCTCGTAGTGGGTGAAAGGTCCTCAAGTTCTTGTTGTTGAGATGAGCCATCATCTTCATTCGGGTGGTTATTCTCCTCCAATGTTTGATGTTCATTATACCGAGAACGATTCAGCTTTGGTTTCTTGAATTTGGTGATGCGAGGCATGATGATGAAAGATCCAATTAAATTTTTTTTATGATGAAATTGAATTTTTCTGGAATTTGTAAACAAGGTTCATCATAGGGATTAAAAATGCCAAAAGACAAATTTTTGATTTCTGAATCAGGGGATGATGAAACAAGCACTCCACGAGAGAGAGTGAGCGATCATGATGATGATGGAGAAGGTTCCTCTGAAATAACAACATCGGAAAATGATGATGACGAATCCAATGTGTCATGGATAGACAGCTCTTCATCGGAAGAGGAATCATTCAAAAAGAAGAAGAAAAAGAAACGCAAGTTGAAAGAGATGAAATTGAAAAACAAAACATTGGACTTTTCATTATTCATGTCCCGAATCACAAATTTGAAAATTGATTATCAATGTTTTAATGATTTGAAACTCACACAAAATAATCCGGCTCCAAAATACATGTTGGATTCGTGTAAACTGAAAAATCATCAATGGGAAGGCGTGTCTTGGCTGAAATCTCTACTAATCGATCATGAGACTTCTGGAATACTTGGTGATGATATGGGTCTCGGAAAGGTGTGTATCCTCATTGATGAATGTTTTGATCTCATACATTGATGATTGACCACAATGATTATCACTATCATTAATTTAAAATACTTTAGACTGTGCAAGTGATTGCATTCATAGCATATGTTATGGAGCTAACGGACGCATCGCCAAACATTGAAAGAAAACCTTTTTTAATTGTCACTCCTCTGTCACTTGTTGAGAATTGGTGTTTGGAGTTTAAAAAATTTGGTGGTGACAATATCAAAATATTGAGATATATTGGAACTCAAGAAGAACGCTCAAAATTACAAACCAATGTTGAAGGAGATTTTGAAAATTCAGGAAATGTTCCTTTTGATGTGGTTGTTACATCATATGAAATGATACTGAATGATGAAAATTTTCTTGGACAATTCAACTACAAATTATTGTGCATAGATGAGGCTCATAGACTCAAGAATCCTAAATCTCAACTGTACAAAATGCTTCAACAGGTTTATAACTGGGAAAGAGCTATTCTAATGAGTGGCACTCCGTTGATGAACTCAATGCATGAATTATGGGCCTTACTTCATTTTGCTGCTCCTCAGTTCTTTGATCATGACTATGATACATTCGAAAGCTGGTTTCCTCAACAATGCTTTTTATCAAAATCACGACTCAAGAAGAGTGTTTCGGCAACTCAGCCAAGCTTGGATGAGTCCGATGATGTGCTTTCTGTTGACGCAGATCAAGTTCGAAAAAATTTCCACCTCATGCTAAAACCATTTTTACTGAGACGTACTAAAAATCAAGTGTTGAAGGATGACCTTCCACCAAAGAAGGAACACATTATTTATACACGTTTAACAAGCATGCAAAAAAAGTACTACAAATCATTCCTCCTCAAAGATAGACAAACAATTGGAAAAAAGAATGTCAAAGGTCTGAACAACATTCTCATGAGTTTAAGAAAATGCTGCAATCATCCATACTTATTTGAAGGAGCAGAACCAGAACCATTTGTGGAAGGTGAACACATTGTCAATAATAGTGGAAAAATGATAATACTTGACAAGCTGTTGAAGAAGCTCAAGAAAGAAGGCCATCGTCTATTGATCTTTTCTCAAATGACCTCAATGTTAGATATCTTGCAAGATTATTTTCATTTCAGAAAATGGAATTATGAGAGACTGGATGGAAGCGTTAGAGGAGAGGAACGATTTAATGCCATTGCCAACTTTTCTGATAATGATGTATTTGCCTTTCTATTATCAACAAGAGCTGGTGGTGTTGGACTGAATTTGACAAGTGCAGACACAGTTATATTTACCGATATGGATATGAATCCTCAGCTTGATTTTCAAGCTCAATCCAGATGTCATAGAATTGGGCAAGATAAACCTGTGTCAGTTTATCGGTTAGTGACAGAGAATACAGTAGAGGAGGTAATTTTGAGACGATCCATGAAAAAGATTACCCTCTCAGTCAATACTGTAGACACTGCATCTGCTGCCTCGAATTCATTCGAGTCCAACTCTGATGACAAGTTATCCACGGACACTATTATTGAAATGTTAACATTTGGACTTCACAAAATCATGAATTCATCTTCCACTGAGGATGATCATGATGTGGATCAAGCACTATTGGAACTTTCAATCGATGACCTACTGGATGACAAAAATTCAGCCCATTCTTCAGGAAGACTTAGTCTTACATTGGATGAGGCAGCCGAATCGTTTAATAACAATGGAGAAACCAATACCGAATCCATCTACATGTATGAAGGTGTTGATTATCAACAAAAACCCTCCAAAATTATTTCTTCAAAACCCATTGGAGAGACACAGACCAATGAAAAGGATGTCCAAGTCTTGAAGAATATTTTGGAAGAAGTTGGGTTGGATCTATCACAACTAACATCAGCACAATCTACTGATAGAAAAGGAGGAAAGAAAACTTGTGCTAAAAAGAGGAAAAAAGAAGTGATATCATCATCTTCCAGTAGCGAGGACAACAATTTGTTACAATCATACTCCTCTGGAAAAGATGAAGAAAAATCAATTCCAATTTCCAGAAGAACTCGATCTGCAACTAAAAAATCAAGAAAGAAACGAAAAGTTCAAAACGAGGAAGATGAAAGTGATTATGACGAGTATGACCCACATAGCATTACAATTCCAGAAGATTGGGATCTTGAATTATATTTGATGGAAAAGAATTTAACCAAGAAGATGAAGAACCAACCTCTCCAACACTTAATAGTAATGAAATTCACTATGTCAAAGGAGATGTCACTTCACCGGAAAGATATGAAAGTTCTGGAGCTCGGTTTATTATCAAGTATGTATTATGTGTGTATAGTTTTTTTTTTCGAAATTTTCGTTCGAAATTAATGTTCAAACTATATAGCTGCATTTCTGATTTTGGTCAATATCCAACCGCAGGAATTTCAAAACAAATTATTACCAAATATTCAGACAAACCAAAAGTCATTTATGAGAATGCTATTGAACAAGGGGAAATTTCTCTTGGCGACGCACAACTCATTCCACTCAAGAAGAGCAAACATGGTTCCACCTATGTTGTGAATGTAATTGCACAACATTATGAGAAATCAAAGGGTCATGGTCCTTTGTTAACCAATGCCCTTGAGGTTGCTCTCCACAAAGTTGCCTATGCTGCAGTGACTAATAATGCAACAGTTCACATGCCGCGAATTGGATTTGGATTGCAAGGATTTGATTGGTATTCGACTGAAAGAATTCTTAAAAAGTGTTTACTGAAAGCAGGAATCAAGACTTTTGTTTACTATTTTGATAGAAATGCCAATAGCAATAATCTGAAACAACCCAAGAAGGTGTTGTTACCATCCACCAAGCGCCAAACAAGTGCTCCTGTCACTCCTCCACTTGATAATTCCCCTTCTCCGCAACAACCAGCATCAAACAAAGCACTGGACGCGAAGGATGATCCACTCGAATCCTTGAATATCTATCTGTATGGTATGGAAAATAAGAATGATAAGAAATTGAAACGGTTAATCACAATTAATGGAGGTATTGTTGTAAATTCAGTAACTAATTTAGACATGATTATTGTCAGTCATCCATTTTCTTTGGCTACTAATGACAGCAATGTCATTAAGGATGAAGAAATTGAGGATCAAGAAACCGTTCAATTGAAAGAGTATATCAAACAACATCCTTTGTGCCAAGTTGTGACTGTCTCAGATATTATGGCGATGATTCAATAATAATATAATTCAGTTCATTCATTCTCTTTCTCGATACGGTTTGACGGTTTGTTACTTTTTTTTGAGGGGCGAGGCAGACTTTAAAACCCTCTTTTTCTTCACAGTGGCGTTGCTTGCAGTTTTGGACTTGGTTAACGCCGTTGTGGCTGCCCCTTCCTTTTTGCTTTCTCGCTTTTCAATGTGCTTTACGGCGGATCTCAATTCCACCAACTCTTTTCCGTGCATACTTATATCTTTAACAAGGGCTTTCATCTTTTGTGTATAATCTTTGAATTCATTGTTGCATTCTTCTTGTAGTTTGGCGAAATCTTTCAGTTTTCCAATAGAAGGAGCTTCTGAAATATCTGTTTCAGGTGCCGAATGCTGATCCTCCAGTATGGAATTGTCGCAACTGGATGTCTCTTTTGCTGGCTCAGGTTGTTTCCTCCTCACAACGACCGTAGAAGAAGCATTAAACGTGTCCCTTCCCTCACTCGTCGTTTCCTTGTTTTCTTGAGTAGCAGATTTGTTTCCAGTTGTGACAGAAGATCGCGATGCATGTCCATTTGCTGCATCAACAATCACATTTCGAGGTTCAACCCCTCGCTTCACTCGTCGTCTTCTCTTTTTTTTCAAAGTACTACACGAAGATTCACAATCAGATGAACTAGAGGTCGAACCATCATCGTCGTCGGTACTTCTTTCATCCTCATTTTGATTTGTACAAGTGACACATTGAGGTTGTTGTATCATTTCTACTTGACGAAATAACGGCTTAATACTGTCCACGGTTTCTCTATTTGGATTCATACTCTCCGTATGTGAATTATTGTTCGAGACGCTCACTTGTTGCTTCACAGAAGTGGCATTTGCATTCGCAACATTTTCCATGGCGTTGTTGTTAAATCTCAAATGAGCAGTCATTGGAGGAGACGAGGTCATGACACTTTTTATACTTTCCAAATGTTCACACCTTCGTTCGAGTCTCTCATTTTCCTTTCGTTCATGTTCTAATAGTTTTTTCAATTCTTGTATTTTCTCGTCGAACATTTTTTCTCGTTTCATGATTTGTTCTTTTGAGTTTTTCGTACTCTTCTGAAAATTTCTTTTTTTGTTTTTCTGTAATAACTTGATACTTTTTTGATCTCTTTTTTTCTTCTTCGTATTTTGATTTGTATTGTTCCAATTGTTCTTCGACTGTTTTTTTCAAATTCAAAAATTTAGCTTCGTATTCCGAAATTCGAGCATCTGCTTCCTTTTTTTCCTGTCTTAATCGAGCTTCACTTTCTACTAGTTCTTTAAATTTGGTTTCTTCGTTCAGTAGAAGATTCTCTTTTTCCTTATTGACTGCTAAAAGTGTTTCTCTAAGCTCTTGATAATTTCTCATGACGTCGTGTGACTCCTTTTCTAGCTCAATAATTTTCTCCTCTTTTTGGTAATAATTTTTTCGTTCTTCCTCCAGTTTTTTGTTGAGCATTTTGATGGTCTCATTTTGTTGACAAGATCTATGACACGTTACATATTTACAAATTCAAGATCAATTTCAACTTACTGTTCATTCAATTGTTCAATTTTCTCCTTCATTTCTTTCACTTTAGAAGCGTGAAGTTTTGTCAAATCTGAAAGTTTTTGT
Organism: Naegleria fowleri; assembly: GCF_008403515.1. Lineage (NCBI taxonomy): Eukaryota > Heterolobosea > Eutetramitea > Acrasida > Naegleriidae > Naegleria > Naegleria fowleri. The sequence goes on from NW_025407954.1 coordinate 627,193, forward strand.
CCAAATTCTTCATTTGCCTTTTTAAGGTCATTCATTTCTGCATTCACTTGTTCAGAATGCTTTTTAATATCCCTAGAATGAGAAAGAAGCTCATTGTATCTCTTTTGAATGTTTAAATATGTTTTTTCTTTTTCCTTCCATTCATTTTCCTTTTCTTTAAATGCTTTTTGTAATTGCTGTGTTTCATCCGTCTTGGTTTGTAGTTTTTGCCGCAATTGAATGAGTTGTTCATTTTGCTTCTTGATTTTAATACTCAATTCACTCGACTCGGATATGAGAGCAGAGATTTTCTCATCCCAATCTTTTTCTTTGTTTTTAAATTCTAGCCACTTTTCTTCGTAGAGGTCACGAAGAGCTTTTAGCTCAATATCTTTTTCTTTTTCAGCTAATCGAGCTTTTTCTTCTTGTGTTCGAAATAGCTCTTCATATTCTGTAAGTTTTCGAGTGAGGGATGCAATTCTTCTTTCTGAATCTTTGAGCAAGACATCTTTTTCAAGATCTCTCTTTTTCTTTTCGAGCTTTATACGTTCTTCTTCAGAGTGTTGATGGTGTTGATGGGTTGATGGAAACCTAGATTTTGAGGTGGATGGAATTTTAGGAGAGCTAGAACGACTTTGAGTGTTCGTTGTTTGAATTGCAGTAGTAGTAATTTGTGATTGAGGTTTTCGTGATGAATTTGATAAAGATTTTGAGAGAGTAGTTGTGGTGGTGACACTCTTAGGTCTCATTGGTTCTTGCAGCTTTGCTGATGACATTTTAGTCGTTTCGACCTGTTTGTTACTAGTATCGATTGTTGAAGTATTGGTTGCCTCTGTTTCATGCTCTCTTAAATGGTCTACTGCTGTTTCATTGTCAGAAGAAACATCGGAGAGGTCAACCTGTGTGGATTCATCATCGGAGCAACATGGCATCACCGATTCCAACACAAAAGGCGTCGATCCTTGTCGCCTCCTTTGCTCGTTTTCTCTTCGATGTTTTTCCAATAGTTGATGAACTGGATTGAAAGAAAGGGCTGATGAGTTGATGGCAGAAAGAGCTTTTTTCGCTTGTTGAAGTGCAGTATGATGTTCTTCCACGTCCGTTAATTGAATGTCGTCATTTTCTTCAAAAGTTGTTCCTGTTTTACATTTGCGATTGACCTCTTCATGGTCATCCTCATGTTGTTGTTGATGATCATCGACAAGAATACTCATATCACTATTTTCATCATGCGAAGAAAGAAATAATTCTTGTTCCTTCGTTGATAAATTCTTCATCTCGGCTTGCATTTCGCGAAGCGTGTTAAAGATTGATGATGAATTCGAGGTGGATGAAATTGCACCCATCATCGGAGAGTCCGTATACTCTTCCTCTCCTTCATTGTTCGAACGTGAGGAGGATTGATTTTTTGTTGCGTTTGTTCTTCCTTCCAAATTTGCGGCTTCACTTTCTGCATGATGTTGTATTTGCGATCTTCCGAACGAATTCGAAAGGAATAATTTGGAAGAATTATTTGGGTTCGATCGATCAAGGCTCTTTCGATTCATCCTATTCCAGAAGACCCTCTGATGATGAATGTATTGTCTTTGTCGTCGTCGTCGTCGACGTGATGGCAATTATTTTAATAGTTTGGGTAAGTGAAAAAAGGAGGGAAATTTGTAGGCATTTGGGCGCCAATACCAATAGTATTTGTTGTGAATGTATATTTTGGAGGTTCACTTATGATGATTGGTTTCATTTGCAGATGTCATGTTGGCTCTAGAAGTGCTGACAAGTTCGCAGTGAATCTTTCATAATTTTTCGGTGAGATGATAGACTTTCCAAATTCCAATTATTCAACTCTGTGGAGGAATCATCAGAGCAGATTTTCCCAAAACGATCAAGAGGTGGCATTGGCAGCACTGACAGCTGTTAAACAAAATGAAGTGTGTAATCTAGGTCCAGACATGTTAAAAGAGAGAAATCATTTGGAAGTGCCTTGGCGACTGAAGAGTTCAGAAATGATAAGGAAATCGATAGGGAATTTATCACTCAAGTAAAATATCCAAGCAATGGATTATGTTTATTTAGATTTTTTAAAGATGTAGTAGAGGTAGTTCTTTTGGAAAAGACGGAACAACTACGAATTGGTTGAATGAATTTAGTGGAGGAGTTCTTTCAAATGAAAAGCATTTCTAGATTGACATTCTTGAAAAACCATGAATTCGAAAATTCGTTCGTTTTACAAAAGCAAGTTTTATTTCGACAAAAAAATGTATCCTCTCTGCAGAGATGTCTTGTTTCTCGTGGCATTATATTTGAACTTGTCCTCTCTCTCATCCTTTCGATTGGTGAGTCGAGAATGGAATTCAGCCCTTGATGATTATTTACTTTCCGAACCCACCAATAAGGACATTTCTTGTTCATCATCATCCTCTCAACATTCCGTCAATACGACAGTAAAGACGACAACCATTCATCATCAACACTTGTTTTGGAATGAATTTTGGATGGATAAATTAAAAAGTTATTTTTGGAAATATTTGGAATGTTTAGAACCCATTCCTATTCAATCATTATCATCATCAACATTTATCCCACCGAATGTGATCAAGAAATTTAATAGATTTATCATTTCGGAAAAAGCTAGAATTCAAAGACATGTAAAAAGATTGGAAAATAAGAAGAAAAAACTTTTATTACGACAAGAGGATGATGTATTCATCTTAGATGTTCGACGAGTGGTTGAATGTCACAAACAACGTGCGCTTGGAATGTTTAAAAACTTTCTACTTGTGGATCACCATATTTGTAATTATGTATTGAAATGGGCATGTGAAAAAGCTTGCAATGGACTCGATGATGAAATTATTCGAGTATTTGAATTGTTCAAAAACGATCTTGTCAAGTCTGAAGAGTTATTGGAATGTTCTCTCCGAGCCATGAAGTATCATGTGGTTGATGAGTTGACACTTGACAAATTTATCAATACCACGTATTGTGGAAAAGACGTCACACACCTATTATTCGACAATATTACGTGCTTTTCATTTGAACAATTTAAGCAACTTGCACATCACTTTAAGGAATCTCCCAAGACAGACTCGATTCGAAAAAATACGATCATATATTTATTTAAACAAGCTCTGTGGACCGATGACATTCAAAATATCGATATGCTTACAGAAATTCTAGAAAAAAAATTGGGAAAACCTCTATTCGATCAATCAATCATGAACCAATTTTTAAATTCGTACGATGACTCGACGCACCCATATTCTAAATTTTGGAACAAGCACAAAATATTACGTTATATGCAAAAGAAATTTAATGTTTGCATTGGAGAACCATTTATAGCACCACTTCTCTTTTTTAGCTTGGATTTTACTACTGATTCTATAGAATTGATTGAAAAAATTTACCAAGGAAATGTTCAACAGATTGAACAATTAGTACATGTCACCATGTCAAGATTATTTCGGTCAGATTGCTTTCGAATGTCGAAAAAACAATCCAAAAGCTTTTTGTTTCAAGCGTTGAAATATTTAGTGTTGACTTTTAACGTTAATTTATTCAGCTATGTTTCGCGCCCCTCGAGTTGTGTTAGTTCTAACTCTTGCAATCTATTAGACTATTTAATCTATTTTTCCATTTCAAGAATTGATTGGGAAGCTTTTTATGACCTTATGGCCAAACAAGTCGTGCAAAATGGTAAAGATGTTTACCATTATTTTGTTGTTGAGAATGAAGGCAGTATTGAGTTTCAAAATAATACGAAAAAACTCAATCTGGCAAGTTTGAAAAATTCACAATACCTTAAAACAAAGATCATGTCCAACAAATCATCATTGGGGAACAGTCCAGAAATAGAATTTTTTGAACAAAAGACTAATCTCATACCTCATCACAAATAGCAATATTATGCATATATATCCGGAGAAAATAATTTAAATATTATTTACTATTATTAATTTTTCAATCGATATCTTTGGCAGTAAAGAACATCTTCAGCCTCTGTTTTAAAGCAGCATTGGTGCACTTCTCAATCTCCTCATTGAAAATGGAAATAAAATTATGCTTCCAAGAGAGTGCGTTTTTCAAAGCTTGCCCAGAGGGATAGAGGAGATGAAATACATGTTGGAAAAAGTAGAAAATCTGTTCAACCATCTCATCTTCAATCTCATTACCATCATTTTGTTGGAATAGAGTGCTGAGGAGACTAGAATACTTTCGCTTCTTGACAGGTCTTATTTCAGGACTAACATCCCACTCAATGCTCAAAAATAACATTACAATTTCAGTAAAGCAAACCTCGAGTGCAGACAATTCGGAATGTGGAACGTTTACAGGTTTCTCAGAGGATGAACTGCTGCTGAGTGAAGAAGATTGTGCTAACTGAGCTAATGGTGTGATGAATGGACCAATGACTCTGCATAAAAAGTAAAATTGTTCTCGTGTTTCAATTTTACATTTTTCACTCTTTCTACGTTGCTTTAAGAACTTTTTGAAACACGAAAATGCTTCGTTGGTGGCAGTGTGTAAATAATTATGTAGAATACATAGCATACATTCTGCAGGAGACTTGATCGATTGTAGTTCGTGCTTATTTTCCAAATCATTAATTAAAAGTAAATGAGGATTCTTTGATAAAAATTCTGCCAGAATGGCGAACACATAGTCTCCGCATGTTGGTGGCAAAGATGCCAAGATGAGTCCAATCGTGTGTGATAATTTGTAGAGTTGTGGTCTTGGTAGGAGATCCATATTTTCTATCAAGCATTCGATTAATTTTTTGACAATATCTGTTAGCCCGAGAGGAAGACAAAGAATTTCAATCACACAGGCATTCAATCTCAATTCAAAAGTAGTAGTAAATTCATAAAAAACGTGCTTTGGTGTGATGTATGTATGATTGGCTCTGGATTCTTGAATGGTCGGAAGAACTTCAGAAACACATGTAATTAATTTCAAAAAATATGTTCTGTCAAAGATATCTGATTGTGATGTGTTGGGGGTCATCGCTTCTGACGGTTGAAGTAAAAAGTAATCTTTTGCAGTCTTGGAAAATGAAGCATTCATGTCTCGTAGAGTGTAATCTTCGCTTTTTCGTACAATATTGAAGAGAAGTTTCTTGCAATCCATTGTAATCTCATGATGGAAAGTAAATAAAATATCCTTTACGAATGTGAGAAGGAATTCATGATAAAGAAATAAATCGCCATAAGTCTCTAGAACGGTTTGAAGAGTATCAAACAGTTGAAGTTCACACAATCTTCTGCAAAACAAGTCAAGTATAGGAATCATTCGAAGGCATTCATTTCCATAATAGCAAGGCCTGGACTGGGATTCACTGAGAGAGGATGCACCAAATGTTTCAGGAAATTCTGCATGATATTTCTGATGAGAATCAAAATAGTCTGGATCTTCGAAATGGTTTGGATGCTTGTTATGGCGTAAAAAGCAATTCGCACGCTTTGCAAGACATATTTCGTCAGTAATCAAAATTGAAAGCAATACGGAATGGGCATATATGTGTTCAATATTACTATTTGGAGTTCCCAAGGAAGTGTTTTTAGCCTTTGATCTATCCATTAATGCCAATGTCATTATTTCTATTGGAACAAATTCATAAGTCCAAACAAACTTAGCCAAGTGTTGAGAGACACGTTGCATAACGAGATAAATTGTCTCACCAGTGTTATTTTCACCTTCTACCAAATATTCATCTAAAATGTAATCCACAAATCGATAAATATTGTTGACCAATTCTTTTGGTGTATGAGTCTCAAGTAACACCTTTTTCCAAAACTTCACCTCCTCATTGCTTGGCTGCTTTGGCAGTAAGTTGTACATTCGAGACCATATAGCACACAATAGATTTCTATTGTTTTCTTGAACGATTTCTTGAAGATTTTTGGCGTCCAATTGCTTTTCAATTTTTGATATAGTGTCCTTATCATATGGAGGGCTTTCTGTTTGTTCAGTCTTTTTGGAAAGAAAGTGATCCACCATCTTCTTTACGAGTTCAGGATAGAGCCGATGTTTGCTGTTGAGTTTTCCAAAATCCTCCATAACTTTCATACAGTGTGATACAATCTTGTTGAAGCAGGACACCCGAAGAGTTTTTTCATGTTTGTCTTGCTTCCACGAAAGCTTAAAGTTTCGAATGAACGAGAATAACAAATTTCTCTTTAAAGTCTCTGAAATACTCGTATTTTCGCCTAAATGCTTATCCACAAGCTTTTCCATGCGTTTAAAGTCGTTCAGTAGATAGGTTGTCATTTTGACACCCAAATTTTCTAGAATTAAAAATAATCTGTGAGATCCACTTTCCTTAGAAGATCCTACTTGAGTATGCAGAGTCATAAATAGAGTGAAAAAGTTCTCTGGTGAGCAATATTTCAGTAATCTGATCAGTCTAAAGTTTAACAACTCTACAATTAAAAAATTGTTAATCTTGAGCTCTCCCAATGTTTCATTCAAGTTCACTGGAGTGCAATACAATGCTCTAGCAAGGGTTTCAATTATTCCTGGGGGGAAATGCTCATTGCTATTTACATTCTTTATCTGCTTGGAGCGCAACAACTCTAATATAGAGCCAAACAATTTTCTTCTTGCCATAACAGAAATAACAAGAATAAGGTTCACGCTCAAGGGTTTTCTTTTTCCTGTAAACTCATAATGTATATCAGTTGCATCGTGGGGAATCGTTCTTACAGGTTCATCTTCAGAGTTTGACATGAGATAATTGTACATGCTTTGCCCAAGTGGTCTTATTAAATAGTTAGATAATAAGAAAATATTTTTCAAAGTATTTTCATCTGGATTGTGATAGTTGATTGCGGTCTCCTTGAACCAGGTGTCCATCTCTTTGACAAAGCTCATGGAAGATTGTTCTATTTGAATATCTTGCTCGACAAGAGCTTCCCTTAATCGCAACTGAATCATATGTGTATGCGATTGAAGCAAGTTCTCCTCAAATGGATGCCATGTTGCAAAATTTTTGTACCTCAACTCGCTCACGAGCTTGATAAATTCACGAATGAGCAATGGATCACCATCAAATCTTGTTCTTTTAGTCATTACTATTTGAAGTAACAACCAAACAAGGTTGTGGTCTTTCATATGATCTCCAAATAATTCTACACATTTTCTCAAGCTCAATATTTGATACGTCGCTTCGCTGGATGAACTTTCTTTGGAGAAATTCAAATAGTTGCCCTTGAAATGAAGAGTAGTGGCATCTGCAAGTTCAGTCTCTCCAAAGAAAATCATTTTCATATTGATGACTGGTTTGCTTCTAGAAATTAGAGCATCAAGTTGATTTGCAAGGAGAATCCATTTTCCCAAAATGCTTTTTTGACACATCAGAAAACATTGTTTCATATTGACACGGATATGTCTCCTTTTCGTCTAGCAATTGAAGAATTCGAAGAACCATTGCTTCATGAATCATGTCTGAGGTAAAGTTAAACTTGTACTTTTTTTTCTTTTGATCGTCAGATGCTTTCACTGATCTCTCTCCCTTCACAATTAATTCAAAAGTGTCGGGATGAATGTGTTGCGAGAGAGCACTACATAACTTTTGAACTCGTCGTATCCATTCCGAGGAACCACGTTTGGGAATGGATGAGCTAAATTTAAAGTTAACATCGTGTTCAACTCCTTCGATCACGTAGGTATTAACATTTGGATGGTAAACAGGTATGTGTTGAAGGAATATCAATGCCTGTGAGTTTTCACATGAAAAACTTAAAATCTTGTCGAGTTTTTGTTTCTTAACTTTCAAATCTTGAATTATGGAAAGAGGTATTTGAGTCGACGAGAATTGATTTGTCATTGAATATACCATTGTCATTAACTTGTAAAACGGAATCATGCTGGCAACCCTAAATATCAAGTCGTTCACAATAACTTTAAGCTCTTCATCACGTCCAGTACAGCTTCTATTGTTTGTACTTAGGAACATTACCATAACTCTGAAGAGTGTTATTAATGTCTCTAAAATTATCTCTTCATTCTTGCCTCTGCTTGAAGATGAAGGACTTGCAAATCGAATACTGTAAGTACATATACTCTTTAAAATGTCATTAATAAAAGAGAGGTATCTTTTGCATATTTCAATATCATAATCGAGCTTAATAGATTTGGGAAGTTCATTCATGATCCTTATTAACTCTGTAAGCACAAAATGGGCTGTACTACTCATTGCTCCCATATATTCGTGTGTAATCAAGTCATGTAGAAAATCCAAAACAATATCGACCTCATTAGGTTGGTCCGTTACATTGCTTGCAGCAACAGGAGAAAAATTTGTTTTTCTAAATGCAAACATAAAAATGTCTTTCGTCTCTTGTTGATGTTCCATGTCTTCAGCGAGTAATTCATCCGTGGATTTAATTTTTGAGAAAGTAGCAATCGATGAAAAATGATTTGATTGCTCTTTGATACATTGAAAAAAGAGTGAAAGAAAAGCAGGTAAATATTGTTTCATATCAACCTGTCCCTCATGCTTTAAATATTCGATAAGAGCAGTGTTGACTGTAGGACCCAGTAAAGCTGATGTTGAAGAAGGGTGTGAATTTGGTTCTCCGAAGAGTACTCTATCTGGAAAATCTAAAACAATTCCACTTCCTTTGAGTAAATAAATTAAAAAAGGAGAAACAACGCTTCTCTTGTACATTTGATGTTGTGTGGTCGTATCCATAGGAAAGGCTTCATAATCGAAATCGTCATCAAGTGATGATGTTTTGATTCTCTTGTTATAATGATGATACACATCCGCGGACGATGGAAAATTTAGCAGATGGGAATCAAAAAAAGAAGACGATCCATAGGTTGTTCTCATCATTCCCTCATCATCAGCTCCCTGACCACCGCCCTCCGATAAATTCAATGATGATGGAGTCGGAGTCAAACCCAGTGAAGAAGAAGACCCAGAAGGAGGAATCATTTTTTTTAAATTTCAAACAAAAACAATCAAATCGATGAGGAGAGATTTTCTCTAATGGCTCCATCAACATGGATGCCGGCTCTGTTGGAAGAAAAGACCTAATGAGTACTAATTCAAAACAAGATCTCTTTACTCACTCCAATATGATTGTTCATATGAAAAAAATTTGGGATTAAAACCGACAATATTTGAAACAAAAACGTTTCATGAAGAACGTTCAAAAAAAAAATTAAGGTATCTCTCTTAGGACCTTATTCAATTTCCTAAAGAAAGACCACTTTCAAAAATCCTTTCGGGGCGAATTAAGCAAAATATCTCTCTCTCCTATTGAGAATCATCTAGATGGAAAAAGAACTGAACGACATGATGCTCAAAAGTATTATGAAAGATAAACCCGTCGACAAGTTTGTTGATGAAGTATTTTCTGAATTCAAAGTTGAAAATGTTGAAAAACTCGTTTCAAAAGCTTCAGACATTAAGGAGAATCTTGAGAAAAAAGGGATGAAATTAACTCCAGCAATAATGTCCCTTGCTCTTTGTGCTGGTCCGGATGGGTTTATGAGGTTCTATGAGAAATCAAAGACCTTTAAGATTTGGAGTGCTCTGTTGGACCAAAACTCTCCTATTAACTCGTTAAGGATTGTCCATATTGGAGAACGTGCAATGACCACACTTTACAACACTCGTGAGGAAGTGGCTCAAGAGTACAATGAACTATTGGCCAAACATTATCAATCCTTATTGATGGAACATAAGGATGAGGGCAAACCAAAGACCAAATCATCAAAAAAAAAAGCAATACCTCCAAAATCCTCCACTCCTCAACCATCCAACAACAGCAAGGTTGCAACGGCTACTAATTCATCATCCGAGAAAGTGGAGACTCCAACAACATCACCTTCTCCACAACAACCTTCTAACGTTGAAACATCCAACGACAACATTATTTCTGATGAATTCAAGACTACGGCTGTTGAAAGAATGACGGCCGATCAAATATACAATGCCTTAGTCAACAACGACCATCAGGTGATGGCTAGTTTGTTTTTTGCACTTTCTGATTTGCCTCAACAAATGCAACTCTTGAAAACAGATTTCTCTCAACAAATGCAACTCTTGAAAACAGATTTAGTGGCGCAAATGAACAAAATGGAGGCCAACATCCGTGAGGACTTGAGAATTATTAATACAAACATTGGTTGTTTGTACGAAGGTCAAGTGAAACTTCAGTTTCAAAAAGATGACGACTTTATAACTGAAAATCCAGTTGTGTTGAAGAAAACTGATCATCCTGATTCATTTGCAAGTACTCGAATCAAAAATCATAAGTATTCAGCCTATCTCACAGTACTTTGTTTGAATAAGAAAATTAGTGTTGAGAATGCTGCAAAATTGAATTTGGATGCGGAAGAAATTGAAATTAATTTCATTAAGAAACACAAAGAAAACGGAAATGTTGAAATTTATGAAGCGACTATTTCGTCATTTAGCAATGATGAGAAATTGTTGACAAAAATGTTACAATTAGAACGACAAATTATGTTCTACAAGGAATGTTTTAAAAACACAGTCATCAGTAGAGTTGGATTGGTCTCATCTTCCAATTTGAACCTTGAATGGGTGGAGAAAATCATTGAACAACATAATGGCCTCTTTGTCAACATTCAATCGTTCATTGAAAACAACACTTTTTCTGTTGTCAAGGAAGGACACAAGCCTGAAATTGATTAAAACAATACTACTCGCTTAATAAAGTTATGGGGTTGAATGGGTTGTTTGTAAACAACAACACATGAATCTGTGAAATGTTCATTCCAAGAAGCCAAATCAATCTCCTTTATCTTTCCTCTTTGATTGGTTTTTTGATGAAAAGAATTTAATAAAAAATGAAATTATGGGAACTTGAGGCCTTTCTTCAGGAACACATTCAAAATTTTGAAAAGCCGAAAATCAAGTTGGAACAATATATTACAACACCGCATTTGGCTTCTCATACCTTGTACACAGCACAATTTTCGTTTGATGATATTGAAGGAAAGGAGGTTTTGGATTTGGGCATTGGCACTGGTAGGTTAGCTGATGATGATTCGGTGTATCTCGGATGGATTGAAAGGGCCCTTTGTTGAACATGACATTGTCGGATTGGATATTCAAATTAATTTTGGATTTATTGACATGATAATAATTTGGTCAATGACACAAATTTACATTGTTTCATCTTTCCTAAAAATTTGGAATTCCAAAATGAATTTTCAGGAATGCTTGGTCTTGGGGCTTGTTTATTGGGAGCAAAGCATGTCACAGGTGTAGATATTGATGACGATGCGTTGAGGATATGCAGTGAAAACATTGATGGAATTATTGAAGATGTGGATGAGGATTTGGTACCACATTTCACTTACCGTCTTGATCTTATTCAAAGTGATGTCTTTCAATTTGAACGAATGCTAAAACTTAGAGCCAAAAAATTAGCCTTGCAAAAAGGAACAACAGAGGAAGAAGAATATAGAATATTTGATACAGTTCTGTTAAATCCACCATTCGGAACTAGAATCAAAGGAACCGATATGATGTTTTTAAAAGTTGCCTCTGAGCTCACGAAAAATGCTGTTTACAGCCTTCACAAAACTACCACTCGTGAGGTAAGTAGGCCTTTACTTGTTGATTCCAATTTATTATTATCCGACATGATTCATCATGTTTTAATATCAATTATTAATTGTTATTGGCCTGCCAAATGAAATCCATTTTGAACTCAAAGTTTGTGACCCAAAAAGCTGCCAAGTGGGGCTTTGATGTAAAAGTGGTTGCAGAGTTGAATTATGATTTAGAAGCAAGTTATTCATTCCACAAAAAGAAATCTCAACAAATTCAAGTTGACCTTATTCGCTTGAAACGCAAATAATAGATGTGAAGAATTATCCCATTGTGAGGATATGCATCTCTTTTGTTTTGATTAAAATAAATCACTGACTGATTTGTTATTATTACAAAAGTAATCGAAGATATCAATCCTGTAGGATTTCATTGTTTAAAAGTTTGACATCATATTTATTGAGTTTTTCTAAGGGAATTTTTTGCACCTAAAATTGCTGCCAACGAAACCTGAGGTCCCTTTGTGTTGCTCTTTGAAGAAGGGCTCTTGGAGTTGTTCACCTCTATGTCATCACTTCTCTTCTTTTCTTGTTGCTGCTTCATGGCAGTTTCTGTTCCCAACTTCTTTTCCAATTGAGCTTGTTCTTCCAAATGTGCGAATTTTTCAACACTTGGCAAGTCAATCGATGACTCATTCTCCAACTTGGACAGAATTTCAATACTTGGTTTTTTCTCTTGCTGTCCATTGTGTTGAGTGGTGGTTGGTCTTCGTCGTGTGAAAGATGGTTTTGAGCTCAACTTTCTTTTAAGAATTTGTGAATTCTTTTGTGCAATAATTTCTGAAGAATCCAATGCATCGGAACTTGTATTTTGTGTTGAGTGACTTCCAGATTCCTCTCCTGATTGTTGCTGTTGTTGTTTGCTGTTCTTAACAAGGGAATTGTAAGCATTCTGAGAGAGTAACTTGTTTTTCATGGTCTTCTTCAATTTCAATCGTTCTCCAATCAATCCAGAGGCCTCCGAGGGCGAAGTGACACCAGATTCCTTTGTCATGGTTGATGATTTTACATTGGGTGACACTTTAGAAAGAACAGGTGTGGTCGAATTGGATTTGTTTACAGAACTCGTTTGTTGTTTTTGAGGAGGAGTAGAAGTTTTGTTGCGAATCATCTCTTCCTTGTTTAATGGTGTCATTTGTTTTTGAGGAGAAGTTTCTTTCTGAGAGGACTTTAAAAGTGGACTTTGTTCAGAAATGATTTCTGATTCTTGTTGTTGTTGTTGCTTGACAGCTTCAACGGATTCATTCGTGATTGAATTGGAGAAAGGTGATGAGACTGTTGTGATTCTATTCGTAGGAGTAATAATATTATTTACAGATGATTCACTCGTCGGAAGAATGGCAGTTGTTTCTAGAGGACAATGACTCGATTGTGAATAATGTCCCAAAATATTTTCTTCATCTTCTCCAATGGGTGATGAGGATGTTAGGATTGGTGTGGTCGAAGTGGTCATCATCATGAAGGGTTGTTCTTGTTCTTTCATCATTTCTTGATGTTGCCTCCATCGATGATAGTCATCACTTTGGCGTGATTGTCGTTGTAATTCATCTCGATAGAGGGAGCAAATGAATTCTACAACGAATGAGAGCCATGATGTGATGTAGTTGATGAAACGAGTCCATAACGATGGAGAAGAGGCAGAGGAAGAAGGAGACATTTTTTTTTGTTTGTTTTTTTGGCAGTTGACAGGAGGTGTGTTAAATTGAGAAGGTATGACAATCACTATTTGAATTGACCATTTATGTACAATTTGTGTCATGCCGTGAAAATTATTTGAAAAGGAGAGAATGCGTTTGCATGTCGGCAACAAGAAAGTATTTTGGGTAATGAAAAGAGATTTCTCACAGACATATTTTTGATGATTTTTCAAAATTGTACTATTTCATTGATGTGAAATTATCTCTCTTACGTAAATGAGTTTACATGACGTTTATGTCATGAGAAAAGCATTTCAAAATTTCTCTAATGCAGTTCAGGAGGAATGTCACCCTTAATGACTTGCCAAACCTTACCAGTTCTAATTAAATGACAAATTTTCTCAATATCTGGCGACAAAAATCTGTCCTTCTCATAGGGTGGAACCTCTGATCTCACAAGTTCGTAGACCTTTTCGAGAATTGGTGTGGTCTTGAGTGGACGTAATAAATCGATACCTTGACAAGCACACATCAATTCAATGGCCAAAACATATTCGACATTTTTAACAATGTCTAAACACTTCATACTTGCAAATGGTCCCATAGAGACGTGATCTTCTTTGGCAGCAGATGTGGAAAGAGTGTCATTGGAACTTGGGTGAGCCAAAACTTTGTTTTCACTTGTCAAGGCACTGGCTGTACAATGAGCAATCATGAATCCACTGTTTAGACCACCTTCTTTAACCAAAAATGCAGGTAAACCACTCAAGTTACCATCAATCAAACGAGCAACTCGTCTCTCACTAATGTTTGCAAGTTCAGTAATTGCAATTCCCAAATAATCCATAATCTTGGCTGGATATTCGCCGTGGAAATTACCTCCGCTCACAATTTGTTCGTCATTTTCGTCAGCTGTTGTGTAGTGATGCAGATGCGAATGGAAATCTTCGTGGTCTTCAAAATGGATGTGTCGTGAGTTTGGAACTTTACTTCCACTTGGATCAATAAATACCATTGGATTATCTGTGGCTGCATTCAACTCATTTTCCATAACACTTCTGCAAAATTCAACAGTGTCATTGACAACACCATGCACTTGTGGAATACATCTCAAAGTATAGGCATCTTGCACTCGAGAACAATTCCAATGACTGGCTGAAATCTCTGAAATTTCAAAAACTCTCTTCTCATTTTCCACTAAAGTGACCGAAATTGGCAAAATATGAACACAATTACACATTTTTGGATTGTAACATGTAACATTCCATGATGGCAAGTGCCATTAATGACCACCATACATGTCAATTATTCAAATTGGTTATCAATGATGATTATTACTCACTACATACCCTTTTCAGCGAAGAGCAAATGTCTCATTCTTCCAGCAACTTTTTGTTGTCCACCGTGACGTCTTGCTGTGTGAATTCTCGCATCAAAGGCTTTAAACGAACCTCTAAGTGCCTCCAAAGTCATTGCTCCCACAACATCAGCCATTCGTACTAAATTAATGGAACGAACCAAGGCATCTGTTCCCAATGCACAAATAAATTGTGTACCATTAATGAGTGCCAATCCTTCCTTGGCATGCACTTCAATAGGTTCCAATCCGTGTTCTTTGAGAACTTTGCCTGCATCTTCATAGGTCTTGGTGGAAGGATTGTACATCATTCCTTCACCCATCATTCCGAGTGCCATGTGGGCGAGAGGTGCCAAATCTCCACTTGCTCCGACACTAGAAAGAATTCAAGATCATCATCATTAGGATGAAGAGTGTTCATTAAAATCATTGAAAAAGTCAATGAAAAGTCATAGGAATGATTTTAAAAAGGTATGATTATTGTTAAAACCCATCATGACATCATCCATGATTGAGATTCATTCATATCAGATAATACAATACAAATATTGTAATAGCATCATCATCATCATATTCAATAAAAACTCTTCAAATCAAATTACTCACAAATTCTACGAACCTTCCCTTGCAAGGAACTGCTGAAATGCATCCAGCATTAAAAGCCTTCACCAATCTTTCAACCGTTTCCAATCGAATTCCCGAGAAGCCTTTTGCCAGCACATTGATCCGCAACGCCAACAACATTTTCGCTCTCTCCAAAGGCAAATACTCTCCAACACCAGCTGCATGCGAGCGAATTAAATTCTTTTGTAAATCTTCAATATCTTCCTTTGCAATCACAGTGGTAGCAAAATGACCAAATCCTGTATTGATTCCGTACTTGACTTGATTCGTGTGGATGATGTTATCCACAATTTTTCGAGCCTCTATGATACGGTCTTTGGCTTGTTGTGTGAGAGCAATTTTCAAATGAGGTTCATAGCCGATTCTGTATAAATCCTCACAGGTGAGACTCTCACCGTCGAGATAGAGGTAATGATCGGAGAGAATCATGGAGGATGAAATAGATTCGCACAAATTATCTTGCATTTTTTTTCGAAAGTGTTGTTGTTGTAAACTCTAGGCCAGTCACCGTTGGATTTTTTTCCTCCGAGGTTTCTTTTGGAGAGACCATCATCATTCTCAAGAGGTGATTGACCAGAAGTGTTTCTCCTTGTCTCTTAACTGTTTAGTGATGATCTTAATCGTAACTTTTCATCCTCAAGATGTAAATCCAATAAGAAATATTAAGATGCATGCATAAGAATAGCCTCTTGATATATTTCGTCACATTAGAACAAATCGAACGGATAAATGATCGAAAGGACAATTTCTTAGTCTCATCAAGACTCCATTTATGATGGAATAAACCACCAAAGTTATCTTAAGATGCAACAACACAACACTCCCATAATAAGGGGCCTATCCGACCAACAACAAATTACAGATCTCGTTTTTTATGACCTTCTTCTATCATGCCTATGACTTTCCTTCATCAAAATGCAATCAAAAGTCTTTCGTCGACGAATTGGAATAGAGTTGGAATTTAAAAGGTTATTCTTTGTAAAAAAAAAATATCATCCATTCTCTAGATTGATCTTCATGTCTTCTTTTTTGACCAATTACATTCCGAAGAGATGTTGTATTTTTAAAGATGGACTCTTCCTTTTGTTGTTGATTGTGTTGTTGAGTATGAATCTGCTGATCAGTCGTGATGAGCCTTTCTCATCATCTATGGTCTCGGCAAAAGTGATGAAGAGTCCGAGAAAAATCACACCACACGCTCAAAATCAAAATCTTGATGAATTTACTAATTTTATAGAGCCATCATGTGTGAATTGTATTGGAAACAAGAAAGGTTTGTAGTTGGTGCTTGTCCGATCAATTTGGCACTTAAAGGAGATCTTAATACGCCATCTTTTGAATTCTCTTTGGAAACTCAGTGTGGTGTGCTTTGGAACAATTTTGTGCATCCTCTGTGGAGGAGTGCATATCGAGACAACCCTTCAATGTGACTTGGTTTGTTTCGCACGATGTACCCGATGCTGGGTTTCAAAACGTTGAGGCAATTCCAGAACATTGTCAACGAGGAATTATTACTCAAGTGCAAGATTGTCCTTCATTTAGAGGTATGGTTGATATAGAATCTTCGTGGAACATTCATATCTTTCGTTTGATAATCATTTACTGAACTTGAAATTGTTATATTTGGACCATTGATTAATAACGTATGATCTACCATTATATTATTTTGTTAATATTGAACAAAACAGTTGAGGTATTGAGGTCATCTGAAAAGGTTCTACGAAATTTCGTCGTCCCCATGACACAACAACCCATTGTGGGCTTGTTATCAAGCAAGCAAGATCCATTCCAATATGTGTACGATTTATATGACTCCTCCAAGCGCAATTTTGCAGTAGGCGCATTCTATGTATCGACGTTGCAATCGAGAAGTGACGGAAATCCAGAAATCAGCAAAAAACCTGGATTGTTCTTTTCATACAATTTTCATACCGACCATAAAACATTGATCAAGTATCAAGATGACAGTAACACGGAGCAATCATTCAATCAATACCGTTTAATCAAATTTGCAGATATTTCTACTGCTGTGCAAGAGCCAAATCGATATTATAGAATTGGATTTTCTGTGATTAGAAGAGTTGAAAATATTAATGACACGTCAAAATCAGCCTCCTCATACTCCTATCAATGTTCATTTAACACGACCACTTATGACGTGTATATCGGTATGTTTCAATTACCAATTACACTGATATTTAATCGTTTTTTAAACATCGAACTCGTTCAATATCACCTTAGATCCGGATTACAAATTTTCATTCTCCGGTCCCCATGTTTTTGTTGGATTGCCACTTGTGATTCTTTGCATCATTATTCTCTCAATTCCATCATTGTGCTGCGTCAACAAATTTGCAATCACAAAACATAATAGAGGCCTTTTACTTGTTGATGAAGCAGAAGATCACTACTATGATGATATTCATGCAGAATTTTCAGCAATAGGAAAAGACAAAGACGACTACAAGAAGAAAAAGAAGGAGTATGAAGATTTTCTAATTTATAAACACAGAAGAAACTTCTTTGGAGAAACACCTTTTAAAAAACCCGTCAATCATCGTGAGACCAATTCCTTTTCAAACGATGAAGAGGTTGCCGATGAAGAGAAATTCACAGACCTAAAGAGTAGATTACAACATGCCTCTCGATTCTACAATCCGCTTACCATTCTCAAATCCATATTTTTCGCATCTGACACGCAACTAGTTCAGCAATGTGGAACGGATGTATATTATTACTTGTGGTTCAGCAAGTATTTAATAATTTATTTATTTGTTTGTGGAGTAATTGCATGTGGATTCCTGTTGCCAACCTATCTATCCACTACCGATAATAATGTTTCGTTTGGTGACTTTTCTTCTACTACCATTGCACAGATGAACATTAAGCAGAACGACAAGATTTATGTATTCTTTTTGGTCACAATCTCATTTCCAATCATTGGCCTCGTTTTTATCTACGGGCTTCATCGATTAAGTCGACAATTGATAAAATCAAGAAACAACATTGGAAGTTTATACACTGTTATGGTAAATGGAGTATCAAAGAATATCAGAGATAGAAAACGAATCTTGGAAGATTTCAAGCGAAGATATGGCGAAAACAATGTAGTAGATGCTCATGTTGCGCTCGATTTGAATGAATTGAGCGAACTAGATGAGAAAAAAGAAGAAATTGAAATTTTGCTAAGAGGTGCTGAAAAACAATACGAAAAAACATCTCGTCGTCCAACCATCAAAATTCGTGGCTTTTTAGGGATTTTAGGATCAAAAGTTGACGCCATCGATCATTACTCAAAGGCTCTTGATGAAATCAACAAAAAGATTCACGACTTGCGGACGAATCCCTCACGCACGCTTCATGGAACCGGTTATGCATTCGTCACCTTTTCTTCAATGGAGGCAGCAAAAAAGTGTCTCAATGAACATCGTGACATTCCTTGTTGTTGTGGTTTTTCAATTCCTTGGTGGTGCTGCATTCCAGCAGGTTGGCCATACGGTGGTATTGAGCGAGCACCAGAAGCGGACGATATTTTATTTGAAAACTTGAATGTCTCGAGCACCAATCGTTGGTTCCGATCGGTAACCTCATCTTTCATTATTACTGTTGTGTTGCTGGTTATTTACTCGCTCATGACAACTGTTTCATGGTACTATTGGTATAAGGGTCAGAATATTTCACAAATCAAAGATTATGCCGTCCCATCTGATTCTATTATTGGTGCTGATACGGCTGCCTTAATATTGATGGCACTGGCAGATTTACTACCAGAAGTTATTTCGCTCGCCAACGAAATTGTCAAACCTATCATCGAAGTTTTGACCGATTTTGAGAGACATCCATCAAGAACCTCACGAAGAAAGACTGTATTAAGGAAATCCATGTTTTTCATTTGTTTATCGATTGCTGCATTTCCATTCTTTGTGAGATGGGTGAAGGCCGTTTGGGGAGTTGCAATGAATGCTTACTTTCCATTCAACAATTATGCATACTTTTTCAATTATATTGGTACTGAAGTTGCGACACTTATTATGGCATTATGTTCTATTGCCAAGACTCTCGAATATTCTTTTATTTTCATCGTCATGATGATCAAATACAGATTTAGTGACAATGGAAATGGAAGAAAGGAATTGGAACGTCTACCTTTCGATTACGATGCGAACATTGGTGTGAAAACAGCAATCATGATGCTTACTCTTATTTACGGAAGTGCCGTTCCCTTAATGTTCCTCTTTGGATTGTTCTATTTAATTGTGACCTATTTTATGGACAAGTACCTCATCATGTATTTCTATGAGAAAGCACCAGATAGTGATGGCACGATTATGAGAATCACTGCAGACCAATTAGTCTACTACCTCTCTGTTTATCCTATTTTATTAATTTTCATGATCCCCACACTCGCAACATTGTGGTCCACATGGCTCTTCTATTTACCAACCATGTTTATATTTTATTTGATCGTTCGTTTTGCACGATCACGAATGTCCAAGGCAGAAATGGACATGTTAGTGGTTTCACTCAATTCTAGCAATCAGTTCCAAGATGACCTCTTGACCTCTCAGGACACTCTCGAAATGGAAGTGACCGATACGAATGTTGACTCTCCTTCTTCACCAATTCCAGCATCTGGTAGAGGATATACATCATTATCATCGGTCAACACGACCAAAGTGACTTCAACATTTTCGTCACTAATGAGCTTTGTTGCTGGAGAAGAACAAGTTGTATCTATTTATGATAAGGAAATTGAGAGAAGATTAGAAGTGGATCAAAGATTTATTGCATCCAGGTATAGACATCCATACTTGAGAAAAGATAAGAGAAAAACTCAACGTGCTAGAAATAACCAAAACAAAGAGTAATGCTTAAAAACGGATCATTACAGCAGTGCATGAATTGTAAATGTCAACATATATGATGGTGATCTTTGACCTATATGTTATCCATCTTCAGACAATTAATGCTACAAGCAACAACGCAAAACCAAAAACGGTGTTCAAGTCACTTTCTACCTTTACTAATAGTTGCATGTTTGTGTTTTTACTACAAAATATTTTGTAGTGTATTTATGAGATGAAATTAAACACAGTGCATCTAATGGTTTTGACATCAAACCCTCTTGCTTTATTTGTGTTGTCCAAACCATTATTGTCAAAGGAAACATCTAGTACTACTTTCTTAGTAAATTGGAAAAGATATACTTTCTATAAAACATCATTTCTCGAATGCTTTCATAAATATCTGCTCTGGAACGATGCAACTTTACTTTGGCTGGCCTCTGAGCATAGAGTTGAGGATTCCAACGCTTACATAACTCTCCAAAACTGCTCACATCAATAAGTCTGTGAGGAAAAATAGAGTCTACGAGTGGCATCTCTTTCTGCAAAAATTGCTTATCAAAGTGAATTGAATTTCCTGCTAAATTAGTTTGTAATTTCCTAGTGAAACGATTCAAAAACTTGACCAAATTAATTTCGGCATCTTTGATGGTCAATGTGGATGTACGAACATCATCAGTAAGACCGCTCAACATGTGTTGTTTCTTACACCACTCTGAGAAATTCTTGTTAATAAATTCTTCAGGATAATTAATGACCATACTCTCATGTTCCGAAATTAAATTTAAATTACTGTCAGTAATCACGCAAGAAATTTCCAAGATTTTGTCCTTGTTGATATCAAGTCCCGATGTTTCAATATCGATCCAAACGATTGGCTCATTCGGATTGAAACCCAATGGTTGTTCATGGAAAGGCTGATGCTTGCTAGAAGTGTATTCCTCTTTCACCGCATTAAAATATTCATCGGTCATTAAATCATCCCATGTGATCCGATTGGGATCTGGAGAAGTATTAATATTGGATGATGAAAAGTGTTTCACTTTCGCAAAGGGGTTCGTGATGGAACCAATCCTTCGATCACCTCGATACATTTTTTTGTGCAAACCACTAAATAAAACGTTGGCGGGTCACGGTCTACAAATAAACTCCGAGGCAAAGATCAGCTTTATTAATAAGGAGATCCAATCAGTGCTGATCAGTGCTGATCAGTGCTGGGGTGAAGTGGATCATGAGAAAGAACCGAAAGAACAGACGTCAAAAGATTAATTATCTTAATTTCTCATTTGCCGCCAATGAAAACCGTTACACTTAATTCATAAAAAAAACAATCGATAGATGATTCTTCATTCAGCAACAACAACAAAAGCTGCTCGGAATGGCTTCACTTGTAGTGTTTGCAATTCGACCCATTCACCTGGAAATTGGGGTGTAGCATACCAGTTAACTGAAACAGGAGCTCTATATGCAACAGCATAAACATCTCTAAATATATCATCAGGAAATTGGGTCTGCCGAGCTTCCTTTAGCAGAATCGAAAGCTATATCCATAACAAATACATTAATTACACCTCTAAACTCGATACACCCTTGAAAATAACAATGGTCGTTCCCGACCCACCACAACACAACATTCAATCAAAACCAAAAATACAAACTCCAGACTTTGTTTCTACTGATCGTCTTTCTACTGATTCACGATTCGTTGATAGACTTGCTGGCAATGGAGTCGTTGGTATGTGTACTTGGAAGGGTAATTGTCAAAGGAGTTGTCCATGCAAAAAGCAAATCAAAGTTGTTCTTCAAGCTGCCACAACGGAAAACAGTGCAAGAATCATCATTGACGATGAAAACATAATTTTTTTTCTTGAAAACACATTTAAAAATTTTAATTCAAAAAATATTTAAATCTGTTTGTAACGGTTTTTGTTTTCATCATGATGAATCACCCGAATCCAAATGTTGGTGCTTCTTCTTCACCCTCCTCCTCCTCCTCAACCACCACCAAGAACTCTCCATTGTGGATCGGTCATTTATGGAAGTTTTAAACGAGAATTTAATATCACGAAAGGTTTGGAAGATTTCTCCACGCAGCAATTAGCTTCTCTCGTTCGGGTGTTGCGGCTCAACCAATTTAATACTTCCTCATCATCATCATTAGCCTCATCATCCTCATCGGGTGGACCAGTGATAACACAACCACAACAACAACAAAACAATTCTTCATTCAATAATAATAATACAATGAGTCCTCCACCACTAACCTCCAGTGGTGTTGGTTTTCAAGAAGAAACTCTTCAAGTTCATCATCAACGACTTCTTCACGACTGACAACACCAGCCACTACTCCTCCTTCCAATACTCTTAAACGATCTCATTCGGAATTTGTGAAAGAAGAATCTGTCGAAGTGTTGGATGTGGACGATGATGTGGAGTTTGTTGGAGCATCGTCTTCATCAACCATGACACCACCAAAAAAGCTCAACACAAAACAAAACAGCCCAAGTCTTAATCATCATTCAGGTGGCAACAACCAATTAGCTCAAAATTGCATGTCACCCCCAAGTACACCGCCATCATCATCAACACTACCATCACAACAGCAAGGAGGAGTTTTTCAGACAAGTCTTGCAAATAATCTTCCCTCTGCAGTTACTCTTGCAGCTCAGCAACATGGTATTGATCCAGTTTCATTTATGACAACCATGCATCAGGCACAACAGAGTTCCACAAAATTTATCATCACAAGAACAATCACCAACTCTCTTCTCTCCTCCCATTACAGCAAGTGCACCTTTTGCATCTCTTTTACTGACATCACCTGCTGGGCCAATGTCGTTACATAATGCAGAAATTGCAAGAAAACAACGAAAATTGGAAAAGGAAGCAGCTAAGAAAGCGAAAGAATCCCCAAGCAATTCTACAGCCTCAACACCAACTTCATCTTCTAATAATAATGGGAATGCAGTTATTTCTACTCCTTCGACGAGTGGGTCAACACCCACGAAAACAGAATTCACATTTGTGGACCATTCAACACCTCCTTCAACTCCCACCAAGACACCTCGAAAATCCAAAAAGAAAGAAAAGGAAGCCAAAACAGAATCCTCTCAGACTGCACACAATGTTTCATCGTCACCTCTTACGGCTACCACTCCGGCCTCATCACCATTAGGATCACCTTTTGGTTCTCCCATTGGATCTCCGTTTACTCCATTGTCGCAATCATCTCCTTTTCCGTCACAATCTTCTTCAATACCTTCTCAACCAACCAATTCGGAGCAAACACTTGCTGACAACACACTTATGCAATTAGCCGAGAGTTCGGGAGAAAAAAGAAAATCTAGATTTGTCTCTCAATGTAGCTCAAAAATTTTGGATCGTATCCAAAGAGCCTTGAAGCAAAGGTATGTGAAAGTAATAATTTTAAATTGGTAGTCAGAGAAAAACACTCATTATAGCTCACTGCCCAATTTGTTACGAAGAATTCAAAAGTGGAAAAGAAAAGACAGACTTTTGTTTGGTGTGTGGACACAATGTGCATGAGGAATGTCTTAATGCCTGGAAGAAATTTGACTCTAATTTCAAGTGTCCAGTCTGTAAGACCTCCAAACTTGGAAAGGAACAACAAAATGTCCTAGCCACTTCTGAAGGATATGCTAATCTTTCTCAATATCAACCCAACACCAATCGTTATCGATGATGATCCTCAATGAATGATGATGATTTGAGGGTCGTCATTTGTGTTGATAACATCCATAAAAAAATCAATCATTTTTGGAAACAAAAAAAATGCACAAATTCAATTTTCTTCATTACAATCGGGTGAAACATTTAACAACAAAACAAGTCCTGACAAGCATGATTGCTACTACCTTCACAACTGTTACTACGAACCGAACGAATTTATTATCTTCTCTCCCATTACGAAATTTTTGCACCAATGGAAAAACATTATTTGTGGAAAACAACAACCACAATAACCACAATAACCACCACCATATATTCGGATCAACAACAACACATAGAAATTTTAGTTTCCGACAAAATGATGAAGATGCCTCAACAAATAGAAATACCAGGCAAGCGACTTTGGGAGATGATGAAACAGATGCTATTGATTTCCGAGCGATTTCCGACAGACTCAAGTATATAGAGGCTCAATATGAACCTAAAGTTAATTTTGAGATACTTGACAAGCAACCCATAATTATGAGATTTGATGGATTTCACTTTAAATCATTCACTTCAAATGCAGATATATTTGAAAAACCATTTGATGCCAATATTCATTGGGCCATGATGCTTGCTGTACGAGATTTTTGTACGAAAGGAATTACCCTTGCTCCTACATTGATTTACATATGTTCCGATGAAATTACAATGTTATTCGCTTCCAAAAACGAAAAAAGCCTTTCATATCCTAGCCTCTATAATGGTCGTATACAAAAACTAGTCAGTATATGTACTAGTTTTATGACGGTAGGATTTAATCACTACCTCCGCAAACTATTGGCAAATAATTATGAAAGTTTTGAAAAGAGAATTGAATACGATAGTAAGCATTTGAAATCTCATTCCAAAAAGATTCTCAAACCATCAGATCTAGAGCTTAGAAGAGAGACTCGACAAAAACTTCTTGATGGTTACATTGATGGGCACTTTGATGGTCGTGTCTACCAAGTACCTTCGATATCTCATGCTGTAGAATATATTTTATGGAGACAACACGATTGTGTCAGAAATAGCAAGACCATATTGGGAAGTAAATATTTTGATCAAACGAAAATGGACAACCTTTCAGCAGGAGAGGTTGTGGAAATGATAGAAAAAAAAGTTGGAGTGAGATGGGCAGATTTTCCCAATGAATTCAAATATGGAACGTTTATCAAGAAAATCAAACATCACAAAACAGGATTCAATCCTTTAACAAAAACAAGTACTAGCGTTTTGCGTACCAGCCCATTCAATCAATGCATCAAACTCATGCACTGCACTCCAGAATTTATCACAAATTTAGTCACTCAACCCTTGTGGTCTCATAACGTGTTAGCATGTAACCCGATGCATGCACCAGAGAAGGTTGTGTTGAGTTATCCGTCAGGAGCTAATTTCACTTTTGGAGTACAACCTTATTCATTTGGAATTGGAAATCAGGCACCTGTATTGTATAAGGATCATCTCAACTCTCCATTCAATGAGAATGTTTCAAAGTATTGTGGTACAACTCTGGCAGCTCTCTCAGAAATGGAGAACATTTAATTAAATGATCGAGATAATTATGTGGAGACCTTGCAACCTTTTCTTGCGTTGTATTGAATACATGAATCACGAAATGATGGCATCAAAGAACAAATTGGATCCTACAATTTCATCCTCACGAGTAACAATTAATTCCCAATTATTGTTTGATTCACAGAGCATGATGATTTCTCTTGTCAACTATTCTTTCTCACCCACAAAAAATGTTGCACTTGATGATACCTCATCTTATGGTAAAGGAGGACTCGCTCTTTTCCCTTCAGGGTATACGTCGCTCAGAGCTTGATCAACGCAACCGAAAGATCGAACTAATCTCCATCCTTCTAAATCCCATCACTCTGTTCACATTTTTTGTAATCTTCAAATCCTTCTTGATGGGAGAAGAGATCGTTCACACAGAGACCGAAAGAACTTCATACGTTCCCTATTGGAAGCTCTTCTTTTACGCCTTCTTTCCAAATCTTACCTTGTTATTGAGTGGTTATTTCACATTCTTCCAATATCTACTCTTGTGGTTTTCATTTCCATCCGATTTTCTCATCATGTACATTATATATTCATATCAGATTGAATTTTCTGGATTCAGATATGTATTGTATCTTGTTTTCCAACTTTTCTTTTTCATCAAGTTTGTTTTAGTCATTCTAGAAACAGCGAGCATTTCTGTCGAGGAAATTGTTGCATCTCGTGTGATGAGAAACATTCCTCAAAGCAATGGTAGTTCCTTCCTGAATACTTTTAGTCCATCACCACTTCGTTCCTTGTCGATCGCCTAGATGAATTTGCAGCAGTTAATGAATCGTAAAAAATCATTACAAGAAGAATTGAATTCTCTTGAGGCAGAGGTAAGTTGTTTAAGTGTCTGTCTCACTGTGTGTTTGTGTGTGAACATATTTCCAAATCATCTCACAATGATCATTCGAATAGTTGTGAGCTCTCCTTTCCTTAGATTGAGAGGAAGCAAAGCACAAACATTCCGTCAAACACCAAACATTCTCATTGTTCGATTCCTTTCGTCATCAATAACATTTATCACACTCCTTCCGATCTGAAGAGTTCTGTCTGTGTGATTTGTCAAGAGAATGAACCAACTTTTCAATTCATTCCATGTTACCATTGCTGTGTGTCAGGAGTGTGTTCTTTATGCACATCCATTCGCAGGTGGTGAGTGGTGGTTGGAGAAAAGGCTCTTGATGAGGAATTAATGAATCTTGACAATGATGTGGATGTGGCAGTGTCAAATGTCAAAGAATCTCAAAATTGGATTTCAATGAGAAGAATATCTTTCTTAATGTTCCTTCCAAGTTTAAACCTTCAGACACACTCAAAGAATGTCCTATTTGTAAAACCCATGCAGAAAGTTTGGAAATGTATCAATACGTGACGAAATGTCATGTCAGGAGAAAATCTTTCAAATCATGTGATGAATATCAAAAAGAAGGAGTTGACAGAGGAATGTTGGAAACCTTGCGTTTGATGGAATACTAACGAAACCATCCCTCTATGTTGGAAAAATTAAGTGCTGAAACGAAGCAAAAGATTGAACAAATGATCCACAAATTCAAAGAATCATAAAAAAAATTTGTTGTTCTTGGAAGACGAAGTTGAACTGTGAACTAACACTACTCTGGAAAATGAATACAAATTAGAACAGAAGTTTACAAAACATCATTTTCCTTGCACCTTCGCTTGATCAAGCCAATTCCCAGAGGGACTGGTAATCTCTAGTGCGACAAAATTGAAATTTCAATTCCAAAGTTGAAAAAAATGTCCCAATGCAAAGCCAATTGCGGTTTCTTTGGAAATGATCAATTTGAAGGCTATTGTTCCTCTTGTCACAGAACCATCGTCAAGAAGGAAATTCCTCAAGTAAAACCCCAACCACCTAAATATGTTCCGCCAACACCTACCTTTTCTAATGATGCAGAATTTCAAGTCTTGATCAAGTTGGTCAAACAAATGAAAGATATTACTGCCCGAAAGATTGATATTGTTCTACAAACGATGGAGGTGTATCTCACTGAAAAACAAGCTCGGAAATTACTCAATGAAATCGGTCGGGAAAGTTTGAATGGAATGGGTAATAATTTTATATTTCATCATGCGGTGTATTGTCGAGTGGTGGATCGACATCACTTACGAGAGGCATACGGAGCGGAGGGATATTATTATGTTGAGGAAGGAAAGGCTCCACCAGATCACTATAAAATATGGGATCATCAACACTCGTTCCTGGATCTGCAATAAGATGACTGAGATTATTTCAAAAACTATTGAAAATAGTACTATTTCATGCATAGATGATGATCCATAATAGTTGTTGTTGTTGTTGTGGAATGGGTTCTTCTTAATGGATTAAAAAAATGGGATTTTTGCAATCACTGCTCACTCTTGCCAAATTGGGCATTGTTTCAACCTTTGTCTCATGTTTTGTGATTGTTCATATTTATTTCTTTTTGGAGAGATCTCCACCAGCCAATACTAAACATTTAGATGAAATGAGTTTGAATTCCGATGAGGATTTACGATTTTTCTCGATTATTGATGAGAGTACCATTCCAAAGAGGCCAATGCCTGCGGGTACGACTCTCGGAAAAGGAAGTAAAAAACTTGTACAACCTAAAGTGTTGAGAATGATAGCTTTTGATGAGATTGGAACGATCAATTCAACCACACGAGTGAGTGATGGTATGTAGATGTTGATGATTTAAATAATTTTTAATTGTGTGTGGTGATGAAATTATTTAATCTTGGCTTTCGATTAATACATGTTGTTATTGTAATAATATAATAATATTCTTTTTGACAAACATGATCAACATTAATTGGACATTCATGTTATTACACATTTACGATGATTGTGAAATGCTTTTCCAAATGAAAATTAGAAGACAATAATATTTATACAATTTTCCAAATACATGGGATGCCAGGATCTCGTCGTTGGAGACATCCAATAGATCATCACATGATACGAAGTTTTGGAGGAGACAAGAAATTGCGAGTATTAAGTGTCGATCGGCCTGGAGTGGGTCAAACTAGTCCTGTCATCTCCTCTATTCAATCAGATGGTACTCCAGTTTATAATTTGGAACCACTTGCTGTAAATTATTATGAAGCAGCAGCTCTCGATTTGTTATATGTAGTGAGAAAATTAAGATTGAAACGTTTTTCTGTGCTTGCGTTCTCCCAAGGAACGCCGCATGCGTACATGTTATCCTTTTATTTAGACCAATTAAAAAAGCAAGAAAGAGGAGAGAAAATATTTCGAGCAGTTCCCCATCAAAAATTCACAGAAACATTCAACAATGATTTGCTGATGAAAATTCTCCTCTCAAAAGACAGCGACAAATATTGGCAATATGAGAACAGTGTGTTCAATGTTACTGTTAACAATGAATGGACGTGGCAAGATGTGACCATTGATAATGTTGCCTTTATATCTCCACAGGGTTATTATAGCGAGAGCGTTAAGGAAGCACTTTTGAAGGATCAAAATTCAAGCGAACCAATTGAAAAGAGATGGACATCTTCGTTGCGCTTCTTTTTCTCATTGAACAATTACAAACCACCTCTTGGAACAAATATTGTGTATTCAATTTACAAAATTCTTTCACAGCTAGGAATGATTACAAATATCAACTATTGGGAAAGTAATATGCAACCACTTCTTGATCCTCTTGGAAGAGATGCCTTTTTATTTGAAGATGAAGCCAATGGCTGGAAAAAAGTTTTTAACAACACTCTCATTGATTCCTATAGATTCACAACTCTCACCACCATGGTAGAAATAATTAATTCGTACTATTTCACTGAGAATTTTCCAACTTCCAAAATTGATTTACAATCTCCACTCAAGAACACAAAACTATTTATTGCTACGTCAAGTGATGATGTGGTTGTGCCTGTTCAAGCTTCGAACGCATTCATTGAACAATTTTGCCAAAAAGAATTGAATTCTCAATGTACTGTGACTGTTGTGCAAAACACAACACATTTTCAACTGTTCAAAACACACTACAAGACAGCGATTGAATTTATTTCAAAGAATGTTTTAAAGTTTGAATCTAATGAGAACTTGAAAAAACCAAGGAAAACAATTGTAGTCGTGGGAGGTGGATTAGCTGGATTAGCTGCCACAATTGAGGCAGCTTCTACCTACGATCAAAATGTCATATTAATTGAGAAGGAGATGCGCCTTGGTGGAAACAGTGCAAAAGCCACAAGTGGAATGAATGCGCTTGGAACCAAAGCCCAAAAACTTGCTATGGTATTTGATACCTATGCTCACTTTTGGAACGATACCATCAAATCATTTACAGGAGGAAAAGTTCTTTCTACCCTCAAGGAGGCTCGAAGAATCATTAGAAATCCAAAGAATCGAAAAAAGATTGAAGGAGAAGACATTTTAATTACCGAAAATTCGTGGAAACTTTTAGAAACTTTAATTAAGAACTCAAAAGCTGCTTATCAATTTTTGCAAGAATATGGCGTGAATTTGGATATTATTTCACAATGTGGAGGCCATTCAAAGCCAAGAACTCACAGAAGTCTTAACAAATCTGACAAACCAATCAATGTTGGCTCAGAAATTATTTCTAAACTTGCTGCATTTATTACCGATTCAATGAAGGATCGTGTGACAGTCAAATTGGGTCATAACGCCATTGAGTTACTCAAATCAACTCAAGGCAACAGTAACGACAACAACACGACTGCAAATTCTGAACCAATAACACTTGTTAAAGGAGTTCGTGTTTTAAACATTAAGGAAAACACCACACAAGACATCATGGCGGATGCTGTTATATTGACCACAGGCGGATATGGACAAGACCGAGACGGTTTCCTCAAGCAATACGCTCCTCATACTTCATCATTGCCTTCCACGAATGGAATGTGGGCGAATGGTGATGGTATCAAGATGGCTATTCGAGATGTGAATGCCTCGTTGATTGATATGGCAGAAATCCAAATACATCCAACTGCATTTCTAGATCCAAATGATCCAACAGCAATGACACTCATTCTTGCTCCAGAATCTTTGAGAGGTTATGGAGCTATTATTGTCAATCAAGAAGGAAAGAGATTTATCAATGAATTGGGGACGAGGGATGAAGTGTCAGATTCCATCTTTGAACATTGTGGAAAGGAGTCACCTTATCCTCATGTGACTGCTTACATGATCATGAATGATTTTGTTATGACATCTTTTGGTGAAAGTTTGACTTCTTTTTATGTGAAAAAAGGTCTTATTCGAAAGTATGATAATTTGACGGATTTATGTGAGAAGGAACACATTTCTCTCACTTTTTGTACCAATCTCGAAGAAACCATTTTGGATTATGATGACTTTGTTGATTCAAGAAGGTCGAACGTGAATTTTAAGGATACATTCGGAAAGAGTGTATTCCCATCCAAGTTCAACTTGGAAGAAAATAAGGCAGTTCCAATTTATATGGCTCGAATTACACCTGCCATTCACTACACTCAAGGAGGACTCTTGTTTAATTCCAACGCACAGGTACTTCGAAGAAAAACACACGAAACCAATGAAGTGATTGGCAATCTCTATGCAGCAGGTGAAGTGACAGGAGGTTGTCACGGAAAGAATCGACTTGCAGGCAATAGCTTGTTGGAATGCGTGGTATTTGGAAGAATAGCTGCCACTCAGGCTGCCTTCGACAGGAATTAACATGTTACAACATCACACTGATATAAACTACATTGATGTTGCATTCTGATAGAATTTGCTGGAATTGTTGCGATCATGAATACGGTTATGCAATGTCATTTTCCATGGCTCTCAACATGTGAAACAGTGGAAGATACATTCTCCGATTATTCTTTGTGCTTAATTCAAAATATTGTATTCGTAAACCTCGCATGGAAGTACTTTTCGTATAATCCTCCAAGTTAAATGAATTCAACCATTGCAGAATCGTTTCATTGGACACTTTTCGTGACAAATCATTCTTCATTCCAATGATGCACACGTACATTCTATTTTCATGCAGGTGATCGTTCAATTCACACGTACGAAAACTTGCAAATCGATCAATCATCCATTCTTCGATCATTTTACACATTTCGAAAAAACTTTGTTCGTTGTTCAAGTCAAAACAAAACATGACAAAATCACTGTGGGCCATAAAAATTCTTTCCATTCCTTTCGATCGAGCAATATCCCAAATTTCTAACTGGAACATGTATGAGTGAAAATATACTTTCAAATTTCGAACAAACGCTCCAACTCCTTGTTTTTCATTATCAAATGGCGATTGACCAGTGACACAATTCACATATTGAGTTTTACCACATTTTGCAGGACCAACACATGCAATTTTCACAGATTTATATCCCAATCCATTCATAAAACTGATGTTGGCTTCAAAGGATGGTAAATTTAATCCACTCAAAGTGTTACAATTGGTTGTTGTTGTTGTTGTTGGTTCTTCATGATTAATTTGACAAGATCTCTCTGCACGTTCTTTCAATAATTCATAATAGGCGAGTTTAAATATTAAATTTCCAGGAGGAGAAATCATTAATACTGCTTGATGATAATAAGATCGAGATGGTAATATTTTTTTCATTAATTCCTTTTTATAAACCGCGTTCATGGTTTGAGTTTCATGCAAATGATTCGAATCCTCATTAAGATCATCTTTTCCCAAAGATTCCATCATGAATTCTTTTCGCAAGTTCGCACTGGTATGGTATAATTGAAGTAAATCCATTCCGCTACAAAATTCAAAAATTTGAAGAATCATTTCGGGAGGTAACGCAATGAAAATGTTTACGGTGTGATCAAATGAAAGTGACGATGGTTGTTGTGAGATGATCATTTTTTTCCAAATATTAAAAATTAAATATTGTCTATAATTATTATTTAATTAATACATTTCCAAAAAGAATTAAATTTCGAGTACCGTGATGTACCATAATAATAGAAATTTCTCCTTTTACAAGTCCCTTAAAAAGTATAAAATGGATAATCTGTGTATCCAGTTTTCACATCACTTGATCCATAAAAAGTCGATCGATCATACTTGTTAAATGGAACTCCTCTCTTAATTCTCTCAGGTAGATCTGGAGTTGAAATAAAGTATCTTCCAAAGGCAACCATATCTGTCACTCCTTCCTCAACAGCTTCCAATGCTGTCTGTGCATTAAATCCACCTGCAGAAATTACTGGACTTCTTGTCAGAGGTTTCAAATCACGAGTGGCCATAATTGGTATTTTCTCAGCTTCACCATTGTCATTGAGAGCTCCACCCTCCACACGTGGCTCAACAATGTGAATGTAAGCCAATTCGTATGCATCCAAAGCTTTCACAGCAGCAGTGAAGAGAGCGCTTGGATTTGAATCGGAAATTTCTAAAAAGTTTCCACTGGGTGAGAGACGAATTCCGACGCGATGAGATTCTCCATCGAAACCTTCAATGACGGCTTGAATGGCTTCAAGCATGAAACGTAAACGATTTTCAATGCTACCACCGTATTGATCGGTACGCTTATTGACGCCATCTTGTAAGAATTGATCGACAAGATAACCATTGGCTGCATGCAATTCGACACCATCTATAGAGATGAAGTGTAGAAATGTGGAATTTTTCATAATGATTTCAAGTAAAGTTGTATGAAATGTGAAAATATATATGGCAAAAATAGTCACACAACAGTGAAAATAAAATTCAAGAAATTAGAGTTTGCCAAATTCCATTTGAAACTTACCAAATCCAGCCAATTTTGCATTAATCGCTGCTTGCTTGTATTGCTTAATAATTTCCTTAATTTCCTCCACAGTCAAACTCTTTGGAGTTTCTGGAATCACACTTTCACCAGTTTCCCAATTGTACGATTTGGCGTTTTTAATTCCAACTGCTGAAGAAGACACACTATTGGCATATCGTTGTCTTCCCACATGCCACAATTGCAAAAAGATGAAACCTCCCTTCTTGTGAACACTGTCCGTAATCTTTTTCCATGCCTCAATTTGTGCTTGTGAATAAATACCTGGAGTGCAGGGATATCCTTGACCTTGTGGTGTAATTTGAGTCGCTTCTGCAATAATTAATCCACCTGGAGAGGTTCTTTGAGAGTAATACTCGGCTCCCAAATCGGTATGCTCACAATCACCATTCAAGGCACGGCATCGAGTGAGAGGAGCCATGACCACTCGGTGTGAAAGAGTGATGCGAGGAAGTTTGAAGGATTCCAATTTGGAAGCGGCGACACCCAAAGTGATGGGAGTGAAGAGTTTCTTGTCGGAAGAGGCAGACATTTGTGTTTGGGTGTTTTTTGTTGTTGGGTGTTGGTGTGAAATTGAATTGGATTGAATTGTTGAATTTTTTTTGTTCCGATGTAGTGAGTGTCACTTTTGAATATGCAATTCGACACCCAAGTGTGTTTCACAAATAAACGTTTTGATGCAAGTGAATGCCGTCCATTCAAAGTACGTCCTGAGTGTGGGAGTACGCACGAAGAGATGGAAAGTTTTTGGAGCAAGTTCCAAAAGAAACCTTGCAAGTTTGGAAAAACGTGATGATGAGTTATGAGTCAATTGTGAATTTTGAGGAGAATGGACATTTCATGAAACAATTCATTTGGAATGACACCTTGCATTTTCACAATCGTTTCTTGATAAATGATTCGTAATGATGATGATGAATGATTGAACCGTGCGATCAGTGATCATTATGCTTGGTGGATTTCTTTTTAAACACCAAAGTAAAGTTATTGGCTGGCATTGGAATGCGCTCCAATAGTATAAAGCCACATAAATGGGCTTCTTTTTCAACATCTTGGACATCTCGAATTCCCCATTCTTCACACCTTGATTTTAAATGTTCATCAAAATTCTTATTTCCTTCACTTGTGTATTCATGATTGACATTAAATGGTCCATAAATAAATAAATAACCACCATCGTCATCGTCATCATCATCATGTTGCAATAATCGACTTGCATTCTTTATGAGCATGGGTGTTGTTTTCCATGGTGAAATATGTAATAAATTAATGGCAATGATGGAATGATAGGTTGTTTGTAAAGCACCACTTTCTAAAGTCATCAGTTCTTCCAACTCTTTACTAATATCGATAAGGATGGGAGGCTTTACATTACTCAACTCTTTACATCGTTCCATAATGGATTCAAAATTTTGTGGAGTCAATTCCGAAGGTTGAAACTCATAATTCGGAAAGGAACGTGCAAAATGGCTCACATGTTGTCCATATCCGGAAGCAATTTCTAAAATTCGTTTCTTTTTATTTTCATCCAATGATGATGACGAGGATAATGATGATGGCAAACTCTTTTCCATAGAGCTCAAGAACTGGCTCAACACTTGCCGTAAAGGTTCCTTGTTTCTTTCTGCAGCTTCGGAATAGTTGGAAGAAAAAGACATTTTTTGATCAACCGCCTAAAAATTGATTGGTGAAACAATTTCTTGGACGTGATTAAAGATTACAAAAAAAAATGGGATTCCAAAAGGAGAGCGATTCCCTCGTGATGGCGGTGAGGTCTCATTTGGCGAATCGAGGTTCCACTAATAATATAGTGAATGGTCAGGATCCACAAAATGAAGAAGATGACTCTTTTCGTGGTGGAGATGGTGATGCTGCTACTTTCACGAATGATCATTCCGGAAATCATCAGCAAGTTTATTATTCAGCAGTGTCATCGGAAGAAATTGAATACATTCCATCATCATCTCCTTCGGTGTTGCATCAGGATGATTTTCCTGAGTGTAATCCAGAGAAGGAATTTAATGATTCTCCGAGAAATAACTCTCTTAGGATTGTGTATGGAAATTTTGAATCATCCAATTTTGAAAATCATCAAATTATTCATGAACATTATTATAATCATATATTGACTCCTCAATTACAACAGAAGCAACGTGATTTAGCTAATTTTCTACTTAATTATAATTCTCATCAGAATATCGTTTCGAAAATATTCAGTTTCATATTTTGGATTTTATACCATATGGTTGTTACTTTTATTGTACATTTTTGCTTGAAGAACTTTATTTTCTATAGTATATCTATGATCTATCGATGTTGTAATTGTGAAGGATACAATTTTGGATCATTCAACACGAGTAGTTTTGTCAATGATGACGTTTCATCAATCACTGCTGAACATTTCAACATCAAAAGGATTTTTCAAAATAGAAGAAATTTTGAAAAATATTGGAAACATGCAACCACGTGGGTGTGGAATTTTTTGTTTGCGGATAATTATGAACCACTTCAGACAATCTCTGAACGAATTAAATCAAGAACTTTATTTTCAAGAGAAAGGAACTGTAATTACCCTAGATTTTGTGACAACACGATTAGCAATACCAAGTACAAGTGGTACAATTTTTTTTGGAAGAGCATTAGTGAACAATTTTCACTGCGAATGAATCAGTACTTTTTAGCGCTGGCATGCTTGCAATTTTGGAAAGTAGCAAGCCCAACAAATCCAATGTAAGTGTGCTTGTGTGTTGAATTTTGTATTAGCTTACAAAAATTCTAACCAAACACCATGATGACATTTGATACTTTGCAATATCGTCATTTCAGAACCACTTGGATTCCTCTCATCGTAGTGGTCACTGTCGGTGTGGCCAAAGAATTCATTGATGACTACTTTAGATATAAAAAAGATACAGAAATTAACTTGAATAAGGTAACCATCATAAGAAACGGCTCTTTTCATGTCATACCTTCTTATCAAGTTCAAGTTGGAGATATTGTC
This sequence comes from Naegleria fowleri, assembly GCF_008403515.1. NCBI lineage: Eukaryota > Heterolobosea > Eutetramitea > Acrasida > Naegleriidae > Naegleria > Naegleria fowleri. The sequence goes on from NW_025407954.1 coordinate 663,238, forward strand.
TATCTTCAAGAGGAGGAACAAATCAGAGCAGATATGTTATTACTGAAATCAAGCAATATTTTGAAGAAGGAGAAAATTAATCGTGCAGAGAGTGGGGACGATGTTGTGGTTTCTACTACGAACGATTTTTTGAGTGACATTTCCGGAGGAATTGCATGGATTGAAACATCAGCACTCGATGGAGAGTCACACTACAAGGAAAGAAAAGCCATACCTCAAGTGCAGCAACTCTTTTCAAACAAAGACAGTGATTATGCTGATATTCTCAACAATTTTTCGTGTATTGTGGAATGCTCGTTACCGAATGCAGATCTTGATCATTTCAGAGGAGATTTGCTTGTGACTGACAGAGTAGGAGGATTTACAAGATACCCATTATCCTATTACAATTTACTTCTTCAAGGGACCACTTTGAAAAGCACAGCACATGCTTTGGCACTTGTAGTCTATACTGGAAATGAAACCAAGATTGGAATGAACAAAAAAGAAGCAGAAATGAAATGGACAAAAATGGATAATTTTATTAATCATGTTGTCGTTGGAATATTCATGGTTCAATTAGTGATTGGTCTTAGTTTTGGAATTATTGGAAATTATTACAACATTTTACAGAGACAGTATAGCCCATTTTACCTGGCATTAGACTTGTATCCAATTCTCCCCGTTATTAATACTTCGAGCACAAATATGATATTTATTTTCAGATTTCTGCATAATTTTATCTATCCAATTTTACCCTATTTGATCATACCGTTAAGATTTACAATGCTTTGCTCGCTCATGATACCACAATCTCTCAAAATTACCTCAGATATTACCAAGTACATAATTTCAATGTTTTTTATTGCTAAAGATTATGGCTTAAGTGACAAGAGAGGAAATATGCCAAGTTGTTCGAACACCTCTGTTGCGGAAGATTTGGGACAAATTCAATACATATTCAGTAAGTATAATTAACATCACGAGACGAATATTGAAAATTTACACAATACACAGCTGACAAGACAGGAACCATCACTGAAAATTTGCTAACTCTTTCACGAGTAATTGTTGACGGACAAGTCATACGAGTACCAAAACTTACTAAGAATGGCCATACAAGTAATTACGCTCAATATCTTTGGCCTCACAATACTGCCTCAAAAGACTCCATTCGAATGAACTTTTTACGAAACTTGGCTCTTTGCCATACTGTCTATTGTGAAAATTCTGAAAATTTATACATGCCTCATTACAGATCCAGCTCTCCTGAAGAGGACGCATTTGTAAAATTTGCTGCATCTCAAGGGGTAGTTCTCAATTATAGAGATGAAGAAAGAATCGTGCTGAAATTTTATAATGATCCTGATGAAAATTCAAGAGGCCAGTCATGGATGCTTGAGGAATATCGTATCTTGAAGGTTCTTTATTTCACGAGTGATCGAAGAAGAATGTCCATTATCGTAAAACGGCAAGAATTGAACAATGCAGAAACTCAGGAGACTAGGTATTTTATCATGTGCAAGGGAGCAGATGATGTACTCTCAGAACGAATGGATAATAGGGATCCGGCTTTGCTACAAAAAACATTATCTCATATTCAATCGTTAGCCTCTCAAGAAGGTCTTCGTGTCATGTTAATGGCATATCGAGAGCTTAGCTCAGAGGAAGTGACGACTTTTATGGAAAATATTTCACTTGCTGACGACAGTAATGAGCAGAGTATTTTTGAAGAAATTGAAACAAATTTTCAGTTGCTTGGAGCCACAGCCATGGAAGATAAATTGCAAGAAGGTGCAGCCGAATGCATCGAAAGTCTAAGAGATGCTGGAATTTCGATTTGGATGTTAACTGGGGATAAGACTGAAACTGCAGTTCAAATTGCTCAAACATGCCACATCATTCCAGCGGTTCCTTCTGAAGATCTTTTATTGATTTATTTGAGAGGCTCTTCTGTCTCTTCCGTAAGAGATAGTTTACACCAGGCGTTGACCAAGTTAGGTAATAGTACTCACCTCTTTGCATGTTTAATTTTTGAAGGAAAAATTCTCAATTACATATTGAACGATGATGACAAACAACCTGCTGATATCAAGTCATTAGAAAATTTGTTACTATTCTTGAGAGTGTGTGAACAAGTTCAAGCCTGTGTTTGCTGTAGAATGACACCAAAGTTTAAAGGAAAAATTGTCAGAATGATCAAATACCCTGTGACCAGTATCGAGGATTCACAACATAACAACAGATTGCAATCATTGAGTTCACCAATATGTCTTGCTATTGGAGATGGAGGAAATGATGTCAATATGATTTTAGAAGCAGATGTAGGAGTTGGAATCAGTAGTTCAGCAAGACTTGTTGATGACAGTAATGCAATGGTGACCTCTGATCAAGAAATTCATACTGAGAATGAAAATTTACAAGCGGTACGAGCTGCTGACTTTGGGATTCCAAGATTTAGTGCTCTGAAACGACTTATTTTAGTTCATGGAAGAAATAGCTACAAGAGACTTGCCCTCGTCTCACAATACACCATGTACAAGTCAGTAGTGTTGGCAGCTTGTCAATTGGTGTATAATCTGTTCTTCACCTATTTTAGTGGAAGCACAATTTTGCAATCTCATTCTCTTATATTTTATAACATTCTTTATACAAGTTTACTTCCATTTGCATTTTCAATGGGAGATATTAGTATTGGAGAGTTTTTACAATTCCTTTCACCAAGCAGAAAGACAAGCAATAACACGAGTCAGCATCACGGTCATTCGTTCGAAGTATCAGACACGGCTCTCGAGAAAATTCCAGAACTATACAAATCAAGCCAAAAAGGTGAATCCATCACCAAGCAAAGTTTAGTGTTATGGTTTTTAAACGCTATTTATCAAGGATTTACCATTATTGCAATATTCTCGCTAAGTACTGGATCATTCTCTCAAGGATGTGCATGTTTTGCAAGACAATATACCTCTCTTGATACGTCCTCTGAGGAAATTTCGAAATATGGACGTTTCAAAAGTGAAGTGGAACATTTGAATAGCCTTGTCATGTTTGTGCTAGTCACAGTGCAGTGGACCACTGTGAAATTAATTTATAATTGGAACACAATGACAAGAATATGCCGAAAGGAGAAGAGAAAATTTTCACTCACTTCCATGATTTTGAGACTTCGACTTTCGAACATCATTATGGGAATTAGTGTTGTGACATTCTTGACAATTAATGCCATGACTTTTTCAGGAATATCATCCACACCATCTGTCTCGTCCATACTGTTGGTTTTTGGAAATTATTCATGCTTGTATTTGATTGCTCTGTTGACCATTGTCATGTGCATTTTACCATCACTGTTTGTGATGTGGGGAATTCGAGATGGTCAACTCATTCTTCTCTATCAGTCAATATTCAACAAGACCTATGGCTCTGAGTATCAAACCATTTCCTCCATCGATCAAGAATACTGTGATGAAAAAAGTGAAACACCTTCAATCACACCATTCGAATATGCCTTATTGAAGTTTAACATTTCTGCATTTGTCAGACAAGAAGAAGAGAAATTTTACCAAAATGCATGTCCTTCATCCAACCATGTTGAACACGAAACGATGGATCTTGACACTCCAATACAAGAAAATGCAACCTTTATTAACTCTCAACATGCAACATCATCCCTCGATGAGTTTTATCACACACTTCGAAACAAGGTGAGACTTTCCATGAATCTTCCACCAAAATAAGCTTTAACTCTATACTACTACCACATCATGATGAACAACGGACAGATTGCTAGTCCTGTGATGAACTATTAACCCCAATTGTGAAAAGTTGATGATTCACAAACACTTCCACAAAAAAAGATTAAAAAAAATGAAAAGCAGTTTTCCGAGCAAATTTTATTCTCCCGATACCATCTGTAGGTTTCCGAATTTCATGAAGACTCCTCTGTATCCATGAAATTTAATAATCATACTTTATGGTTATGTTTCAAATATGGTATTAAATGGTGTGGATATTTCAAATGTTCGAATAATATATGATCAAAATATGTAATTAATCATCATGGAATTGTTTTTATGATAAAAAAGGGCTCTTTGGAAAGAATCAAGATGGACAATTAATAACGGATGAAGGTAGATCTTCCTCTGAACGTCTTGTAAATGTAAAAATAACTCCGATAAGTGAACATCAATTGTTTCCGTACGGAGATAAGTTGAAGTGGATCGGAGCAGGAGATCACTTTACTATTTTTGTAACTCGTTCCAATGTTGTCTATGGAGCAGGTAGAGTATTTCAAATGTATGATGATCACACCTAATTTCACTTTATCTGTATCTTATTATTGAATTCTTTATCAAATGTTTTTCTCAACTTGCATTACTTGATGTATATGTGATGTGGTATTAATGCAACATCTATTAATCATCATTATCACGTTTTAAACAGGGCAAAATACAAGTGGTCAGCTCGGATTAGATCACAATCGGCCATTGGAAGAAAAAATTGTTAGAATTACATTTTTCGATCACAAAAATATTGCCTATATTTCATGTGGAGCTTATTTTACGTATTATTTGGAAGAAGTTGGAAATAGTCAAATTATTTATGTTTGTGGAAAGAACACAAGTGGAGTAAGTGGCAAACATCAATATGGAGATGGTACGAATTTGAACTGTAAAATACATGCATTGTTTTTGCATGATGTGTGACAAAACGAAATTAATGCTCTCAAAAATACATGACAGCAATTAGGTCTTGGAGAACGATACCGAAGCCGTATGGAAGTGTATCCACCAGAACGGTTAGATACATCATTTCTGCGGCCAGGAGATCGTGTCGAAAAAATTGTTTGTGGATATGAAAGTACATTATTACTAACAAGTTGAGTATTGAAAATTTTGAGAGTGATTACTTACACAAATCGCACATTTCATTTGAAATATTAATTTAATATATAAATTTAATATTTCACATGACAACAAATATTTCACAAGAACAAGGATGTTTATATGGATGTGGAAGTAATGGTAAGTGTGGAAAAAACTTCTCATTGGTATACATTCCAGTAAATAGGAACAAATCAGTTAGGTGAGTGTGAGAAATTTCTTTTAACACGTGTTATCTGTGAACACACTAATTGCATGACCATCTTAAAAAACTTCTCAACGAATAGGAACATTTCCTAATAATGAGGAAGACTCAATTTCATCATTTACTCTCTGTACTTATACACTGCTTCCCAATGAGAAAATTATCGACGTTTCACTAGGTACAAGTTATGTATTAATCTTGACAGATCATGGCAATGTTTTGTCCAACAATATTTCGCACCAGCCATACTCTAAAATAGGAACCTTATTTTGTGCCCCTTTCTCCAAAATTCATTTTGGAGCTTCTACCTGTAAGTATTTTCCTATCATAGTGAGTTTCAGTCATACAGGGTTTATACGGAATGTACACCCACGAAATGTAATGAAAAGGCTTTTTACAAATTTCGAAAAACCATCCTGACCTTTCCCTAGCTGGCCATGTTGTGACTTTTTCTGATGAATATGGCAATGGTAGAGCATTGGAATCGCAATTTCACTGTATGGATTACAAGACCATCAATTCCGATGATTTTGATTTGGATTCAATTAGCGGATTAACTGGTTTCTTTTTCATATCTAAAGACTATAAGGTGTACTGCTTGGGAAACAATGAATCGAATGAACTGGGATTGGACTCTTCTGAAGTTAGTTCTGTCACAACGCCAATGCGGCACTTGATACTGGAAGACATTATTTCTAGAACTCTCTCTTTTTCCAAACAAAACATGAAACCCACCATCGTCTGTGGATACTCGCATTCCATACTTTATTTCTCTTCACAGGAAACACGAGATTACCGACTCTTCTTTGGAAATTTAGAAAAACATGCTTCACATCAAACTGCACTCTGTGACCTTGATTTTGTGTTTTTAGATTAGTTGTTTTAGAGGCAAACTGCTTGCCCATGTGGGCATGACCACACTTGAGACAACCTTTTGAACCTGAAGGATCACACACTTCCAAAGGAACAGAGGATGGCTTGGACACATAATTCTCTCCTCCTTCGTCTTGTTGTATTTGTTTCTCTCCCGATATCGAGTACTCCAGTGTCGCAAATTTTGTCTTGGCCATAAACAACGTATTGAGATTTTTGTTCACCCAACAAACATTTTTGCATTCCTGACCTTATTTGAAATAAAAACAAATGGGTCTCTTTTTGAAACCTTTCTTTTTAGTTTTTTCAGAGGTGGTAGAATTGTTGGATGTTTCCTCGATAAAGACGGTTTCACATTGCGAAAATCCAACCTCTTTCATTAAGTATTCATGAAAAGCCGTTGGTCTAAACTTGATATTCTTGAATTGTTCTTGAAATGTTGGGGTGAGGTCTCGTTTTTTTGCATAACTCTTCCATGTTTGAGGTTCCAAAACAAATATTCCTCCATTACTCTTCAACATGCTAAAAATTTTGTGAAAAAGAAATTTGATGGAATCATCTCCATAATTAAGATGAATCCATTTGGTGACACTTAGACATGTAATTAAGTCATATAGTCTCTTTGTTTTCCCTAACGATGCGTTTAGAAGTGATTCATATTTGTTTTCTCTTGCTTTTTCGAGTGACTCTGAATGTGTCACAAGAGAAGCAATTTCTTCCACAAAATTTTGAGTTTTAAAATGAATCTTGTAAATGAGCTGCAGCATGTAAGATTTCTTGCAGAGCACAATTTGTTCTGAACTCTGTACATTCTCGCCCTTTGTTTTTAACAGTTTTCTATTGTTCTCCCAAATGAAGAGTTTTTCTTCCTTATCGGCGGCTGTTTCAAGTCTCTCCATCGAGACATAGGTCTGTACACTCATTCCCAGATGATCATCTCCCATAGATTCTTTGTCTTCAATTGTATTAAATTTTTTAAGAGCTTCTAAGTGATTCTTTGCTTGTCGAATTAATTTGGCATCAATATCAATGGCATCTAGAGATTTGAGTGTGATGGGAATTTGTCCATTATTTGCTTGATTTGATAATGAACTATCTATTAAATCTGCCATTTGAATGGTAAATAATCCTTGATTGCATCCAATATCCAAACATGAAAGCTCCAAAGTAGTAGGGTTTTCTTCACACAGTTTAAAGTGTGTACTTAAAATTCGTGCAATAATTTCTAATCGAGGATCAATGTGAGAGAGTTCATTCTGTTGTTTTTTGGCATGTGTTGTGGCAGTAGTTGTGGTGGGAATGGTCGATGATGAAGAACCTCCCAAATTTTCATTACTGTATCTGTACGAGTAATAATTTTTATAATTTCCGAAAACTTTTCCAGTCGTGTTGCTACTACTACTTTCAGACGTGTTGATGGTGTTCACATCACTAGTAGAAACAGAATTGACAAGCTTTTGCGTCTTATTGTTTTCGTTGAACTTATTGGATGATTGATTAATTTTTCTCTTTTTAGTTTTTCCAAAACTTGAATGATTGGAAAAGACTTGTTTATGAACGCTAGGTTCATCTTCTTGCTGCGTTTTAATTGCTTCCAATGACAGAGATGGCAATTCTGTGGACGTAGCAGCCTCATCGGAAGAGATTGTATTTGATGCCATAACGTGCTCTTCACTTTGAGTATTCAACGCCGCTATGGTAGGATCAATCCCATTCCATTCAGAGCCTCCATCATGATCATCATCATGAGAGGATGGCTGTGTTTGTAAATTGAATTCATCTGCTACTACTACTACTGAACAAACTTCCTTTCGTGGTTCAGTGGTGGTTGAACACCATTCCGATGGTGGTGGTGAGAAAGCTTCAACAGTTTGCCGTTTACGTTTCGTATTCATTTTTTTTTTCTTTTATTGTCAGCTCTTGAGGTTCAACGGCTTTATTATAGAGGAAGACGAACGACATGCTTTCCAATTTGATTCTTCGTGTGTTTTGCATGCAATATTAGTTTTCTCCTACAACAGCTTAATACGTTTGCCAGGGCTTAAAGATGGTGTGCGGATTCTTCTTTTTGAGTTCCTCCCAAGTAAAGTGTTTCACACCAGATCCATGATGTTTTTGAATTTTCGAATGTCTTTTTTCCAACCTTAACATACTCGACTAATTTCATGTTGGAACATCCATCAAATGGATTTTCATCTCTTTTTCCATCATAAATACGACTGTGTCAAGAACTAAATGCTCCAAGCTTGGCAATCAATAGGTCACGAAAAGGATAAACTGGGAATAAACTCCACATACCAACCACGACACATTTTTTTGTTTTGCTTTTTACCCGAAAACGACAATTTGTCACAGTTCATCATTTTCCCGTTCGCCAAACCAATTCCAGTTGATAGTTGAGGAGAACTGAGTGGACTCTTTAGAGAGAGTTTTTTCTTATGTCAGAATGATGTATCTTTGAGACTAACGACCACTGATTTTCGAATTTAAGTCAAAATTCCGACAGATGTACTGTGTTTTCTAGTGAAAAGCATTCTGTTTGTCTTGCAGCATCTCGATTCGCTAAAGATCTGTTTTGTCGTCGCATCTTTCTTCAAAATGTGTAAATCTGCTCTTCGCAAATCAACAACGTTTGTGCATTCCAAGAGCAACATCTCAAGGAACCTCTATGAGGTTCTCTCTGTTGAACAAAAAGGTTCAGAACTGAAAGGTCCTTATTGTCACTCACCAAATATGGTACTCTTTCGATAACTTTCTAGTTGGGCCATTTGTCCATAAAGTGCATTGTTCTGCAAATTTTGATCTAATTCATGTAGTTTGGGTGCCAAAGTCTTTTCTTGTTGCTGTAATTGTTGGAATTTTTCAATACGAGACAATGGCACAAAGAGAGGACCATCCGTACTGATCACGTTTGAACGAGATGATGATTTAGATTGATCTCTATTATCGGTACTCGCTCCCAATTCATCCCATGTTGACAATTCATGCAAATAAAATCGACCCTTCTGAGAACGCGGAATTGGATGATCGCTGCTAATGTTGCTGTAATGTGGCGACTTGTAAAGTGAATGTTCTCGTAATGATTTAAGTTGTTGGAAGGGAGAGGTGGGTGATCGTTGAAGCAGAGATCTGCTTTGTACATTTGCGGAACGATGATGCTGATGAACGGAATGAGAGAACCACCATTCCAACAACTTTAAAACAGCAAAAGCAAATATTGAACCCATGGAAAGAGATTTCAATACGTTCATCACACGATGAGTGAATACTTGTTCTGAGAGGACCCGAGACGACCAATCAAGTAAATGAAGAATACGGGAGAATGATGATGCTATGGAAGTTGTTGTTCTTGTCGTGGATTCCACTGCCATCTGTTCTTCTTGATGATGGTCGCGTGGTGATGTCGTTAATTTATGACTATCCGATAATAATACTGATGATTGAGGAGAAGTTTCAGTTGAAATTGATAAACTTCTTGATGGAGTGATTTGTTGTTGTTGGATGATGGGTTTATCTTCATTCACTTTCCGTTGCTGAGTATTTCCTTCAATCATCCTTGTTGATGTTATTAATAATGAATCATCACCATGATCCTCCTGTACTCGAGTACTATTGTTTTCCATGATCATTTTGTTGACATTGTTGTTTTGCAAGCTAGTATATACAAGCCGATGCAAGGCTTTCCGATTCAATTCGGAAGCAATTCTTTGCTGTCGTTCGCCACGTTCTTCATTCATCACACAAAAACAAGAGAAAAAAATCGAGACAAATTTTTTGTGTTGTGGTATTTATTAGTGAAAAAGCAAAAGCACCATGTCTTCCAAAAGAAAATCCTGGTCAAATACAAGATTAACAGATTGATTCGAATCATGACGAGATGATGATGAATTATTAATATTTGCTCCGAAAACACTTTCAGTTAACACCATATTTATGGAATATTTAGAAAATCATGATCATTGCTTCTCAAAATGGAATTAGTTTTTAAATTCCTATCAGAAAGATCAAAACCATCGGAATCTATTTCTAAATTGCAACAAATTTAAATATGACTTGGAATCCATTTGTGAAATGGATGTGAGCACTGATTCAGAGGAAATTTCAGTGAGATTATAAAAAAGGCTCAAATTATTTGTGGCAACTTTGTTGAAAGCATTCCAACTCGAAGAGGAAATTGATTCTCTCGATGTTTCACTTGTGAGACGGTAGAACTTTTAAGGATCGATTAAGGGACATCACGGACGTGCTGAAATTTTGAAAAGCGTTGACGAAACAAAAGTCCGAGCAACTTTCTGTACATTTCTGATCAGTTCCAAGCGAAACGAACTATTTAAAATGGTGAATTGATTTAACTGGAATCGAGGGTACCTTTAGCACATTTTGAGCGTTTGATCTTGTGGAAGTGGTAACACCAGAAATGTCTAATCTCCAAAACCTTCCTATAGATGTCAAGGCAGTTCATGAACTTGTCTCTTACAGATATCATTTCTAAATTGTCAATACACCTTATTAGACAATCCAACCATATGCTATAAAATCAAACGTTCTTTAAGCCACCAACAGAACTTCAACAACAAAAAAAGATATCATTTAACGAACTCATATTTGACAAAATGAAATATCACAAAAGAAGTGTCTTTGTTTTGGCAGTTCTTTTAGCCATTGTACTCGTTGTTGCATTCTGTTGCTATTGTCATGCTGAACAAGTTGAGAATCAAGAAGGTGATGAAGCCGCCTCCTTCGAAAGTGAGAATAGTTATGGTTATCGCTATCGTAAGCCTTACTATCATCGTCGTCGTTATTATTATAAACCAGACTATTACTACGTCGACTATTACTACAGAAAGCCTTATTATCGTCGCAGAAAGCCCTACTATCACAAGTATTATTATTAAGATGACCATCATCATGTTGAGAACCACAACTTTGTGAATATCAATCTCTCAACTCTGTAAATAAACGTTCTCTCATTCAATAAATGTCCATATTTCATATTTTAATTCAACAACACATCTACGAATTTGATTCATCCTTTTGAATTGTTCCTGAAATTCTGAAAAAAAATGTCCACTTTTCACCTCTGTCATCAAATTCCAGAAGAGCTCTGGATTGAAATTTTCATTTATCTCACCGATTCTCTTTCCTCCATCTTTATCCATGTTCCTCTCACTTGCAAGAGATTCTTCCGAATTATTTTTCAAATGGATGATGATTTTAAACCATTCATATTACCTACACCTAATCAACTATGTGATCATCATCCTTCTCATCCCTCTTCTTCTTCAACCACCACAACAACCAATAATAGTCCGATTTCAAAAGTAGGACGCATATTCTTAAATACTTTCTTTAGAAAAGAATTGGTGGCTTCTACAAGCATCACAGATCACCATGACCAACAAAAAACACCACCCACTCTACTCCATAATGATGAATGGTTACTTTATTCAGATGCAACACGAGTGAACGAACCTTTGTACAAGTTATTACTTGAATTGTATAGTTTGAATAATTTTAATGATGATGAATATACAACAACATTTTCAAATAATACTCATGTCAACATGAATAGATCTTACAGAACTTGTTTTGAAATTTTCAAATTATATGGTTTTACAACTAATAATTTTTTTAGGCAAGAGTTGTGTTATACTGGAACGATGATTACCAATTTGGAGGTTTACAAAAATACAAAAACTGGATCTCCTTCGATGCAAGAACCTCTTAGATGTGGAAATACGGTCGTCATGACAGAAAATTTTTGTTCCTCCTCAGTGGGTGAAGCGGGTGTGAATGTAGTTAACCGACCCATGATGTACGATTCAGGAATTCATTATTTTGAATTTATTGTACACAAGAGTGGACAGTACGACAATTTCTTGATTGGAATTGTGTTAACTGAAAGATTGAACATTGCGAATTGTAAACAGATATCGGGAGATAAGCTTGAAGATCGATTTAAGATCGATGCAGAATATAGTTTTCAGTTCAGAGATTATCTTGGGTCGTCGAATAGTTTTAGTATTGCAATTTATGAAGAAGGAAATTGTGTTTATCACAAATCTAACTCAATAGATATTTGTAATCAAAAGAAACAGTATTGTATTATGGAGGATGAGAATATTGTGAAAGGCAATGGATATATTATTGGAGTTTATTTGGATACGAAGAATTTTAAAATTGCCTTTGCGAAAAGTGAGTTAATTGTTTGTGACAATATTGTTCCATGACACCCATTTCATTCAATTACTTCTTACGAAAAAATTACATCCACACCTTAAACCACACACAAGATGGAGCATTTGTTTCATCGATCGATTTTTCGCACAAAATGATTGATCATCCAAAGTATGAGATAGGCCAGCTTGCTTTTTATCCTGCCTTATCTATGGGCCAAACAAACGATGCCTGTACCTTTTCTACCAAGATGTCTCTACAGAAAAGTAGTGCTATCAAACATGCTATCAGAGAACTCTTATTCGAAAAAAAGTAAACTGTCGTGATGTCATCCGGAAGTCTCTAATATCACCCGATCAGTGGTATTAGAGACTTTTAGATGTGTCAGCATGAGAGAGTTGTAGGAGATAGGAGGGCCACAATAGAGGTGGAGGACCTTGCAAAGAGATTGATTTGGCTTCTTGGAATGAACATTTCACAGATTCATGTGTTGTTGTTTACAAACAACCCATTCAATCCCATAACTTTATTAAGCGAGTAGTATTGTTTTAATCAATTTCAGGCTTGTGTCCTTCCTTGACAACAGAAAAAGTGTTGTTTTCAATGAACGATTGAATGTTGACAAAGAGGCCATTATGTTGTTCAATGATTTTCTCCACCCGTTCAAGGTTCAAATTGGAAGGTGAGACCAATCCAACTCTACTGATGACTGTGTTTTTAAAACATTCCTTGTAGAACATAATTTGTCGTTCTAATTGTAACATTTTTGTCAACAATTTCTCATCATTGCTAAATGACGAAATAGTCGCTTCATAAATTTCAACATTTCCGTTTTCTTTGTGTTTCTTAATGAAATTAATTTCAATTTCTTCCGCATCCAAATTCAATTTTGCAGCATTCTCAACACTAATTTTCTTATTCAAACATAGTACTGTGAGATAGGCTGAATACTTATGATTTTTGATTCGAGTACTTGCAAATGAATCAAGATGATCAGTTTTCTTCAACACAACTGGATTTTCAGTTATAAAGTCGTCATCTTTTTGAAACTGAAGTTTCACTTGACCTTCGTACAAACAACCAATGTTTGTATTAATAATTCTCAAGTCCTCACGGATGTTGGCCTCCTGTGGCCTTCTCTATAAAACTTTTACTAGTACTCTCTGGTGGAGTTTCCCAAGAAGTCTTGCTGTGTTTTTTTTTGAACATCTAAAAAAAAATGAGCCAACAACAACGACATTCATCATCATCGTTACAACATTCACGAAGAGAATTCGACCCATCTCGGGCCTTATCTTCCGAAGCAGATCCTACAAGAAATTTTTCCACCCCAAGAAGGGAGTATGTCTATGGAGGTAGTGTAAGTTCTCATCATCATCAACCACATCATCGGGATGATTATCGTCGGTATTCTAGGCCACAACATGATGATGGTGGAAGCAACTCATTTAGGCAAGAAAGACCACCATCTTCATTCTCCTCATCTTCATCTGCTCATAATGATAGGAAAAGAGTAGAGCTATCACACCAACCACAACCAAGTGAACAGCAACATTACAAGATACATGATGATAGACGTAATGTGAGTAACACCAATGTTTCTTCTCACCATAATTACCATTCCGAAAATTATTATCACAGATCGCACGATTCTGACCGTAGACCATCTCATCATGGTTATCGCCATCGTGACGACAAAATTTCTCGAAAGGAGGAGGATACGTACGATCGTAAGAACCACCATCCTCCATCAAGTTATGACACTCAAAAAAGATCTTCAAATTATCAACAAGAACATGATGATAGACATTTTCCATCAAGTCAATCATCACGAAATGTTCCTGCCCTCTCCTCGAATGTAACACCTTCAACGAACGATGAATTGAGGAATACAAAGCAAATGGAAACAAAACGAAAAGCACTCGTCGCATTTAAAGATCAGCACGAGGAGAGAACTATCACAACGGACACAAAACGTGTGAAATTCGAAAAGTCTCCCATAGTGGATTCATCTGCAAAATCATCCAACACACCTAAGGAAAATAACACGTTGACTACTCAACAACAAGTGCCTCCTCCCAATGAAGAGGAGATGATTAAGCAAACGTTACTCATGGAAGAACAATTAATTAAGGCAAATGATGAAAATGAAGTGAAACGAAAACGTGAAGAGCGTAAAAAGAAATTCCAACAAATGGAAAAAGAAAAACAAGAGGTCTCTCCAAATCTTCAACCAGAGGATCACATCATATCAGAGGATGAAAATGACGAAACTGAATCTTCGGTTGCTCCTCTTAGCTCTGACGCTTTCAAATCAGGAGGAGATAACAGTTTTTATTACGAATTAGAACAAGAACGAAACAAATTACAAGAAAGATCCATGAATGACGATATTAGTGGATCATCAAAAGAACCCACTGTTACCTCGTTACATGAAGACACAAACAATGAGAAAGGAAAAGAGGGTGAATCATCTCCATTCATTGACATGTTTGGAGCTTCTACGGATGAGCTTGTTCAAGCTCTTGTAACCAGTGAGGCTTCTACTCATGTAAATACTGCTGTCGATTTGTATGATGATCCTGAGGGCTACTACCGATTCACCATAGGAGAGGTCATGAATGACAGATACAAAATCGAGATGTTTCTTGGGCAAGGTGTTTTTTCACAGGTTGTACAGGCTTCAGACAAACTTGCAAAAGATCCTCAATCGCAACGTGTAGCGATCAAGATTATAAGGAGTAGTGAAACAATGCGAAAGGCAGGAATGAAGGAGTTAAATATCATCTCAATGCTAATGGATCGAGATCCTAATGACGAGTTGCATATTATTCGAATGTTAGATCATTTCACATATAGAAACCATTTATGCCTCGTGTTTGAACTGCTAGAAATGAATTTACGAGACATTCTCAAACACTACGGTCGAAAAGAGGGTAAACAAGTCGGTATCAGTATGGATGCAGTAAGAGTTTATACCAAACAGCTCCTCGTTGCACTAAAACACATTCAAGATTGCAATATTATTCACGCAGATATCAAGCCAGATAACATGCTAGTTCATTCAAGCCACACCAAAGTGAAATTATCAGATTTTGGCTCAGCCTCAGACATTAGTGAAAATAGTATTACTCCGTATTTAGTTTCAAGATTTTATAGAGCTCCAGAAATTATATTGGGCATGAAATATTCGTATCCCATTGATATGTGGAGTGTAGCCTGTACAGTTTTTGAGCTATATACCGGAAAAATTCTGTTCCCTTCCCAAAACAACAATGATGCTCTACGACTCATGATGGAATTGAAAGGAAAATTTTCGAATAAGGTTCTTAAAAAGTGTGCCTTTCGAGAAAGTCATTTCGATTTCAATGGCGACGGAGCGTTTTTATTTCGTGAATGGGATCCATTGACAAAGAAAATCAAAGTTAGAAAAATGTATTTCCAGAAAAGTATCACAGATTTGAAAGCCATGCTCTTGAATTCCATGCTGAGCAATCAACATGTCGAGGATGAGAAAGCTATCAAAGAGGAACGAAAGTTGGTCCTGATGTTACACGATTTCTTGGATAAGGCTCTCATCCTTGATCCTTCTAAGCGCTTAACTGTTGCTGATGCACTCAAACATCCATTTGTGATGGAAAGCACGACCATTCAAACACAGAACTTGGTGAACATATATTGAATATAACAATTGGATATTTGTACCTTTCAATATGAATATACAACAATGATATTTAACAAACCACATGATTATGACTGAGTAATTACAACGTGTGAGTAGTACATTAAAATACAGTTCAATTGGTACAGAATAGTTCCTTTTGAAACATGATGATGGAATAAATCCATGTTGATTGATCTCTTCCATATATCTCAACCAATAATACCCATTCACTCAATTAAACTGGTATTACTACAATCGGTGTCATCAGTTGTGTAAGTTTTTACAACATTCATCTCCAACTAGGAATTTCATCTCCCATCATTAAAAAATGTCATCATCATCAAGTCGTCTTTCATCGTCTCCTTCAATTACGACTTCGACTCCGTCTCCATCTCATACAACAACATCCTCTCCACTCTCTTCCTCTCCTCCTTCCTCTCCATCTTCCTCTGGTGGTTCATCTTCTTCAAGATCGAACAGTGTCAAATCATCAACCAATAATAATCAATCCGTGTTGTCGACGGCCAGTACTGGAAATATTTCATCATCATCCATAAACTCTCAGCGATCACGACGATACACGGGTGGCAGCAATGAATTATCGAGACCTTCCATTGCTTCAAGAGAAGGATGGAACGAGAATACCATTTTGGTGATTCCTTCGAATGCGTTGTGGGTGGAATCATTTTCTGATGCTTCATCGAAAGGAGGGGCAAATAGTAGTAGTGCTGGTTCTGGTTCTTGTTCTGGTTCTGGAAATGGTCATTCTTCTCTGACAAGTTCTTCCAAATTATCGAGTAACAACAAATCATTTACCACAAATCATTCATCATCCATGCATGATTTACATGGTATTATTACTGCTGCTGAAAAAGACGATTTCACTTTGAAAAGTGCCACACTTTCTGTGAAATTTAATTATTCCATTTGTAACACAGTCGTCGTGAATGAGAGTAATGTCATGACCACCAATCGAGCAGAAAAATTGAGACAAAAAACTCATCTTCCAATTTCTGTGGGTTGTTTTGTTTTGGACAAGAATGGAAACTTAGTCGATGTATTAACATTGGAACAACCAAAAAGTTTAATCACTGTTGAAAGTGTCGAGAACATTCAAGGTTTAAATTCTAGAAAATGTGACTCGGGATTGAGCTCTCCTCAAATGGAAAAAGCATCGCCCAACGTGGGTGGTGTGACCTATGGTGATCCACAAAATGAAAAAAGCATGACACGAAATACCATGTCGACAAGAACCAACGTTCCAAATTTGCATGAGAGTTGTACTCCTTTGCTTCGTATTGAACATGAAGTCTATTCTGCTCAGAGTGAAGCCGATCAAAGGAAAAATTTGGGTCTGAGACGTTCACTCAGATCATCATCCTCTTCAGAGACATCTTCAACTCATGGATCTTCTACGAATTTAAAAAAGACTTCCATTGGTGGCTTTCATTTGAGAACCGGTTCAACAGCAATTAATTCTCAAAATTCAGGATCGTTCATTAAGAATAATGCTGTCAGTACTTCACCAGAATCGTCACAATCGGACTCACTGACCATTGATCGAGAAGTTGCAGAAGAATGGACTGAAATCAAACTTCAAAATGTCAAACAATCATTTGTCATGCAGATCAGAAATTGGAAACATTTTTATGAACCTCCTTTCACATATCCTGATATGGTGGATGATATGAAACGAACATATTGGAGTCATTTTAAAAAGTTTTTGGACGATTTCACAGTTTCGACAACAAAGAAATTAATCACTCCCACTTCTGCATCGAGCAAGCCACCAGGAACTCTCTCAGAAGAATCTTCCACACAAAACCATGCACCGATAAACACTGAAGATAGTGCTTTTAACTTTTGTAAACAAGCAATTCAGAATTTGATGTTTTCCAAACACAATGAAGAACAAGCAAAACACATGGCCAAGTATTTGAGTGAAAATCCATATGGAGAATATAACAAGATTGTATTCTTTTTAGAAGGAGATTTAAACTGCTTGGAAGGAGACTTGACAGTGTCGTTTGAAAATTCATTGGAATATATGAAGCGTGATTACAATGAATTGGATTATCGAGTGACTTTACCAAAATATATTCATCAGCTTAATGTCTCGATTAATCAACCATCTGTGATGAAAAAGAATAACATCATTTCCACATTATTTTCAATGACATTTGACAGGACTAGAAAGGATTTTATTATTGAAACAGCCGATCCATTGAGCACTTGTTCAAACTATTCAACACTTTCATGTCAGCCTTATCCTCTTCCTTACCAATGCAACTTATTTCACTTACCAAAAGTCATTGATGGCTTCAATACGAGCAAACTCGATTTATATCCATTACGAGGAAATCAATCCTTAATTTTACAATCCAAATCAGATTCCACAATTGGAGCCAAAACCTTTAACGGAGAAAAATTAAGGATACGACTCACAGAAGAAAACAGAGCGTTAGGTATAAGACCTATTCGAGTGAATCATTATTGTCTCTTGTTGGATTCACAGGGAAGTGTTCTCGATGTGGTGTGTCATGACAAGGCAAAAAGTGTTCACAATTTGAATGGAAAGCCAACTGTCACTAATCACTTGGCTGAAAGCATTTCTGGTAATTGCGATGTATTTACCAATGCTTTTGATTATTTTGACATTACTATGGAAAATCTGAAGCAAGTTCATGAATTGTACATTTTGTCAATCATTGGCGACGGATATGAAAAGAGTGAAATTCCTAAAATGGGACTTTCCAACACTGCAATTAACAACATTAGCAGTTTCTTGTACTTTGATTCCATGCTAGGAATTTACTATTTAGACAATGAAAACAATGAGGTTAATATTCGAAATTTCTCCGTTAATGCAAGTCCAAGCAATTGCATTATTTGGTGCAAAATGTCATACACTGGCTGTGAATCATTTGCATTCAAGTCCCTCGGAGAAAATATTACACTGTCACGAAAGAATGGTGTGAGTGTTCTCTCTGAAGCAGTTCATCATTTGACTTATTTCAAACCAAGCAAAATTGCTCCATGTCCTTCCATTTTTGAATTAACTCAAACCACTCTGGAAGGAGAAACTGTATCAACCTTGGAAACACCCATTCAATTTTCTGTACATTCTCCACTTCTTCTCAAATTCAAAGGCATTTCACACAACACTTTTGGTTCCACTGCCATAGAAAATTCAAAACCTTCCGTGTTATTGAACATCTTTTTATTTGATCATGAAGCGTATTTCCTTAAAAAGCATACTATTGAATTGAAACGTGAAGGACCTTTATTAGATGGAACTGTCGATCCAATGGCTATTATTCCAAAACTTGTAGAAAAAACACATGTTCTATTTTGCATCATTTCTATTTATGATGGATCTTCGAGAGAGGTGAAACGTGTCTCTTTCGAAGACGAAGCTCAAATGGAGGCTGTAGAGCCGTCCGTCCAGACCGAATTGAAACGTCTATCTATCAACTCATCGGCAAGTAGTTCTAAAAACGAAAACAAGAGTGACACAATTCGAATGGTTTCAGTTCTTGATTCTAAAACCAAACAACCTCAATTCACATTTCCTCTTTCGGAAGTGTCAGCCATGGCTCAAGTTGTGAATGAATACAACATGCAAGTGGATATCGAAAGTCAAGCAAAACTCGATCATGCTGGATACAAACATTTATTAGGATTCAAATTAGAAAAGATGGAAAATGATCCAAATGCATGGCAATTTAGTTTCATTGGAGAATGGATGCCCATTTCACAGGAGCGTGAGACGACAGTGAGAGACAAGGGTTGGATTTATCATCTTTCTGATCTCTACTTGATGAATAATCCTACTTATCAGAGAAGTACGAATGAAAAAACGTCACATGCTCCCTTACTTGCTCAATCTCAGTATATTTGCTTTGGAGTTAAATTTGAAGATGTAACCAAAAAATTGTCTCTCCGCAGTGATCTTTGTCCATTGACTTCTGGCAAGTCCAAGAAAGCCATGACCTACAAACATATTGCTGATCACATGGTGTTGAAAATGGAGGCTCTTTGTTACAACTGGAAAGGTGAAATGAAGCAAACATTAACATCCTCCAACTCGATGCCACTCTCTGGCACTGTTGAAAAATACATTTCTGAAGATCATACTCGATTTGCAGCCGTCATCGATCAAAGTAATCCTTTAAATACCAAAGTGGAATGGCCTGTAGAAGGAGAACATGATGATGCACAGTTTTATATTGTTCTTGATGATATTCGAAATCATTCCTTGGATGAAGGTCTCAAAAGAGCAAGCAATCGATTATCCATTCGAAGAAACAAGTCTGAATTTGCCTTACCAGATCCAAATACCATTATCTATTTTTCAATTTTATTGAAAGTTCATATTGAAGTATCTGGAAATGACATTTCTCCGGATGATGTGACTGAATTATTGTCACAATTGAATGCACTTCTCAAAATTTACAACATGGAGACCAAGAATGAGGATTGTCGTTTCAGTGTTTCTGCTTCTCAAATTCCATTCAAAACAGCAACTACTGCCGTAAATTCATCCTTTTTCTTGTGTAGTATTAAATGTCAGTACTCGAGTGAAAATAAGGACAAAGCATGGCACATCACTCCAATTTTGCAACGAAAGCAAATAACTGAAATTGGAAAGTATTTAGCACCCATTTCAAAAGTGCTTCAAGTTCAAATTATGGAAGCATCTGAATTACCAGTCATGGACACAATTTCTGGAATGTGTGATGGATTTGTGACAGTTTACTTGATTGAAAGTGAGGAAGATTTTCATTCAAGTAAGAAGAAGAAACTTTACAAAACGAACACCATTAAGAAAAATTTAAATCCAAAATGGAATAACGAAGTATTTTCCATGTAAGTATCATCATGTCACATAGCATCATATTTATATTACCAAATTTATATTTTCACATTTTTCAATGAAAAACAAACACTTCTTTTCTCATCATGATCCCCATTAAATAGCAACATTCATGATCATTTAAGCAAATTAGGACTACTTTTCACTGTGAGTGATAGAGATATGCTTTCCACTGAAGTCATTGGTCATATCTTTATTCCATGGGGAGACATTGAAAATCGAAGCGCAAAATTTTATTCCATTTTGAAAAATGTTTCCACCTCTCACACAGTGGAAGCTTCACCTTTATCATCTTCTGGACAATTTTTAGGAAAATTAAGAATTCGATTTGAATTATTAGGAGCTTCAAAGAATAATTTTGATCAACCATTAGAATTGATCAAATCTACCCTAAAAAAGATTAAGAATTAAGAATCAAGAATCATGCAAAACTACAATCCACCTCCATTAATAATAATATGGAAGACTATTTTAAATCCATGAGTTATTCTAACGATGGTTTTCAACTCTCCCAAATTAATTTAACAATAAAATATGGGGAATATCAACGACGCAACGTTACACACTTAATGTCTGAAAAATTTGTATGATTTACATGCGAATTCAAAAGCAAGTCAAAGAATGTGGTCAATTCAATGGTCATTAAAGTCATCACTAGAAAATGATCCGACTGCAACGATGAGAATACCTTCTTCATAGATGCATTGAATTTCGATAAGTTAATGGGTCTTGGCTTTCCCAATATTGGTTTTCGAATTGAGGAATAGCCATTAGAATGCTCTGAAACTTTCGAATAATACAATGCTCCATGTGTGGTTTGGTAAATGATAGCGTTCTTGGTGGCGAATGCATTCTCGACATGAATATTGTTTTTTGTAAAATATTCCATTTCGTAAAATCCCTTTTTCTGATCAACGTTGATCGTTGGTCTTGATGTTTTGATGGTAGTAAAAACTTTTCCATGATGTGTCACAATCACACTAAAAGCATCTCCACAACAAATATTACGAATGGCAAATTGATTGTAATCAAATTCTTTGCTTGTTAATTTCATGACATCCATGATGGTGACATAGTGTGGTTCTTTTCCTTGCTGTTGGTAAGAGTTATCTCCACATGAATAAATAAATCCTCTTTTTGTAAAAAATAGTGAAAATGTACCACCTGCTTTCACGTCCACTATTTCGTCAGTGCTCGATGAGCTTAGTACTGGTATTTCAACGACCGTATTGACTAATTGTTCGAACCGAGCTAGCTCATAATTGGAAGAACGACCATATCCATACGCCTTTCTTTTTCCGTAAACAATATTTGTAGCGCCAGAGTCGTCAATGTGTAGTTTTGACATGCCTGATTGTATGGGGTCAATGATGGGAGAGGCGACCATGAGAATGTGATTGGATCCACATGAAATCTTCTCCACTCTCAACTTTTCTGTTCCTTCCAAAGGCACTATCTTGTGATAAGAGTGATATCTATTTTTCATTTGAACATTTCCACATGAAAATAATTTTCCACAACTCGTTAAGAACAATGAAAAGTTTTGTGCACAAACTACATCTCTAAGAGTGACAGTTGTAAAGTTTGGAATCTGATCCTCCATTTTCGAAAAGAATTCCTTCAAATATGAATAAGCAGGCTCCATTTCTTTACCTGGATAGATGTAATTGCCACTTTTGTTAAAGTCAAAGGACAATTGTCCCCAATAATTGTCTCCAAAAGCATATAATCGAAATGGAAAATCATTGAGTTCACAATGAGGAGCTGAATCTTGGAGATAATTGGCATCAATCATAACAATACAATGTTTTTCACTAACTGCCACATGTCGAATCGATATGGAAGGAATGTTGTGGCTGTTCCGCTGTTCATGTTCCTCCTTCTCTAATTTGAATTGAAAACCACCCAATTCATAATAAATATTCTCGTCATTGTTTTTCTTTGGTACCACCGGTGAAACCGGACCAAATCCATTCGAATAATTTGTGGAAGAATTACTTGTTTCATTTGTTTGTTCATGATCTGTCTTTTCGTCTTGTTGTTGTTTTCCAATGTCATAGACATTCATCACAATGTCATCAAGTCGTGTCGAACTCTGATTCTTCTTATTTGTTTGTTGATGTGAGGATTGATTTTTCTTCTGGTTATTCTTCCTCTTCTGCTTTTTTTCGTATCTTTCCTCTTGTGATTTACAAAAACAAACATCCTCCGAGTTTGAAAAAATTGTGTTATTTGATTCCAAATCAAGATTTCTCTTCAAATACTTTCCAAGATCGTCATGAGGATCATTCAAGCGATAACAGGCTTTCTTCGGAACTGCATCCACAATGTCTGCTGAAAATTGAAGCATTTTTTTTTTAAAAACTTTTTCCAAGTTCCTTGCGAATGGATTTTCCAAGTTGAACTCTCCGGAGATCTGTTAGAAGATGAAAGATTCATTTTTTGTAAAATTGACATTTACAAATTCATTGATGGCGACCTCGCACGAAATTGGAATAGATTTTATTATTCATCGTCATGAAACCTCAACAACAACAACAACAACAACAACAACAACTCTGGATCGCTTTGATGAAACCACAACACGATGCTCCGATTGGTCTCATAAGAGCCCTTGAAAATGGACTCAAATCAATTATTTTCGGTTTCATCCAATTTCATCATCATCTTTCATAATTACAAAAAAAAATGTCTTGCCGAACGCGTGCGGTTTCTCTGATGATGGCAATGGTGGTGTTTTTCTTCTTTGTGAGCACCATTGCCTTGAGGCCATCTTCATCGTCGTATGAAATGGTAATGGCCACTCATCTTCCATTCAAGAATATTCAAGGACCTCCCAGTGAATTTCCACTTCATCAATATCCAGAGCCAAGTGTCGGAGCCACGCAAAGTGATTATCATTTGATGGCTCATCAATTTACAAAGAAGTCTAGTAGTGAATTCAATAATATTATTGGAGAAGGAGATTTGTATGAATTTAATGGAAAAGTTGCTGTGGACTCATCCGCACAAGTGGATATTTCAGTGTTGGCTTTGCAAGTTTCTGAGATGGATATTACAATTTATGATCAATATGGAAATGATATTACCAGCAAGGCTTTGGATGTTGTGATGGATCGTTCGTTTGGAGCTTTTTCAAACAATGAGCAAAATTTACTTCCATCAAAGACCTTTAGATTTGATGCCAACTCAATCGCTTCCATTCGCAAACTACAACAACAAAGAATGCTCGCAACTTCACAAGATGTTATTTTTGATGAGTGGACAGTCAACGTGAAATTCCAAGAGACATCCACCAAGAAATTGAAAACTATTTCTCGTATCAGCAAGCTTACTGGAAAACCAGTCTCAGCTCACTTGCATATTTTGACTTATAATCAATCTCCATTGCGTGCCTACTCTCAATTGCAATCCTATGACAATCAACATGTTGGAGATGGGGTTGTAGTGGAGGCCTTCATGTTTGATCATGACAAGACACCACTCGATAGTGTCGGCAAGAGACCATCTCCACTCAAGGTCAATATTAATAAGGGAGAGGAAATTCGATCTGCCAAATTGGAAGTTATCTCACCTACTGGCAAGTTTATTACTATTGACATGAGTGATAGTGGTGATCTTGTTGGAGCTGGTGACAAGGTGGCATCCGATGGTATTTATAGGTAAGTTTCAAATATGGATTCGAATTTTGAATCAACAGTTGTTTTGAAACATCATTTTGAAAAAAAAACAAATGATTTACGAACTGAAAACAACAAAAATCATGTGAACCAAATCTGAAACCAATCAATACTCTTCAACAGTGCCAAGCTTACAGCTCAAGAACCTGGTGATTACAGTGTGAGTGTTGTTGTGAAGGGTGTCATTACTAGCACAAGCATGACCAACAAGGCCAGTATGATGGCTGATGTGATTGAGTTTGAGAGAACCACTCATCATGTTGTTTCCATTGTCAAAAAGTCACTCGAGCTCACCCAAGGAGCCTCGTTGACGTTCCCGATCAGCAGTCAAGTTGCCGATACTGAAATGATGACTGTTAAACTTATTGCCAAGCCACTCGATGCCGAAGCTGAGGGCAAGCAATTCAAGGCCTATGCTGAAGTGTATGCATCATCCTCTTCATCCTCTTTGGAACCTATTGGATTCATTTCGGGTATGACTATTGCTGAGAAGTGTGATGGCAATGAATGTCCTCATGGAATGATTGCTCTCCCACTGCAAATGAGTGTGAAATGGATTGCCAAGGCTCAACAAAGCTCAAAGAGTAATCTTCAAATGCCATTCATTTTGAAGAATGTGAATGTTCAAGACGTGGCTTCTTCAAACATTATCAGCAAAATTGAACAAACCATTTCTGAATTGACATTCTCTCATATTTCACATGGTAGTGACAAGGTACACAATGTCAAAGTGGATGCTGTGAATAATCTCTTATCGATTCATCCAATTATCAAGTCCTTCGATGGTGTCATTACTGAAACCATGTTGTTTGGTCCAAGACCAGTCGAATTGGCCAAGGTGAATGCCAAATCATCTACTCATAAGGTAAGTATCACAAATGAAAGGACACGTGCATATATTCAGTTTATGTTTTTAGGTCATTCTTGTTCATGGTTACTGCAGCGGTGACAACCCATTCCCAGCTTCAGAATTTAACAATGCAGTCGTCTTTGAAGATTTGAATGCCAATAGAAACAATGATCAGTTCGCAAAATTGATTGCCGAAGTCGGCAGCAATTACGATTCATTCTCAATGGTTGGTCACAGTCAAGGGTAAGTGCATTGTATTATTTTGGCCCATCACTTGTGATCACACAACTTTCTTTGTTGATATCCATTAATGGATGGCATGAATAGTGGAATGGCCTCTCTCCACTTAGTTGCATTTTACTGGACTAAGGCTGATGTTGCCAATAATAAGGAAAGAAGAGTAATTCAGTCTGTTGGTACACCATACAGAGGATCTGGTTTAGCTGGATGTGTCGCTGGTATTGGTAATGTCGTTGGTATCGGATGTGGATCTCAAAGTGATTTGACCTACGTAAGTACAGATCATCATCATGTCAACACCCTTCATTCACCACATTTGTGATTATTGGTGAATTTTCTTTGCTTCGCCACATTTGTGAATTTCTGACTTTACAATGAATTAAAAACAAAAGGACGGAGCTTCAAAATGGTTAAGTTCAATTCCACTTGCAGCTCGTCAAAAAGTGTGGTACTCCTACACTGTTTACAAATCATATTCATGGTGTTCACTGCCAGCAAATGCTGTGCTTAAATGGCCAAATGATGGTACTAGTGAAAAAGGTTCGTAGTATCCATGGTATTGTTGTGTGGATTATCATTAATAACATTATACGATTTCCATCATGGTTGTCATTTATATACGACGTCAACCTGAACACCTCAAAACCAACACCACAAAACCTTTTCCACAGCTCGTGCCACTGTCGAAGGTGCCAATCTTCAAGACACAAAAGTTGCATGGTGTCATACTGAGTCCATGAAATATAAAAGTCAATGCTTAGATACAGAGAGAAACACTCTCATGAACAAATTTGCCCAATAACCAGGATCAATGACATTTATTATGAATTAAACATTTTTGGAAGGAGCAAGTATTTTAATACTCGATGTTAAAATTCTTATTGTTTTTTAATTTTTTGGTAAAACAACAAAAAATGGCTCAAGCACTCCTTCGTCATTTGCTCTCCGATTTATTTGGTGAGGAATCACCTGCTCAACAACGCATACTGGAGCGAATGTTGAAGAATATTTACAACATCTCGGAACAAGTGTTATCATCATATTCAGCAAGGTCATCCGTTATTGTTCCTGAACAAAAGAATGATGACGAAAAATCATTGCAATCGGGATTACTAGAGGAAAATTCGGAAACAATTGAATGTTTAGTGAGGAGTAGCTTGAAAATATTTCTCTTACTCCAATCCATCCATTCGTCATCATCAATCATTGATTTTTCATTCCTAGGAAAATTTACGAGTTTAATTTCCAACGTTTTAAACGATCCAAATAGAACTTTGGAAGATTCACAACGAAAAACAATATCCATGATTCCACTTCACTTGCTTTCCGAGTATTGTAACCATTTTAATGATGCCAAAGCTATCGAACAAATATTTAATTATTGTATGAATAACAATTCTGGGCAAAAAGAATCATCACATCATCCTGTAGATAACACGACTAGTCATATGGACTTTATGAAATGTCTGAGTCGATGCTGCTCCGAGTTTAAGCTTTGTGCTTTGGAATTGCTGAAAACGGTAAAAGCAGTTTTCGACTCGAAAAAGGTTTCCAAAATTGAAGACACAGAAACCTGTGGTAAAATATTGCTCTTTGTTGCGTCTGTTCTACCATATAACCACGATGCATGTATCAATAAGGGAGGACATGTGAATATGGAGCATCATGCATTGTTGGAACAACAAGTCCGAGAGGAGCAAACCGATGCCACAAGTGTGGTGCTTGATGATTTTGAAACATTTTGGAATTTGCAAATGCATATAATCCAATTAGTATCCCTAAAGACATCTCTCTCAGTTCATTACAGCCAAGCTAGAGGTCAGGATTCCACTATACCGACATGGCCAATATTTTCCAAAGAAGTAGACAGAATGTTGAAATGTATTGAATCTAGATGCATTTCCAATATTCAAACTCTCAAGCAATTGAAGAGAAATAAGGAAAAACTTCAATCTGACGGAAAGACAAGCGCCATCGATACGTCACAACAACAATTTGAAGTATTGTTTTCTCCAATTAAGCTGCTGAAAAATCGAAAATTATTTGACCTTCAGTTGGATGACATTCGATTCCGTAGACAAGTACTGATTCAATTATTGATAGCGATTTCTAGATTGCAAGAAAAGAACTTGGACTCTCATTCCTACTCTGCAGAGCTTAAATCCATGAGAGAGAAAATTCTTGCAATTATGAAAAAGTATGATTCTGATATTAGTGCAATTATGGACACCATTTTTGAACGAGAAAAGTCCTGGACTACCTGGAAGGCTAATCAATGTCCTGCCTTCTTTCATGACCGCTCCTCCTCCCTTCCCAGCTCTTCAAAAGCTAGTCTCGTTTTTAAGAACGCAGCCATGTTAGGATTTTTAGAAAGTGACACAAGTTCTGAGTCTGTCGATACCTATTTAAAGAGCTCAGAAAATGAATTGAGATCTCACGACTTTGAAAATTATGTCATTCCCATTGTGAAAGAAGAATTCGATGTGACGCCTTCTGAGAAGTTTGTCAATTCTTCTAATGTTTTTGTTTGGAAATCCTGTCGCTTGTTATTAGATTTTGATTTGAAAAAGATTCAACTAGCTTTGCAACATCCTTCAATTTCTTCTGAAGCAACTCACAGGGAAGAAGACCATGAAGGAGACACATCTCATGATCACTTTCTTGAAATTATTGCCAAACAAGTTCTTGAACAATCTTGTGATGACAAATCCAAAACACCATTAGCCAGTGAAGAACATGCTGACCTTAATAATAAGGAAGAAGACAAAAATAGCAAAAAGAGAAAACTACAAGTCATGCAAGACGAAGATGAACACTCTTCATCCAAACAAGTAAAACTCTAGAGCTGGCATAGAAGTGTTTGATTCACCTTCGAGGTGAATTTCCTTTTACAAAAAAATTCAGGGATGGGTTTATTCGATGATAAACGTTGTTCGATGGTTTTATATACATTATTTACAAGCCGAACGTAAGATACGTAGTGACTTCCTAGCAGGCACCCCGGAAGTAAAGGTGTTTAAACTGCTCACGATAACAGCAGCAACCCCTGGGATTCGAACGCTGGACCAGTTGGCTGCCACAGTTCCAGAAAAACCACTCGGCCATATGCGGGCAGCTTCCTTTTACAAAAAAATGAAAAAAAGGCTTCTCGCGAGGATTCTTCCATCATCATCGGAAGAAGAGACGAGAAAAAGCCATTCGGATTTGAAGCCAGAGGAGCATGATGAGAATCCTCATCGGGATGATCGATTTGAAATTTCAAATACTAATGATGACAAGAAGGGTATTCATGAAAATATTTCATCCGAATTCGGGGTTCTGTTGAATGAGAATGCAATGAATGAGGACCATGAAAATGATGATCAATTATTGACTTATTGGGATGAAATCCCTTGTGATGTTATCCGAGAAATTTGTTACTTTTTATTTCCATTGGATTATTTAAGGCTTTTGTGGTATGTGATTCAAGTCCACTGATAAAATTGCAACTTGAAAACTTTTTACAAATTTAGGTTAAACAAACACTGGAATGAATGTGTGTTATCATTTACAAATACTGTGAACGAATTCAGATTTACAAAATATATTTATGACAGAATAATGAAAAGCTCTTTCAAATATTCTGAACGCTTATACGAAAGCGATTACTCACATTCTGAAGAAGTATTACAATCACAGTATCTCGTATTTAAAAAACAAAATGAAATTCAAGTGACGTCACTCTTTCGAAATTTATTCAACAATATTACACACTTATATTTTAGTGATTTATTTGTTGAAAAGGACTTTATGATGTGGTGTCTCAGTGGAGGAAGATCAACAACCGACAAGAATGATAACGAAATGCAAAATGTGAATCAAATTTTACAAAAATTAACCTTTTTCAATTGTAAATTAGAGACTGGCCTTGCCGTGTCAATATCCAGCAATTCATCCCAACTCGCACAAATCCATCTTCCATATACAGGTTTTTTCAGTACTTCTAAAATATTTGAAAGAGGTATTCGCTATGACGTTTTTCAAACACAGTACATTAGTTTTTTAACATTGAAGCGAGCTCTCTCAGCAATACCACCCACCTCAACCACAACAACAAGTACCGATGCACAAGCTCCTGAAATTCTTGGAAATGTAGATTTTAATGAATTACGACCGTTTTTCGCCAAGTCAACTAATTTGAGCTTTGAAACGTTGAAATATATATTCCTAGAAACGTATGACGAAATATCAGAATCCCATATTTCAAACTCTATTTTGGATGCTCATAAAAGAAAACTGGAACAAGAAAATTCTGATGAACTCGTGTTCAAAAAAAACCATACGTTCTATACCTGTGCGACACTGCCAGATCTCAATACCTCGCTCATCATCCCTTTACATCATTTTAACATTTCTACCAAATGGAGAAAATTAATTGAACAGTCCGCAAGCTCCATCAGCAATGTCGATTCTTCAGATGAAGAAGAAGAAGAGTCACAATTTGGCCGAAAGAAAACTTTACAAGATTTGATTCTGTTACAAAATACGGTTCCCTCTCACATGAGTTTGTTATGTTATTGTGAAATTGAATCATTTAAAAACAGAAGTGATTCGATTTCTTCATACATTGAAGCAGTATCGGCAGAATCCTGCTACAAAACATGCAACTCTCCTTGTGCAATGGCTAGTTTCTTAATGAACCAACCTTGCACGTTCGATTCCATTCTCAAATATTGTAATTCAATCCGAGAACGGAGTAAGGAAAGATCCACCTTTACATTGTTCAACTATTATGGAATTGAAAATCATTCTCCAATTTATGGACACATGCAACGACTTTGTGACACTATTTGCTGGGGTGACATTAGACATGTGGAATATTTATTGAATATGGGCTTTCATGTCCATGATCTCTTATTTAACACAACACTAGCTATTGAGTCTCCCATGACAGACGAAGGAGAATCCTATGAATATTTTGTTGCAGATTTCATGATCTCGTTAGTCTTTTTTGGAATTGTTCACTCTCATTCAGACTCGAACCAATTTGCTGACCTTCTCCAATTACTTTCTAATTTTGGAATGCAGAAATTGATTGATCCTCTATTGCATGAGTTGACATCGTGCAGTTCACACGATGAAAGTGTTAATTTCGACAAGTGGTCAACACTCGACTTGCTTATTTGTTTAAAACTATATCGATGCATGTTATCGTTCTCCATGATATTTCCTGTATTGAATAGTGACCATTTCGTAGACATTGATTCTGATGAACAAGATCTCCACGTTAGAAAATTGTTACATCTCGATCATTTTCAAATCAATTTAGAATATCTTTGGTCCAAACTATTACGAGCGATGGAATCATTAATGACCAAATTTTGGGAACGACGAGCAACTTTTAAGTTACAATTCAACAAGAATCAAACAGAAAGAAAAAACCACTCACGCATCCCAATACGACCACAAAGCGAGAACAACCCATGCGCTTCACCAAAATTTTAAAGATTTTACAAAATGCAGAAGCATCGTTGGCCCTTTTCGAAAATTCTTCTTCTCAAAAAACAATCGTCGATGAGAAATTATTTGTGAACATTTCTTTTTGGAATTTAATGTTATACAGAGAACAAAGTGATGAACGATATGATCATGCTTCATCAAATTCACATTCTCATGATGATTGGAATGGAACACTTGAGGAATTAGACTTTGATTGGATTTTGCATTGTGAAAATGAACATCAAGCTCACCGTTTAAGGTCTCTATTCTATCGCATAGAGTCAGACCCTAGATT
The DNA here is from genome assembly GCF_008403515.1 of Naegleria fowleri. Taxonomy (NCBI): domain Eukaryota; phylum Heterolobosea; class Eutetramitea; order Acrasida; family Naegleriidae; genus Naegleria; species Naegleria fowleri. The sequence goes on from NW_025407954.1 coordinate 694,435, forward strand.
TGAATCTCCATTATTATCTGCCATTTTGAATTGTAATGAAAGTGGTTTGAGATTTTTAATGGATCATTTGCCGTTGATGAATGAAAATTATAGGACTGAACGGTAAGTGAAAGTGTGAACCCTTTGTTGCATGCCTTGACTATTTATTTAGATTTGAAGAGTGGTTAAATAATCCACGATATTATGAGGGAACTAGGACCATTTCAATATTTGACATGATTCACAATAACAATATTTTAATTCAAGCTTGTGACACCTTAGTGTTGCGACCTATATTACTGTTTGGAAGATGGTTGTTAAGTGCTCTAAACCAAGAGGATGAAGACCAACAAAATAACTCCATCAACCACATCTCGTCAATGTTGGAATTACATGCCTCTGAGGCAATCTTAAGCTTTATTGTGGATGTTTTTTTCGAGGAAGGTAAATTGAGGACCATTCCAGAAAAGGAGGTCAGCATGTCCAGGTTTTTATCTTCGATCGAAGCGAAAAAGAAATTACCAAAAGACGATTTACAATATTGTTTTTCAGTCTCAGAAGATCGAAGACTTTCCATTTTGGTTTATTTGACACAACTCGGTGTTAAATCGGTTAGTAACACACGCAAAAGACTATATCGAACTAAATAGGGTCAATTGTACCTTAAGAGCATATGTAAATTGTCAGGTGCTAATAACCATGCAAGAGACCATGCATGGTTACTGCTTTGTTAACCGTACTCTCAATATTGATTAGGCGTACTCTCAATCGATTTCCCTGAAATAATATATTATCAAAATTACTGACAAATGCTTTTGCAAACACCTCTGAACGAAGCTCCACTATATAGTAAAATCCAAAGATGGGACAGTGTTTTTGAGTAGAAATATTTTGTATCAAATTATCCAAAGACTCCTTTGTATAGCGATTCTCTCGTTTCAATTTTTCCAGTAATTGCTCTGAAGTTGATAATTCTGGAATATTCGATATTCTTACAAATCGAGAGTCAGAGATGTTTTCGTTTTGATCCCTAAATTCGATAACCTTAATTAAATTTCCCTCAATAACTCGACCATTCATCTCGAAAAATAATCGACGAGAATCATCGTAGCTATTCAAAGTAACAATAGCAGTTTTAGAGCTTTTCTCTTGTTTGAGGTGACACCTTTTCAATCCAACAGGTGCGTTGGTAAGAAAAGAACTCTTGCTGTTGGTAGTTACAGGAAGATTCTCAATTTGTAACATAGTACAACTCTTTTTCCAAAAGTAGCAGACAGCGTGAACCACCATTTTCTTAACTACATCCTTTAACATGTTTTCTTCAAAGTAGCAAGCGAGTTTGAATGCATCTTCTGGTGAATTGAAATGCAAAAAATAGGCTTTCTGTTGTGTAGAATTCACTGATACAAATTTGTATCTAATATCTAGCAAATTCACATGCTTTTTCAATCTATCGCAACACTTGCGCAGAGTATTTTCAGAAACATTGAAGACTACCATTACTTCTGAAACATCTGTATCAAATTGAATATCAGATAGTTTCAATAATGGTAGATCATGTACAATGTCTTCTTCAAAATCTCTGCCTGTGTGTTGCTTTAGATTTTGCAAGGATACTTTTTTCTTACATTTTGGACAAGCCACCAAATAATTCTCCAAATTAAATTTTGTCATTAAGTTGTCAAGAATTTCATGCTTTGGCATAGTCGTTCGTGTTGCTTCGTGTTTTTTCTCACAAACAACATCGAATAAATGCGGCTTTTGTTCATCATATCGCAATTTCTGTCGTCAATGGTATCAACAAATTGCAACAAGAGTTTGTTCGGAAGGAAATAAAAATTACTTACAATCTCGCTACACTCTCCACAAATCATATCGTCGCTGTTGACACCTGTCAATATCGACGTCTTTTCTTGAGCACAATTCTTGTGGGATCTATTGCTGCAGTTTTCGCACTTGAACATGGCTTCGTTATTAAGTATTTCTTTCGAGCAGATAAAGCAATGAAGTGGTGGTGGCGTTAAATGTACAGTGGATGTTGGAGGTATTGATGTAGCATGGTGATGATGATAAGATTGAGGAGGTTGTCTATTGATGAACGAATTTCCCATTGTCGCTTTTGGAGGTGGTAGGGGAGTTACTTGTGGAACTGACGGAGGAGTAGGAGGTAGTTCTTTGTTTGTCGTCTCTTTTGGAGGTGGAGGAGGTGATTGTTCTTTGCTTGTCTCTTGCTCATGGAGAAGAGTTAAAATTTCTGCGGATTCTTCCTCTGGCTCTGATTCCGCATCTCGTCGTCTGATTTCTTTCTCTTTCATATGATGTAAATCCATAATACATTCTTCTTCGCTAGAATGGTCAACATTTTTCAGCTGCTCGTTTTCATCTTCAGAAGTATCTTGTTGTTCGTCATGGACAATTCCAAGAGTCTCATATTCATAGGCTTCTTCAATGTTTTTAAGAACCTCGGCTATCAGTAATAACTCTTGCTCCACATTATCAAAAATTACACTATCACTACTTTCATCGGTAATCAGACTTTCCATACTCACTGTTCGTTTCCGATATTCATCAATAAAATCATCATCCAATTTAAAGTAGTGAATTAAATCCTCAACTCTCTCCTTTTGCAGAAGTAATGTATCCACACTCAACTTGGCAATTTCTCTTGCATTACTTTCTTCCAAACTTTTCAAGTTTTCTTGCAAATCGGATTTGACTTTTTCCAATGCTGCTCTACAGCCAATCGGATCAATTTCATGTTTTAATTTCTTTTCTTTCGGTTCAAAATGTTCATCATCATCCCCTCCACGTACTCTTCGAGAATCCATCATTGTTGAGCCTCCATATTTTCCTCCGCCTTTTTTCTTTGAGCGATGATCCCGATAAAGACTCTCTTCATACAACCGTTTGCTCATTTTTTTAATCTTTTTTTCTGTGGCAGCCAACTGGTCCAGCGTTCGAATCCCAGGGGTTGCTGCTGTTATCGTGAGCAGTTTAAACACCTTTACTTCCGGGGTGCCTGCTAGGAAGTCACTACGTATCTTACGTTCGGCTTGTAAATAATGTATATAAAACCATCGAACAACGTTTATCATCGAATAAACCCATCCCTGAATTTTTTAATCTTTTTTTAATCTTTTTTTTGAAATCTCAACTTACAAGAATTGCTGTTCACGAGTTATTATGAACTCCATCAATTGGATACAACAATTTATTACACTTCAGTAGTGGCATTTAAATAATTGGCACACAACGACATGCTACTTTCATACAATTGACATTGAATTTGCTTTGTTAAAGCGCTATCTTGCACAATCTTCTCCACTTGACAATCCACATAAAATTCTCCATTTTCCAACACTTCGAGAGGAGACAATATCAAATGCAAACATGTTTGAATTCCCTGAAATGGTGATTTCATGAAATAGTACGATAAGGGAGTATATAAATATTTGTGAAGGAATGGACGGTTCTTAATGAATGGAAATACATAGGTCGATCGAGTAGCTCCAGGATGTAAACTATAAATATTGAGAGGTTTGTGAATGTGGTGTGAAAGATGTTTCGAAGAGAGCTGAATGGCGAGTTTAGATCGAGCATAGAGTGAAAATGGAGAAGCAATGTCACGGCCGTCGTTTCGAACAGATTCTTCCGTAAAGGAACAAAATTCATCGTTTTGGTTTAAATATTTGAAAGCATTTGATGAAAAATTAATGACACGTCCTTGACATTTCATGACAAGATCTTGCAACAAAATAGTTAATAAAAAGTGAGACAAGTAATTCACTCCGAATTGCATCTCAATTCCATCCCGTGTCAATGCATGAGGACACATGATGGTGGCTGCACAATTCACTAATACGTCACATCGATCGTATTGGTTTTTAATTTTAAATGCCACTTGTCTAACCTGCTCCAATTCACTCAAATCTGCCACAATATATTCAACGTTTGCTTGTCCAAGTTCATCTTTGATTTGAGAAACAGCGTCATTTCCAATTTGCATGTTATACACTATTAACACAACAGTGGCACCTAGTTTTGCCAGTTGCTTTGCGACTTCAAATCCTAGAGCTCCAACCGACACACCTGTGACCACACAAATTTTGTTGGTCATATCGGACGATTGGAGGAGATGGGAATCCACATAGATCCCATTAATTATGAAAATCTTAATAAGCCACAGCAAGGTGATGATAACAAAGATTGTCACGAGAAGAGAAAGCATTTCGTTCTTGAGGGATTGGATGATGAATGGCAGTGTTGTCCTGATGCAAATGGAGAGAGGAATTTTTTGCCTCTTATTGTGTATGTTTTGTATTGAAAAGCAGATCTGAAAAACCTTTAAATGAGTCATAATCACAAGAACCTTGTGTTGACGTTTGATAATTAGTCAAAAAAGTTCATCAAGCAAGGTCCATATTTTTACCATTTGGTGAAAGAGTTCCTAAATGACATTTTCATCATTCATTTTAGATCTTTCTATCATTGATTTTTGAAATATAGTAATTCTTAAGGGGTTGACATCTGCTTGTGTGAAATTAATTTTTCAAAAACTGTTCTGTGTACTTGTACAACATGATGGATGCGCTCACATGAACGTTCAAACTTCTCAGAACACCAAACTGTGGAATTTCTACACAGACATCCAACAGAGACAACAACTCTGCTGGAATTCCTTCTCTTTCTTTTCCTAACAAGATGCAACACTTTTCAGGGAATTCAAAATTAGGCAACATGACACTCGTGGAAGTTTGTTCCAATCCAACGATAGCGTAACCCTCTTGTTTCTTTTGAGTGAGATATTGAGGTAAATCTGTAGGTGGGCAAGCTTCGACCGGAATCCAGTTTTCTGCACTCACTGAAATGGTTTTAAACTCATTCATTTCGAGAACATTCAAATATGGAAGAATGAGCTTTTCAGCTGCGAAAATCTCGCATGTTCTTGAAAGACCTGCCAAATTTGGAATTCGATCCACAAGTGAAGCAATCATAATGACGGATTGTCGTTTTCTAGATTTTTCAATGACGGCTCTAGGATTCAATTCGTTCTGAATGTCCATTTCTGACCAAGGTGTAATTTTTCTTTGGAAATTCAACTCTGTGGAATCATTGAGGTCTTCTGAATTTTTGTTCTTGGTGAACTGTTGTTGCTCGTCAGTAGATTCCTCATTCTCTTGTTCTTGTTCGAGTGGTTGTGAGTCTGCCATCATTGATTGATCTGTTTCGGTTAATCCAAACTTCACACGGAATTTATCAATAATTGAAGAATCGAAAACGCTGGCAAGACCTTTGTAAATAATGGAGGCATGCTTTTCTGTCTTCGCAGTACGACTTGGTGAAACCACTTCTTCTCTCCACTCATTAGCGAAGTCTCCTGCAATGTGACACAAGGCAGCAATAGTTGTAAAATCATCAATAGATCCAACTGGTAAGATCGACCTTGGTGTGGTCGTTAATGGTGATTGATTAAATTCTTCCTCAATAAGACTTTTCAAAATGGCATTGATGTTGCTCACTCCAAATTGAGGTGTGAACATTCTATCAAATAAATCTTTGGTAAAACCCATGGTAGAAATGTAAAATAGAGAATAAATTAGTAAATCTATATCTTCCTTAATGGTTTTTAAATGATCTTCCGTTGGATTGTCATTCACCAAATTGGTACCTTCATAGAAATAATTTAAAAATAATTGCTGAGCTGTTTTCACAGGTTCCACAACAATTGTACTTTCGTATTTTCCAAGCCACTTTTTCACATTCTGTGAGTTATGTAAAAAACAATAAACGCGTTCTAATATGTCGTTATTTTTCATCATATCTTGTCCTTTCTTGTTGTTCATTCCACCCATTCGATAGAGTACATTTCTCAGCATGATATGTGTCACTACTCTTACTGTATGGTAGTTCGAAGTGGCATAAACAAAGAGTCCATTCAACAACACATGCAGCCAACTTTTCTTAGGATCCACGCTAGATTCTTGCCATAGAAATTCTTCTGGAGAATAAATTATTACATTTCCGACAAGTGAGACTACCGAGCTCAAAAATTGGTGTCTTGCATTCATATCCTCTTTCAAACGGCAATAAAGAGAATGGAATCCCCATAACGGGAATTTCAATAAAATCACCAACGCAAATAATTCTTGCAATTTGCGTACTGACGATGGATTATCCAAGAAGAGACAGTCCCAAATTTTTCCCGAACCATTCTGTTCATGCAATAACTGCATAGACTGTAATATTTCTAAATCAATTATGGGAGCTAGCATGCAAAGAATTTGCCAAATTCTAATCTTTTTACAATGCTTAGGTGATCCTGGCATGACTGGTTGTTTCCTTAAATAAGAATTTGAAATGTTCATTTCAATCAGATGACCCACCAATGCTTTGATAAATTCTCGGTCTTTTTCAGTGTCCAATCCATTTATCATGTAAAAGATGGCACTTTTTAAGATTTTGGGAGTATTGATAATAGGAGGATAGACCAATGTTCGTTGCTTCATATTAGCGCTATTACTATTTTGTTCCTGGCAATAAGAACACAATGATTTAAAAGCTCGTTCCGTTTCTTCAAGCTCATCATATTCATTTGTGTCTGGACAATAAAAGATCAATGAAATGAAATCAGAAATCATGTGCTTTCTGGATGCACTTGTGGTGGGCAGTTCTCTCCACTTTTTGGATGCAAATGACTTGATAAATTGCAAACCGAGAACGAATCCAAGCTTTGAAACACTCTTAGCATATTCTGTCAATATCTTGTCGAATAGTTTTGAAATTTCTAAGGCTTCATATAGATCTGGATTTTTGCAAATGTTAAAATCAAAAATAATTTCAAAGAATGCAGCCATGTTCACATGCTCATTAGTGTATCTATGACCATGAGTCCCTCCCTCAGAGCCTGTGGATCCTTTCAGCATAGACCAAGCAGTATTGATGCATCTCTTCAATTTGTCAATCTCAATAAAGTTCAAATTCTTCTCATTTTGAACCAACATGTTATGAATGAGATATTTCAAACTATTAATGGCGAGAATAGTTGTCTCATTCGAAAGGATATCCAAACTGTCCATACACATTTCGAGTAGCTCATTGTTAAATTCTTTGTCTTGCCGAATGTTGTTGAGAATTTGCTCGTCTTCCTCGTTCTGTACATGTTGTTTCTCGTCGAAGACGAGAGGCATTAGACATTCAATAGCTCCCCATTTTTTATCACAAATTTCCGATATAATGTAATTTGGTTTCATGATCCAATCAAAGTCATCTCCCAAAACTTCCTTGTAGCCATAGGCAGTTGATGGAATAATGAAATAGGATACTTTGGAGACAGTATTGAGATGTTGTGAAATTTTGGAGGTGTTCCTTGAGTGACATTCCATAATGGAGATGAGCTTGGCCACGCATAACACTCTCAAAGTAATGTTATTGACCAACAAGGTTATTAATCCGGTATGAGCATTTCTTGAAGCGTCCTCCATATCTGTATTTTCAACAGATTGTTCAATAAGACGTTCAAGGAATTTTACACTAGAAATAGTATCGAAATATTTTTTAGGAGAGTTGCAATTTCTGTTAAGAGAGGATGAAGCATTTCTCTTTGCAAATATTCATACTCTTCGCGGTGAGTCATTAATAACTGAGAAACACAGAGCAAGCAATTCACAACACCTTTAAAGCTATCATAATCTGAGTAATTAAAAATTGAAAAATTTCTCTCCATCAATAATTGTTTGTAAAATTGTGCAAGCTCCGGTATTGTTGCAAAAGATATAGACAAAATTTCTCCTCTTATAAACATTAATATGCTTTCTAAATTTGATCTAGTAAAGATCATTGAACAAATTGTGTCTTTGACTTGTTTCATTATGTAATGCTCTTTCATGTCAAAAGTAGATACAAACAAGCATGAATTTAGTATGGCAGATAGCAAATTCAACATTCTAACTTTGACAGAATGTGGCATTTGAGTATGTGTGTAGAGCTTTTCTAACATTTGGGGAAAGGTCAATGATAGATTGAATGCCAGCACTTGGTTGCATTGTTCTGCAATAGTACTTTCATCCCATGGAATGAAATACAACAGAGTAGCAAATTTTTCAATACTCGAATAAGCCATGATACTCGATGTCTCCTCTGATAGTAATTGGTTTAACAAGTTTCGCATGTAAGTCAAATAAGTCTTCTCAAAACTCTCTCTACATTCACCAAACCAATTTCGAAGTCTTCTCAGCAAGACAATATCTGAGGAATAGGTGAGTGGATCTACAGAACTGACACTGCTAAATAATTTTCCAATAATGTCCATCAATTGTTGAGGATTTTCTTCACACAATTTCTTGAAATTGAAACAATTGACAATGACTTCAAGTGCTGAGCTGTATAATCTAAGCTTAAGCCACAAAGATTGCTCTGATAATTGAAGAAGTATAACTTTTTCACAGAAAGCGCTCAAATCATTCAAATCTAAATAGTCATTTTCTGATGAGAATTTCATTCTCGCTAGAACTAATAAAAAGAACGAAAGGGCCACTCTTGACCATCTGGCCGAAGCAATCTTTGCAATAAATGCCTGTATAAATGTCTTCTTTTTTCCAATTTTCTCTAAAATAGCAAAATATGCGTCGAAAAAGAGGAATACTTTCTCCCCAATATAGTCTTGTTTGGTTGTAAAAAGTTTCGACATTGAAATACATTCAATAAATTCACCACACATAAATGATTTGTCCAGAAGCAAATTCTTCTCCAAAATTTCTGTGCTATCATTCGATGTGATTAAAATCCGATCTTCTATAGTATCATAAATATCCAGCATTGAATGGGCAACTAATTTTACCACACCAAAATTTGAATGTCTCATAGCACGTATCCACAAAACCCTCACAAATCTCTGGTCAATAAAGTATTTGAATGGTTTCTCTTCTCCTCGTTTAGGAATGAGCTCAAATACACTTTCCCAAACAGGTTTTATCAGATGGAGAGAGTGATTTTCAAGTGATTCATAAATCATGAAAAATGTTTGCCATTGATATTGAATCATTTCATGAATTTTTAAAAGTGAACTGTCCTCTTCGTTTTGTGGAGTCGTTCTTTTGGTTTGTTTCTTTTTTGATTGAGCTTCTTTAGCTTTGGAATTTTTAAATACTTGTTTTGAAATGATTGGTTGAGTGAGAAAAGAAGAAATGTTCTCTGTGCTTGACATGTAAGGATAAGAACAGGTTGTATCAAGAATTAACCGTTTGATGAGATAGAGAGATCTCTTTCCAATAAAGGTCTCAGAGTTGACTACCAAGTTTTCCAAAATGCTTTCCCATATCCATTCGACTTGTCTTAAATCGATTACAAAGGTTTGAGAGTCAAGGTCAATTTTGAAAAATGCATCATAATATTGGCAGAGAAGCATAAATGATTCATGCAATAATTGATCGAAAAATATTTGTTTGGTTTTTGGGTCGGACGAAATATTTTGTAAAACTGTGTTGCTCTCTTGCGATTTGTAACTTTGATTCATAATTTGTATCACATGCAAAATTTCAAGCAAGTGTTCTCTTGTCGCACTATAAGTGCTATAATTGTACTGAAAGAAATGTGGCATTAAATTCAAAAAGAAACATTTTCGTAATCTTCCGGCAATGGCAATGTCAATATTCCAAGTTTGAAGTGACGATAGTGTCAAACCAAATTTCAACACACCACAATTTTTGATGAATAGTTCAAATAATTTTTCAAAGTACTGTTTCATGATTTGTGAGTCTGAAATACTTTTGCAGTCAAGTAAATGTTTTGAAAAGATCATAATATTAGAGAGGGTTTGCTCCTGAGTGCTGAGTTTCTCTGACATATCGTTACTGGACTCGTTATCATCAGAACCTGCCGAGAGTAAACATCTGCTCAAATTGGAAATGCAATAGTGCAAGAGAGGAATTTTCTCGAATGAGCCATGATTTTCTTCAGTTCTGAGAATTTCTCGTGACAGATCTTCCACGAGAATATCAAACACTAGTGATTGAATCCTAGGATTTGTTCGAATCGTTTCCAAAGAAGACAACACAGTGTTTTCATTTTGTCCTTCTTGATTGGCAGTAATAAGAGAGGGAAAAAGTAGTGATAAACAAATACGTTCAATAAAGAACTTGTAATGTTGTTGTGGAGTATTTTGAAAATCAAAAAGAACGTGCAACGTTAACAAACAATAATACACCATATCCACACCGACATCTTTTGATTGTTTCTCACTGTTCGTTGAGTCAGTGCTGTTCTTGATGATAAGTTCATACTCCCTAAATAATATATCCTCAATTAATTGATTTAAATCTTGTTGAGAAAACTAATCCGATGTTGTTGTTTGTGTGTATCGAGAAGCATTTGAAATAGTGTATCATCATCATTTAAATTCATAAAAGTTTTTGTTATCATCTCACCATCAGACGAAGAGTTCCACAAGCACTTACCAACAACACCATTTGTCGAACAAAAGCTTTTTCATCTTCTTTCAATGCTGTCGAGTCTTTTTGGTTCCGAGAAGTGGACACCACATCCATCAATGAAACCAAACGTTGCACAAAGCCTTTCTGTTGTGGAAATGATTCATTTTCGGAAGGCATTTTTTGTGTTCGTTTTTTAATTTGAAGTTCTTCAATGCTCAGGTCGATATTCCCAATTTTCTCAATTCCATTTGTTGTGTTCACTTTCAGACAGACCTTAATTCATATCACCAAAAGACTTCACTTGCTTGAAAATTGTAATTGATCCTTGGAAGCTGAAATTGATCGATGGCCACAGTTTAGGATACGTTAACGTTCGATATCCAGTTCTCACCGCCAACTAGAACCAGATCCTCATTCCAGTTGGTGGAAGATCTTTCAAAAAAATTGAATCTCTTCGTTGTTGTTGTTGTTGTTATTGTTACTATCCTCGTCATGGCTTCCCAATCTTCATCATCATCGGTGGATCTCATCACTGATCAACAACAACAAGACGAATCTTTTATGAAACGTGCCATTGAACTCTCCCGACAAGCTTGTTCTCCCTCTCACGGATGTAATCATCCTTTTGGAGCTCTTTTACTCGACCATAGCACTCAAACCATCTTGTTGGAAGCAGAGAATACAGTCATCACGGAACAGGATAAAACCAAACATGCCGAGCTCAATCTATGCTCCATGGCTTCTCGTAGATTCTCTCGTGAATATCTCTCTGAGAAGTGTACTCTGTATACCTCGACGGAGCCTTGTATCATGTGCAGTGGTGCAATTTTCTGGGTCGGAATTGGTCGTGTGGTCTATGCATGTTCTGCACAAAAGCTACGAGAGATTGTCTCTAGAAAACAGAAGGGAGAGAATGAGAAAACGAGTGGAAGTTTAACCTTGGGTTGTCATGAGATTTTTGAGGAGAGGTCGAAAGGATTGAAAGTGCAAGTGGTGGGACCAGTGTTGGAGGAAGAAGCTGCTGCAGTTCATGAAGAGTATTGGTGAAAGTCCATAAAAACAATAACGAGTCTTAACTCGCGAGTGTGAAAGTTCACAAAAAACTGAGAATGAGTGGATGAACACGATGATGTGAAAACAAATTGATTATCATTGTTTATTGAAAATAATACTAAAATGCAATTCTGAATGTTCAGAAAATGGAGATTTTGTGATTCAAACATGGAATCCTTTGAATACAGACATGGCTTGAATTCCGTACGTTTCAAACCCTAAGAATACAACCTGACCGACAGACAGATCATGAAAATCATGTTTGATTTTTTCAGGATGATATTCATGATTTTCCAAATCATTCAAAACGCGAATTCAAGCATGTATGTATTTGGTTTGCCTCATTCACTCCAAAAATGTCTCATTTCCTGTTTAATTTTATACTTTTGTGTTTTTACTATATTTGATCGCCACACAAAACCATCTTAACTATCTCTTTCCCCCATGATTCCCTCTAGACTCGAATGATCTCTCGAGTATTCTCTCCATATAATTTAACTAAAAAGTTAAAACAACATTTTCACACTCCAAAACATCCTTGTGAAAAAACAACAACCACTCCGTACTTCACATTGCCCTCTCATTGTCCAAACACAAGGCACTACCACTACTACCACCATCACCAACCACCAACAAAATGATCACTGCACAGCAATTCACACAGGCACGTCAAAATGTCATACGTTACAGCAAGAATATCATTCTCTTTCCCTTCCAAACCTTCAAATTCTTTTTCAATTTATGGTTTTCCCTGACTCGATTCTTTGTCTATGATCTTCCCATCAAAACCATCACATGGTTGTATCACTTTGTCATGGGATCCTTTTTGGTGAAACTCTTTGTGTTACCTCTTGCCAAGTGGATTGTTCAGAATGTTGAAAAACCACTCGAAGAGCAATTGAAATCGAGTCAAGTGGTGAAAAAGGCCATTCGTCATATTCCAGCTGCTCTCTCCCAAACCCAAGCGAAGGAATTGAAGCAAGAAATTGAACAGAAAGATCAACACATTCAGACTCTTCTCCATGAAAAGAATGATCTCTCTCGTCTCTTGCATGAAAAGGAACTTGAATTGAATGAATTGTTGCAAGGAAGTTCTTCTTCTGGTCAATTCAGTGTGAAGGAATTGGAATCTAAAATTTCAAGTCTCATGAGTCAATTGGAGAGTGTCAAAACAGAGAAGGAAAAACTCATTAAGGAAAAGAACACACTTGAGCTTACTTCTCTTTCTCAACTCCAAATGATGAAACAAGTAGAGACCATGTTGAATATTCAAGCAAATAAGGTCAAGGAACTCGAACAAGCCAAAGATCACGTTCGTAATGAGTATGAGAAGATTCTGAGAGAGAATGAACGTCTTCGCCATGAGCATGAGCAATTCGATGTGCAAAATAAGAAAATTCTTGACACTCATAAAAAGGACTATGACAAGTTGAAGAGAGAATTTGACAAATTGAAACATCAGAATGAAAAGCTCGAATCTCAAATTTCCATTCTCAATGGTCAAATTTCTACATTGGATCAGGAGAATAGATCCTTGCGTGAAAGTAAATTTCTTATGGAGAAGGCCCAAAAGGAACAAGTTCAACGAGACGATGCCTTTCAAAAATTGAAACATGATTTGGATATTGCCAATAATAAGATTCATGAACGTGACAATTCTGTGAATTCTCTCAAACATAAAGTCAATGAGAAGGAGAAGGAAGTGGCTTTATTGAGAGAACAAGTTCGTATTCTCGATTCAGAATTGAAAACTAAAGTCAAGGAATCACAAATGTATTCAGAGCGTATCGACAAGTTGCAACGTTTGGAAGAGATTTCTCCCACCAGTGAAAACTATTTGCCAACTCCAAATTTGAGATCAGAAGAAGAAATGTTAGTGAATCCACAAATTGCTGAGAAGGCCATTGAGGAAACGGAAGAAAATATTCCATCTGCATCGTTTGGACTCATGGACGTGGGAATTGATGAGAAGGCGTTGAAGGGTGGTGACATTGAAACAAACAAGAAAAAAGAAATTCCTTCACATGAGAAACAAGAAAAGGCCATAAGTTCGAGCATGAAGGACAAGAATGAAAGATATGAAATTCCATCGTCATCAGACCTTAGCAAAACGAGTGATCTTTCAAAAGATATTCTTCCAAATGAGAGTATTGATAAGGCAGAGGTGGTCTCTGGTCCCTCTCAAGAAAATTTGAAATCTCAGACAAAGGATATTGACACTCAAGAGGTGACTGATGTTTACTCATCCAGTTATTTAGCACCTCAACAAAAGAGTAAGGAGATCTCTGGTATTGAGCATCCCATCAAAGATGTTTCTCAAAGCAGCAGAATCAGTGGGGGTATTAGCACAGATGTGAAATCTCAACAACCTCTCCAAAAAGACCTTTCTGCAGAAGTGTCACAACAAGAAACTATTGAAGACAAACCTAAACTGTACCAAGCAGATGACAATTATGTTCCAGAACTTGCTGACATGTTGGATAGTGTTGAGAAGGGAGAAATTGAGAATGTTCAATTCCAATCCATTGCATGTGTTCCAAAGTTAAAGGGCTCTCTTGTGAACTTGATTTCAGATCAAATTGATGACTTGCTCACTGTTTTACAGAACAGTGATCAGGTCTCGTTTGTTGATTTTTCAAGTTGCGGTCTTGATACAAATTTTGTGAAAAGAATTTTAAACTCCTTGGCCATCAATAATAGTATTGAGATTATCGATTTGGGATGCAATGAAAAAGTGGAACCAAATCTAATTGTGGATGACTTGATCAACTTCTTCTCACAGAACAAGAAGTGTCAGAAATTCTTAGCTAAGGATTGGAAATTCTCAGATGACAAAATTTCTAAAATCATTCAAATCATTCATGACAAGAACAACAGTTTAACTGAATTCAAGTTTGACGAGAGTAGTGTGAAACAGGATCAAATTATATTGTTGAATGAGTCAATCAAAAGAAATGTTAATGCCATGTAAGGTGATGTGAAACTTTGTGAAACAATTATTAATAAATATAATTTGCCATGTATTGAAAATTTTGAGACTTGTTCAGCACCACCATTAACCAACAGTAACACTTTCAAAAATGGTGAACATATGTGCAATTTAATTGTGACTTGGGTTTACCAGCTGTCATCATCTGATTCTGAGTCACCATCCTCTTCTGGTGGACGTGCTGGGGGAGGAATAACTGGCAACTCGGTTGCAGCCGATGAATCAGCAGGTGTGGTTGTTGTGGGTGTTGAAGGTTGAGGAGGTGGAACAATATCAGAAGATTCCTTCTTTTCCTTTTTCTTCTTCTTTTTCTTGTTCTCATCCTTGCTTCCCTCAATGGCGTTTCTTCTAAGGCTAATTTTTCTGAACAAGTCACTCATCATGTCACCACCTCCTCCAGAGGATTTTTGAGGTGCAGAGTCTTCTTTTGATGTTTCCTTTTCACGATACTTGTTTGCTTTCTTTAACTTGTTCTTTGAAAAGTTTCGAATGGAAGCTAAAAGATCAGCTCTGTCGCCTCCTCCTCCTCCTCCCTCTTCTGCATTGGTAGTGGCATCAGCGTCACCGCCTGTCTCAGCGGATGATGATACAGCAACTGGAGGAGTTGGAATAGTTGATGTTGGAGGTGGTGGAACGTTGCCCATTGTTGTTGTTGGTGGTGGTGGAATATTTCCCATAGTTGGTGGAGGAGATACATTACTGGTTGGGGGTGGAGGTGGAATGCTGCCACCTGTCATCGTTGGAGGTGGTGGAGGAACATTGCCAGATGTGACAGGTGGTGGAGGTACGCCAGCATTAGTTGTTGAGGCAGAAGAAACCATCTCGGGTGTTGACCCTGTAGTAGTTGCAGTGGAAGAGGCACCTCCTAAATCCAAAGAGGGCAACGAAGATGGAGCAATGGAAGGCATATTGTCAAGAGAAAGATCCCACTGTTTGGTGTCTACAATATTTGGTAAAGCAAGATTTGAGGGAAATTCGAACATGGGTAATTCTCTAATGGTGGGAACAAATGGCTTAATATTTTGTTCTTGTAATGCCGATGAGCCCCAATACATGTCATAGATGGAATCTTTGGATAAGGATGGTGGTGCAGGATCAATGTACAAACTCGAGGCAGCACTAAGGAAATCGTGTGCATTGCCACTACTGTTGGATCCGCCTTTTCCATCGTGTGAATTGCCTGATTTCTCATCCGACATGGCCAACATCATCATGGTGGTGTGATAGTTTGCAAGAAGAGGATCGGCTCCATGATATCGCGAATAGACGTTCATGTTGGTGTTAAAACAAAGTAATTCGCTCACTGATTGGATATGACTGAAAGGAAGTTTACCAATACCATCCTCGATCTTCTTGGCAAGAACGAGCGATGCTTTGGATTTTTGTTGTTTGACTTGACGGGTGGGAGATTTTTCAAAGTGATCGATAGGATTGTAGCGCTTGTGCTATTGTTGTGTGAATTCATAGATGGTGATTGCGAAACACATAATGTCCATAATTCGTGTCATCAAGATATTTTCCGTAAAATCAGTATTTCAATCAATTAAAATAATAATAATAACAATAATAACAGTATCAGAGGTTCATCCGATTGAGTTCAGATTCAACAAATAATTATTGTTCCATCACAAATGAATGTATCATCATTTCCCCAACTTACATTATACAGAATATTATTTGGACCAGGATTATACTTGTGGAATTCCATTTGTTGAATACCAATTCTATCCCGTAACGAAAAACTTGGTTTATATTCAGCACTAGCAATAGTTTCCTTGTCGGGATAATGAGGACTACTCAACACTCGAGTAGCCTCATTCTTACGTTCATTCTGTATGCACTCAACGGCTTGTTGAGCCACCGCAGCCCTCCGTTGCACTTGATTCAAAACATTCCGATGTTCATTCACCTTATCCGTAATTCTCTGAAACACAGAAACACTCACTCTCTCCAAATGCTCCAGTGCATCCAACATTTGTTGAATGTTTTCAATTCGGTTGTGTTGATAGAGCACTGGAAATTCGTAGATATTTTGTGCCATTTTTTTTTAGTGATGAAAAAAAAATCTTTTAAGCCTTTTAGTGATGATGAAGATATGATCAATTTCCTTGTTGTTATTGTTGTTTATTGTTGGGCTGTTAGTTGTTCAGTTGTTGTTAGTAATACATGGAGTATCAACAACAACAACACTCTGTGAATCACAGAGTCAATCAATATGATCTATTTGTTTGAATTTTGGAATTAATTCATGATGTTTTCAAAACTTTGCGAATCCCAGTAAGGAAAAAAGAGCAATCAAGTTCGAATTTCAACACAATTTGCATAGTCAACAACTTGACAAAAAAATGGCCCTTTTCCAGCGATTCTTTTCCGTCAGCGCATCGTCCAAGAAAGATGCCCAACAAGATCTCCATTCTCTGATCAAGTCATCACATATTTTCAAAGAAATTCCGGTCGAACTTTTCGCTTACATTGCTTCCTATTTCGAACTCGACGAATTATTTAATATGGGATTTTGTGATCAATATTTATTGAAATTATTATTTAATTTAACGCCTCAAAAAGTCACAAATTTAATCAACCAAAAACGTAAATTACAGAATATAAAGAAATTGAAATACGAGAGCAATCATTTTAACAAGCCCATGGCTTTGGAGGAGAAAGTAGCATCACTGTGGAAGGAAGCAGATTTGAATTTAGAAGTGACCAAAGATGATTTTGATATGATTCAGACAAGAGTGTGGAAGCCATTGGTTCATTATTATTTTCCATTGTTTGACATGAATTTAAATATTCAAAATTGGATGCAAGTGATTCGAATTCGAGTCACACGATTACGAAAATATTCACATTTGACTTTGAGTAGCATTTCGATTGAACCAATTAATGAAAAGAATGAAATTGTACCTGCAGATATAGAAAGTTATTATGAAACACCTTTTATTGAAAATTGTGATCTTGTCTATGAATGTCCTGTTGTGTCAGAATTGTTTACAGGATCTAAATATGCTGATACAGTGTACTGTGAGAAATGTAACAAGAGTGTTCAGTTCATACAATCTCTAAGTGAATTCAAATCTCTGATTGGAAAGGAGCAATGTGTTGCATTTAGACGATATGACAATGAATTTTATGGAGGCCTTATGTAAAAAACAAGTCTAGAAGTCTTACAACTGCTACTATTCTTGTAATTATTATTATTTCTGTAATATATTGATTCACTCTGTTTTGAACGATGAGTGTATTTCTCGAAACATAGTTCACATTTACCTCTCTCACTACACCAGTTTTGATTGTGTGAGGAATGCCAATGTCTTGGGTGTGAGCGGATCTTGCAATTCACTTTCTGATTGCTGTTGCTGTTGTTGACCGGTGTTTGCATTGATATTGTTCGTATTGTTGCTCGATTGACTGTTTCTTTCAAAGAAATTAAAGCTTGGTAAATCTGATCCTAGATTGGCACTTGTGGGAGTTCCAAATAGATTTATAGGTGACAAGATGTTATTACTATTTGCATTGTCCTCCAATAACTCTGAAAGATAATCATTCATAAACGAGGTGTCACTTGTTGATGTATTCGTACTCTTCAACTTGTTGAAATCAATTTTGTTTTGAGGTTGAAGAATTTGAATAAGATTTGGAGGTCGAATGCCCGATGTGTCACGTGCCTCTCCTTGTGGTTGCTGTTGTGTGGATGGGGATGTAGTGGCTCCTTGTAGTTGTTGTTGTGTGGATGGGGATTGCAAGAATCCAGCTGTTGATGTTGCTGCTCCCTTACTTGTTGAGGAAGGCATCATACCTAGAGGACTGTACGTGGTTGTTGAGGAAAATCTCGGTGTGGAAATATTTCCAAATCCAGTTGGAGACCGTGTGAAATCAAATAGTGACGAACTTTGGTAAGATGGGCTTATTAACTCGAGAACGTTTTGTTGTCCAATGGATTGCATCATGTCATTGCTTGCTTGTGAAGGAGGCAGAACAGAAGTCTTTTGGAGCGCTGCAGTCGGTACAGAGGTGGAGGACAAGGATGATGGAAGGTTAGAACTTGTTGTTGTGGCAGGAACTGTTGAGCCCGAATACAACGAAGAGGTTGGCTGAATGTTAAACGATGGTATGGTGGTAGTAGCGGTATTCATACCACTCAAGAAAGGTTGTTGAGGTGGAGCCAAAGTTGAGGAAGCTAAATTTGGTATATTTACAAGTGGGTGAAATGCGAGAGTTGCTGGATTCAAAAAGGGTGCTTGCTGTAAGAATTGTTGCTGCTGCTGTTGTTGATTTGCATCCAATGTTGGTGGAATGAGTCGAGCTGCTTGCATGAGATTCAACTTGCCTAACGACTTGGTATCTACAGAGAGATTGGAAGCGAAAGGTGCTTTGGATTTCTTTTGCAATGTTGAGACACCAGGAGAGGGCATTTCAGTAGTGTACAAATTAGGAAGGGTAGATGGCAACTGCATGAGGGAAGGATCCAAAGAATATTTTCCTCTCAAGTGTGACATGTATTGTTGTGCCAATTCAGGACCAACCAGATTTTGAATAAAAGAGCGAACGGCTGCTTGATGTTCTGATCTGTCCTTAATGGAATCCAAAATCCTCATGAGTGAAATTAACTCACTCTCGAATTGCAAAAGTGTTTCTCTTTCCTGTTCTGGTTCGAGAGTTTTTTTGACCTTTTTCGATTTCTTTTTGACTTCCTCTCTTTTTCGCTTGTTTGAAACGGTTGCACCTTGCTTGGAGGAGGACGAAGTGGGTACATTTGAAGAAATGTTAGAGATGCTTGTTGTTGGTAATGGCTGTTGAGAGGCATCTTCTTCCTTCAGAGCTCCTGTCATGACTGCACCTGTTGCATAACTCTTCTTGTTTCTTCTTGCAAATATCTTGAAAGGTGCGCTCTCCATGATGAGAATTGGTTTTCGTTCCTTAAATTCATGATTCAAGTAAAAGCAAACTCTCATCACAAAAGAACTCTTCTTGTTATGGAATGGTAAATCTGTGAATTGAATTTTTGTTTTGTTGTGAACACATGACCATTTGTGGGCATCCATTGAGTTTGCTTGTTCATACTCTTTAATCTCCTGTTTCAATTGATAGAGGAATGGTTTGAATGCTTTGGCCTCCGTTGCTTCAATCGCTTCAATGGGTTGCAATGCAAGCTGTGTGTCTCCATTCAGAACGCCATTACAAATTTTTCGAGTTGGATTCACTTCCTCCCTCACGAGTGAGAGTAATTCATCATCCTCTTCTTGTTCCATTTCTTCAACCGGTCCAACCAATGCTGTTTCGATTGTGGCAATCACAAATCCACCCAAGCTCATGGCAGAAGCGTGCATGATACTTTCCAAAGTTTCCTTATGACTCATGAGTAGTTGAGTTGCTTTTTCAGTACTCAGAAAGACTGCAATATTGAATTGATATTTGAGACTCGAATAGAGAATGGGTGGAATTTGATCCATGATATTGTCTGTTCTTGTCTTGAGTTTGAATGAGGGTCGTTTGATCAATGCATTGTCACCACCATAAGATGAGTCTTGATAAAGCACTTTCCATGAACGATCCTCGTTGCCATTTCCATGATTTCTACCGAAATGATGTCCACTCGTTGCGCTCGAAGAAGAAATGTTGCTACGACCTGCATCGCTAGCCATACTGCCTGAGCTGCTTCTCGAAATGCTGTGTGAAGAGCTTTCATCATTATTGTAGTCAGAGACCATTTGATGGGGAGCAGTTTTGGTTGGATCGATCATGAGAACTTTCGATTCGGTGCCACCTGTGTCTGAACTTTTCTGTTTTTCATGAATATTATTTTTGGATTGGTTGTTATTAAGGTTGGCGGAAGTATCAAAGAGTGAATTATTGGAGAATTGTGGTGGCACATTTGGTTGATCATGACCAACTGTTTTGGACTCGTTTCCATTATTTTGAGTTGTATTAAATATTCTCAATAAGTTCTCAATCATTGGTGTGTTCAACTCCTTAATATCTGAAAGACCTGATGTGACACTATTAGTAGTATTATTGTTTGCATTTCCTTGTTCACCAGTTCCTGTGCCAATATTTTCAGACCAGAATTTTGCTAAACCTGCAAAATTATTATTAGTATCGTGATTACTGTGTTGCTTGTTTTCATTCTTTGAAATACTTTGCGGAATGCTGATAGTATTTGTTGCTTGTTGTTGATTCATGTTCCTTAACAGCCATTGTGCTTCTTTAGAAATATTCTTTTCCACATGGGATCCAGCAGCAGTCATTACTTGTTGTTGCAGTGAAGGATTTGCAAGTATGTTATTTTGTTGATCAAAACCAGAAGTGTACGCGTACTTGTTATTCCCAGATTGAACAACCTGGTTGCTATTTTCGTTCGTTGATGTTGTTGTTGTGATGTTTGGACTCAATTTTTTTTGATTGAAATTTCTATTCATAGCTTGATCTTGAGATTGAGGAGGTTGTGTTTCCAGCTGCAAGGAAGATGACAATGTTGAAGAGGGAGTACTAGTAGTAGTAGTGGACAAGGACGGATTTGCGGTAGTATTGGATGGTGCTAATACTTGTGGTTGTGGTTGCGGAGCATTGAAAAGTGCATATGCTTGAGGTTGTTGTTGTTGTGTTGCAGTTGGAAAATAATAGGGAAATGCAAAGGATGACGTGGATTGTGGATTCATCATGTTGACTTGGTTGGGCATGACGGTTGGTTGTTGAGGAAATTTTAGATGGTTGTTATTGTTATTCGTTGTGTTCATCAAGGAAGGTTGAACAGTTGAAAATTGAGGTAAACCAAAGGATGATCCCGATGAGGATTGAGGAAGAGCAACACTGCACTGCTGTGGCTGCTTGTTGTGGTGTTGGCGATCCTCTTGAAATGGAGTATTGCTCTGACTTGTTGTTGAGGATGACGAGGAGAGAGAAGATTTGGAGGAAGGTGAAGATGAACGAGAATAGTGATGATGATGTTGTCCCGAAGGAACAGGCTGTACCATCTCTGGTTTTGTGTTGTTGTGCTGGTGGTGCTGATGATAGACTTGTTCTTCCAAATAGTGTTGTTTTCTCGCTTCGGAGGTGTATTTAAATAAGGAGGAGGAATAATGAGAAGACAAGTGGTGTGAGTTTTCTTGTTCTTCTTGATCTTGTTCAAATAGAGATTCTAACTGCTTTTCCTTATAAAAATAGACGTTTAGAAAACTAGTGCAGTCAATAGGAAGAGTCTTGTTGGTATGAGAGTGTTTGTGATTGAGATGTTGTTGCTGTTCTTCTTCTTCTTGTTGGCAGAGGTGATCGAATTCAAAGAATGATTCTACAGAAGATCTTCTAAGATTGGGGACAGATGTTGTGTGGTTGAGGAGGAGAATTGAGGGAGTTTGTTGCAATTGCTCTGGTCTCTTTTCTTCTTCTTCTGGTTCAAATTGAAGAGTTTCAAGGTCGCGTTTTGTTCTTCTTCTAGAATTCAGAAGGCTAATCGTGTCCAAGAAGCTGTCCTCTTCTTCGTTATTATTAAAATCGTCGTCTTCAAAGTTATTCGTGTGGTCTTGCTCATCATCGCAGGTATCATTACGTGTGGTGGATGATGTGGATGGAACAACCCTTGTATCATCATTCCCCAAGTAAGGAAACACATTTCGGCACAAATAAGCAATTTTTACATGATTGGCAAATTGATTAATTTGTTCTTGATCTTGGGTACACCTGGCAAGGTATTGTTGATAGAAATTGTTGATGACCATGGTTGCTATATTGGCCATGGCTGAGGTGGAGGACGGACTTGCTCCCACATGGTTCATGGAATTGGCCACGACAGCAAGTCCGTTGCATGACAGTGGTGTGCTTTGATACAATGGAAGCATGGCTTTCTCTGTGATGCCGATAATGATGATCTTGGAAAGACCTTAGGAGGGTTGGAATTAGTTTTGAGAAGGATCTGTCTCAATGAATTATTTTGGAGATGATCAATTCAGTGAGTGTGGCTGTTGTTGTTGATATGAAATAATTATAGAAATCAATTCCTGTAATTTCCAATCCTCTCCAGACGTGACGACGAGCCAATCATTGAATAATTATAGTTGTTGGAACGAATTCTGTCTGAAATTAATGATCTCTTTCGGAATCTGAAGTGAGGGCCGATTTCGGAAGAGTTTCGAAAAATTGCTTTTTTTTAGAAATGAAAATCACAACTATTTCTTCCACTTTCAATTTGAAAGCGCCCTCTATTTGAAATTCCAAATATGCGTTGGGTGCGCACAATCTTTGGACACGTTTGTGAGTAAATCGAAAGTTCCGTTCTCAATCCTTCGTTTCGAAATGTTGTAAGTTCCACACTATTACAGTGCTAAATTCTTTTTTTCCTTTCTTCAAGTTGATTGGAAGTTTAGTCTGTGATGAGATTACTAAAGATCCAAACATTACCAACACTTAACAAGTAGCAAGAGACTCATGCTGGAGGTTGGAGATAGTCTTGAAGGATCGAGTCATGACGCTGGTAAATTCTCATTCGCCTCTCATCATGAGAGTGCTAGTAGTCATTGGAAAGTTCTCACGATGGAATCTGTAAACAACACAAATTGGAAGAGAAGGTTATTTGGGAGCTGCCTTGATGAGTGATCATTCCATGTTGAGAAAGGGTGTGGATGAATATTCGCATGATAGGAATCTAGTCACTGTGTTATTGAACTCGACATTGGAATGAACGTTTGAAAGTGTTAAACTGTTCAATTTGTTGTAATTCAAAATCAAAGAATTGGTTGATCAAACGGATGATTTACTCTTCGTCGATGCATGTGTCACATTATGCGTGTGACGTGATGTCAAAAAGGCTTGCATCACGAGTCGCTAAATACTTTTAGGCGTCTAGAGCTTTAGCAACCTTAAGTCCAATTTCTAACTTGTATCTGAACCACCAATTATATAATCTTCTTTGAAGTTCATCTAGTTGTTGAGGAGTAAAAGAATAAAGTTCAGGTAAAACACTCTCCAATTTTTTGTGATATTCTTGTCGAGAAACATCTACAACAGGAAGTGGATGATTTTTGGGTAATCCAGAAAAAGATTCAAGATTTTCTGGAAGTGGAATGGCACCGTTCTCTAATGATTCCCACACTCTAAATTGATCTGGATTAGATCCAGTTGGGCACAATATCACTGCTGTATTGGCAAGAAAAAGTGAATATGAAAGCTTATCTCCTGCAGCAAATCCAGTTGTATATTCTATTTTGCACAATTGTTTCTTTGTTTCGATTCCATTTTCTAGTACTGTCACTGGTGCCAAATGTTCCAATTTTTTTCTTTCATAAGTTGGTTGACCTCTGAAATAGCAAAATTGCTTTCGTTTTGATGCTGGAATGATTTTAGAAAATTGAAAATCAATAATATGCTGTAATAGCACTTCATTATTGACAATTTCTTCTGGTAAACTCGGAAAATTGGAAAGAGATAGAAATGGATGACAGGTATAAAGAGGCAAATAATGAATATTGCCATACTTTTCATGCATTTTTTGAATTTTGCTATTCCAATAATTTCTAAAGGTAGTATTATAATTATCCAAAACATTTCTGTCTGTGAATTTACAATTCTCATCTCCCAAAACAAAATTCACAACTTTTGTGTGTGCAAAATATGCATTGTGCTTTTTTAGTACATGATTCATGAAATTGGCAATCACAGGATGGGGTGGTAGATTGTGACCATGTACGATCAAATAATTTGTCTTTTCTAATTCCGCAACATTGTTGACATCATGACAGAGTAATGTTTCTGTTGGTGAATCGGTATGACCTTGAATAAAATAAACATTTCTCTTCCTGAATTGATTGGTCAACCTGACAATATATTCCTTTTCACAAATAGCAATAAAAGATACGACACAAATATTTCCAACAATATGCGAATTTCTTATCGGAAACGATAAATTGAATGATGGTGATGATGTGAATGATGAACATAGAGTGTTGTCTTTTGCTTGGAATAGTCGCCAATAATTAATCATACTTCCAATAGAAAAAGTAACGAGAGAAGCAATCAAAATTGCCATCAAACGGTTCTTGGACATTTTTTTTAAATTCCGAATCGCATCTTTCAGATGTCAAATTTTTGCAATTTATTGTGAAGGTCCCTCTTGTACAATATCACCTGGTGACTGGTTTGCTTTTGGGAACAAATCCATGCATTCATTTCTAATTGTCGCAAGTGGCCACCCAAATGAGACCTCACAAGCCCGCAAGATGTTGTTGTTGGTTTGGATTTGAAAGTTATTAGGAAGTGTTGAAAACAAAATATCCAAAGTAAGCGCTTGAAGATTGCAACAAGAAGAAGAATGGGCAATAGTCAAGCAGCACTCTCAAAAACAACTTCTTCTCATGATGATGATGGAGAGCTTGCTTTATCCTCCTCCTCACCAGAGAGGAAGAAGAAGAGGATGAAACCTCGAGTTCTCCGAGTCCTTGCTGGCAATTTCTTTCTTCATAAGAAGAAGAAGAACCAGAATCATCCTCAAGATTCATCATCCCATCGGGATTCAAAGAAGAAGAACACAAACAACAATTCTTCTTCTTCCTCTCATCATCGGGATGAACTCTCACCCTACGCAGCTTCCACCGTTTCTGTATTATCACTCTCCTCGTTGCCAGCAACATTCGGAGCCTTGAAACAATTATCCCTAACGAATCAACAAGAACAACAACAACCAATAGATGATATATCCTCTCCAAACAACAACAACAACAACACTCACCACTATCACTACCTTCCTAACACTCCTCGTATTGTTCGTACGTGCTACGATGATTTAAAGTTGAATCAAGCCGGTCGTATGGAACATCAGGTCCAATCTCTGAAGAGAGCAGCCTATCATTCTCAATCGTGTTTGGCTCTTCCTTTGGGAGCTGCTTGGGATCATGATTTGGATACTGCCAGTATGATGGAACACATTCCCATCACTCCATCCGCTGGATTCTTCTTTGATGATGAATTCATCATGGAGCCTACTTCCCCAATGACCATGACTCGATTCGTTCAAAACATTCTCTCGGATGATCATCAAAACAATAACAACAACAAGAACCGAAAGATGGACGAAGGAGTACGAGATGATCCTCACACTCCCGTCACGGTGATGAAGAAAAATCAAAGTGTCAAGCCATTGACCTCTCCCACTGAGATCACGTCAGTAACCAGCACCTCCAATAAGAGTCGACAGCATCAACAACACTCGAGGAGTATGCGTTCTCTCCAATCGGCAACCTCTTTATGCGCCAATTCAAGCACCACCAATCTCTCTCAGTACAATACCTCGAATACGAATCTTTCACAATTCAATGTCTCCACATCCAACCTTCGAATGAATGAGAATGGAGAGTGGGAGGATGATGAAACATATAGTTGCTCTTCCTCTCAGAGCTCACACAACGACAATAATAACAATGATGACGAATCATCGATGAGTGACTTTAGTCAACACGAAGACGAGGAGGATTATATTGACCAGTTCATTAATGGAGAAACTACTGAGGTGAAATTGAGTAGTTCAATCGCTTACTTGAAAAATTCATTTATCAGAAGCAATGCGATTGTGATTTGAGAAGGTTCCTCATGTAGTTTGAGTGGACATTCAAACCAAGCTGACACCTTAACGATTCGATTGCAAGAATCGTCACATGATGCTCAACTTCCGCTTAATTTCCAGAAAACTCTGCTTCGTTCCTTGTGATAATTTAAACAGATGTTTCCTTCTCAAACGTGTTACTATCACAAATGTTGATCACTGGTAAACCCGTGAGAAACAATAAATACCAAACACAACTTGTGTGACATCCATGCGCCTCGTTTTCTTGTTGTTACAAGTAGAAGCTTGTTGGCAGTAAGGTTGCTTGATGTCTTACCTTTGAATGAAGCGATTGATTGAAAACAAGGAGGAATTTCGTCATTTCTCTCGTTTATTCGGGCATGCCAAAAAGTTACATGACTCTAGAGTGAATTTGTTTTAAAGTTGTGCTGAAAAACATTTGTTAATTTAGTTCACATTTGCTGTTACTGCTGCCACGAGAGTCACACGACACTGTTGGAGGGCTCGAATTTACATTTGTCAAATCCACGTGGTCATTGACCTTAATCACGGTTGATGAATGACGAGCCTCTTCTGCTGTAAACACTAAAAGGTGAGAATTCAGAGTTTCGCGAGCATTCGAAAGCAATTTGCTCGAATCATTCTCACATATAGCATCAATAAAGTTTTTCATCAAATAATAGTCAGCATAACCATGTCCACTTAAATTAGTTTTAGGAATTTCATTGTCCAGCTCAATTTTCTTGTACGTTTGTGTTAAGAAATCAAAATGATGAATTGTGTTACCAATAATTTCCAACTCTCCAAGTGTGCCATATATTCTCGTTTTACGTTCACAAATTTCTTTCGAGTAGGCGATCATTGTAAATGTACATGTCGCTCCATTGTCAAATTGAAGTGAGACCACTTGATTATCAACAACATTGTTGTCAGATTCATAGACACACCTTCCATAAGGCCCATCTCTCAAAGCTTGACTCACATTTTCCACAGTAGGTTCTTCTCCCGATTCTGAAAAGAATAGAACATGAGGGACGGTCATTCGAATGTAATAGTAAACACAAATTAGTTTCAATGAGACAAAAAACACCCATTCCAACCTACCAATAATGATGGAAACAGGCCAACCAGTGTGTCCTGCTTTCACAGTATCTAAATAAATCTTTTTAGCCGAATAGCAACACTTCTCTTCAATACTTGAGGGACAATCCAAACATCTTGAGGCAGCACCTTCTGGTTTGTTTTCCTTTCGACAATGCATGAGAGAGCCAAAAGATGACACTTGCACCACCTTATGAGGAGTCATCACGTGACACAACCAGTCAATGTCATGACAAGATTTGGCCAACAGCATGGGTGATGAAGTTTGTTCATTATTCCAATTTCCTCTCACATAGGAATGAGCATAATGAAACCATCCAACAGGCTCCAAATGTTGGATATTAATAATATTTCCAATTAACCCTGAATTCAAAATTTCTTTCAATCGTTGTGTATAAATGGAATATCTCAACACGTGACAAACAGCAAACTTTACACCATTCTCCTCCACTGCTTTTGTAATTCGTTTACAATCCTCTGCTTTCACTGCCATTGGCTTTTCCAACAGAATATGAAATCCCAAACTTGCAAAAGCCAAAGCTGGTTCCACATGGTATTGATCTTGAGTGCAAATAATGACCGTCTTTTCATGAGTAGGATCTAGAAAGGGAGGATGTCTTTTGTTTTCATCCTTCGAGAGGTCATGATCTTTTTGAAATTCCAATAAATACGAATAAAGGCTTTGCCAATCATTGAACAAACATTCGGAATTCAAATTGTAAATCTCTTTCATCCATTCTCTCACGTATTTTCTTGGTTCAGCAATGGCTACAAGACGGCATTGATCGGGATGTTCTTTGGTATATCGGGCATAATTCTTTCCTC
This sequence comes from Naegleria fowleri, assembly GCF_008403515.1. NCBI lineage: Eukaryota > Heterolobosea > Eutetramitea > Acrasida > Naegleriidae > Naegleria > Naegleria fowleri. The sequence goes on from NW_025407954.1 coordinate 722,357, forward strand.
TATCATGGTTGGATCATGATCATTAACAAGAGAAATTGAAGATCATCCGGTTGATCATTCCTTGTTGCCGAATATATATAAAATGATTCTTCTTACCTATTTCCGCATCCGATTACGACTAGATGAAAATCAATAACGAGGATGAATTATTTTGAGAGTAGTAGTCGTATTAGTAGTAGTAGTGGATATCCGTGATTGTTAGGGTTGAATAATGATGAACATGAGTCTCTCCATTATTGAAAGCCTACTTTTGAATTTTGAAACTTACTCAAATCGACCACACGTTTCTGTTGTTGAGGTGATGGACTTGACATTTTTTCGTGTTGAAAAATTGTGTGTTGTTGTTGAAATGTCAAGAGATTTTTTCGGAGTTGATCAAATCCGATGTGAAATGATCCTGCCTGACATGAAGTTTACAACAACAACAACACATGGTTCAAATCAAATGGATTTGTCAGAGTAAAACTAGTTTCGTTCGTTTGCTGTATCATTTCACTACAAATTACCTCTGGAAAATGATGTTTGGCTCTCCGACCAATCAAAAGAATTCTCGGAGAAAAAAAATCCAGCAATAGCACAGAAGTTTACAAAACATCATTTTCCTTGCAATTTCCCTTGATCAAGCCAATTCCCAAAGGGACTGGTAATCTCTAGTGTAATTAATTGCAATTCCTATTTAAATATTTCCTTAATAAAAAAAATGATCATCTTGAGGAGGAAGAAGATATTAACGTTACATTTCATTGTTTTTTGTTCAATATTTATTTCATTAAGCGCTTGGATTCATTCGGTATCGATAGGCACTCCGAATGTAACTACTCATGAAGAGGCAGTACATGAATTGATGAGTCTTATTCAAAGGCATCAATGGAATTCAACCCAACGTTTGATGGCTGATTCTTTCCGATTACAAGTTTATGGGTTTATCAAAAATCAAGAAATTCCATTCTCGGGATTGTATTTGGGAAAGAATTCATGGAAGTACTTCTATGGAAATTTATCAAAGTATTTTGATGTTGGAAAATACACTTTAGAACATTATGAAATAGTCGCCCGAAACGGAAATAGCTCGTTTGTCAAGGTGGATGAAACTCATTTCACTTTGTATCATCAATTTAAGGTTTCATTAAGCGATGCGTTCTACCTGGAATCAGAAGAATTTCATACATTGGGCAACAATGGCAAAACGGCCACCACTCTTTTCACGTTTGCCCAAATGTATGCAGACACTTCTTCCATTGCAAATGTTCTCTATTTGGATAGTGGAAAGAGTGATGAAGTGTTGTTTTTCGTGATTGGCAGTGCTTGCGGTGCTTTGATCTTGGGGATTGCTCTCGGCTCCAGTACATTGCTCATTATTTCAGAAATGAAAAAACGAATCAAATTCATTACGACCACGAAACGAAATTCCAAAAATCCACACTTGCTTAATAATACTCCATCAAATTCTAAGGCCCAGAAAGAACAATAATTGCCTATTCCAAATCAACTCTAAAGCAATTTAATTCAAGTGAAAACGACGACAGAAAAGGAAATCAAAAAAAATGTCATCATCACAAAACAAATTGCGAGGCTATTTCAATTTGGAAACATCCAAAGGAACCATCCGAATTATGGAAAATTATGAAGTCGGAACGTGTGGTTCAAGACTCTGGTCATCAGCACCAGTACTCTGCAAATATCTTGAAAAACATGCCAATAAATTAAAACTCACCTCCTTTCGGAACATCTTGGAAGTGGGAGCTGGATGTGGGATTTCATCCATTCTACTCGCAAAATTAGGATGTTCACGAGTAGTCGCCACGGATCGAGAAATTGTACTTCCAATTCTGAAACAAAATGTTCTTTATAATTGCAATGAAGTTGCCAATAATATTTCATGTGAAGAATTGGAATGGTTATGGGCATGTCCAACAAATACTTTGGATAATGACGAGCATGTAAAGAAATTGAAAGAATTTAGAATGAAAACAACAGGATCGGAAGATGGCACTTTTGATTGTATTATTGGAAGTGATGTGGTTTATGAAGAGCCTTGCATTGAGCCATTGTTGAAATTATTGACAGAATTATCATCCGCTTCGACTTTGATTTTCATTGCTTATGAGAGTATGTAGATTATGATAGGAATGTGAATTTATGAGGTGGATCATAATTCATTGAATTTATTATGATATTCATTTGTTTTTTTACAACGAATCATTGGAATTACATTATTTATTGAATTGAATGAATTACATTATTTATTGAAATGGAACACCCACACACATCAGTTCGTAATGACACAGCTCATGAACTCTTTCTTGAAAAAGCATCCAAACTCTTTTCCTTAAAGAAAATACCAACCAAACAACAAAATTCTGAATGCATGGATGAACGAGTTCTTATTTATCAACTCAAAAAGGAGTAGTTTTTTTAGCACTAATAATAATAGTAAGATCTCCCTTGAATCACTTTCCTTAACATTATTTCAAATTTGAATTATCTATTATTTATTATCAATGATGATGTATTTATTGATGTCATCACATGTTCATCAAACATTACAAAAAAATGCCTCAAGTGTTTTCTCTGTCGAAATTGCAGAATAACACGGCTTCCATCACACCATCATCAGGATCCTCGCAAAATTCAATGCTATTCCATCAACTGTTTGGAAAACATGGAAATGTACGACGGGTTGTACTAGGAGTTCTTTTTATATGTATGATCGCCATGTTCTTCTTTCAGATCCGATTTTTGATTTCCCGAACCGGTCCGAATATAACATCATCAAACACGAATAACGATATGGAACAGAACCCACAACAGCAAGATGCAGATGGAAAACTTGTATTACAACCACCATCCAACCACAAACAAATAGTGAAACAACAAGAGCTACCACCACCACGACAACAAGCTGGACGCATCAACAACAACAATCATAATTACATTGATGAATCACTCGCGTCTTCAAGTCATATCATAGCAACAAATCCGTTGGAAATCAAATTAGAATCGTATGGAGATTTTTTCATGGACGATAAACATCATTCTATTTTGACAGAATTGGAAGAGAAAGGAATGGCATATTTGGGAGTCGTCATGCCCACCATTCCGAGAACGAGAGGAGCAAAACAAGGACTTTCAGTGGATTATTTCACGCCGACTCTCCAGTCCTACGATGCAGAATTGAAGAGAAATAATTTTTTGAGTCGACTCGTCACAATGTACATTGCAAACATGAGACCCAATGAACGGAATGAAATCTATGAAAAAGCAAAGAGCACCTACTCTCAAAAGAAGTACGAATCACAGAAAAATGTTTGGAATTTTGTGGATATTGATACTAATGCCAAAGTTTATCGTCCAAAAGACGGAGCTTCTGTCATTCCTGCAAGTACTGTGAGACAAACATCAGATTTTATCCATCTAATTAGGAATGTTCACAAAAAGAGCAAATATCTACTAATTGTGGAAGATGATTTTTTGGTTTGTGAATTGACTCTCACAACACTTATTCATATTATTCACAAAGCAAATGCTAGATTCGGAAAAGATGGATGGGCTGCTATTCGTGTTTCAAGCGGATTAAACGGAATTATTATGAGAAATGACAATAATGATATTTCCACGTTTGCTGATCATTTAGAGCGAAGAATTGGAAAACGACCACCAGATCACATTTTTGCAGAGTTTTGTGCAAGAGAAACTCCAGAATCCTTGGCATATTTTGGAAATAGATTCATGACTGCATACAAGTATAATTTATTGTCACATTTGGGTCGAATTAGCACATTGCGAGACAATGCCCACTATGACATGCCTCAATGTTGGGAAACTTTGGTTCATCCTGTTTCGTTTGAGGTTGAAGCATTCAATCCAAAACAGTGCCCAACCGATGATCTATGGCCTTGTGTGGAATATCCTGAACGAATCAAATCCAAAACGGCCCCAGAAATACCAATCAATAATGTCAACGATCAATATCCAGCACTGAAACCAATGAAATTTAAGAGTGACAACAATAATCCACTGGGGTTGAGCTAAATTATGAAAGCTTAATTTAAGACGACTTTCATTTCACCAAGTAAGACACGAATTCATCACTCGAGACACAACCATTAATTCCTGCATACATTCTTTAAGAGTACTCAAATTTTGACCACTTTCATCATCATAATTTTTGATAAATATTATTGTGAAATTAATTTAACACAAGGTGGTTTTGATCCAAAGTGTATCACAAATACAATGACCATAATTATGTTCGAACTTCAATGCTCCTATCACATTTTATTATAATTTGGAAGAATTTTGAGAAACATGTTTCACAGCAATTTTCTGTGATGAAGTGAACACCTTTCCTCGCTCCAATTCAACAGGAGTTTGTATTTGGCCAACCTCAACACAAACATATTTCGAAAAGTCATCTGTCTTCATGTCAGACATTTTTTGACACTTTTCCTTCCAAATATTCCAAACCACAACATTTTGTGCAGTGGAAGCATTTTGTGAGATGGATATCATTCGTGAAATGTTTGTTGGCTTATTTTCCACAATGACACTCTCAATAGGGTTTAACATATCAAGATAAACTCTGTCAACTTCTTGAGTGATTTCAAATGGTGAAGAATTTTCAACAGTAATGAGCTCTCCCTTCTTGACCTTGTCAATGTATTGTACACCATGATGATTATTATGAATTCCATCAAGAGTGACATGTGTAATATCATCCACACGGAAATAATTATGGAAAGCAAAAGTAAATGATTTGACCTTTGCAAATTTTTCATCCTCTACCAATGCATTGGTGTCTTCTGCCACTCTCAATGTCATTTCCAAACTATCATTACTCAATGCAAAAATCATTTCCACATTCAACACATCATACTCGGCCAAATATTGAGCAATTTCCTTGTTCGTTCCTTCATAACTTGAGCTCTTAATCATTCTCAAGCAAGCCACTGTTGCAGATGAGTCATATCCATACATGTTGGACGAATCCACATTCTCTACGTGTTCCCATTTTACATTTCTTGCAAATCCATGACTCATACTCAAACGGCCTTTATCCGAGAATTGAGGAAAGCAAATTGGAGTACCACCACGAATGGCTTTATCCGTTGCAAAAACAGCCTTTTCACTGACAAACATTAATTCATCATCATGATGATTTTCTGACTGTTCCGATGATAATGTTGATGAGGATGATGAGGATATTGGAGAAGCACAACATGTACGTTTATAACTCGTAAGATGAGCTCCATGGAGTTGAATCTCGCACACTCCACTTTTCATATCAGGAGAGAACAAGCGTATCATGTTCCACTCGGGATTGTAGGGACTCGGAATGATTTGAATGTATTGTTTGGTATTCATATTGAGTTGTGTTGTTGTTGTTAAGATCCAATATATATGATAGGAAGTGTGTGTTGGAAATGAATAATATAAACAAATCAATCCAATTAAGAAAATTAAATTCAACAATGAAACGGAAGAACCCTCTGTGAATAAGAGTAATGAAAGAAAAGGAATTGCTGCTGGTTGATACCAAAACGCTTGTTGATCAACACTTTGAAGTGGCCACAACAATCTCGAAGCTTCTTCAACTTATTTTTTTATTTGTTCATATTCATGAAAATTTATTTATTCCTAAATTGTACACAAAATCTCGATTACATTTAGACGAGTCTCTCTCTTGCAAAATAGTTTACTTTTATTCCTAATGATGAATCTTGTTTGGAAGGATGGTGAGAAGGATTGCAAGAATTCGAAAGTCACACAGTCGAAATTCAGAAGATTTGTTTTTTTTTCACTCACTTGGATTAAGGCAATTTCATGATCTCTCTTCTGAATGAAGTTTCTTAATTATAACATCCAAAACAACAACAACATTCACAACGTTACAACTGAAACAACAACAAGAATCACTCAAAAGAGTATCGTTTGTCAACAACAACAACAACAACAACATCAACATATGGATCCAAACCTCTACTCACACTATTGACTCCACTCACTGACCTTCAACGGTGTGAAAAACAATGGACCACTTCCGTATCAGAGACAACACTCATCAACTTTTACTTCCATTCTTGCTTTGTTCCTTTCAAATATCCAAAAAAAAATAATGAAAAATGAGTGGCCAACCGACAACGACATTTGACAAGCAGCAGAAGCACCACAACACATCATCTTTTCTTTCTCATCCTTCTACTACAACAACAACCTCTCCTCAATCGCCTCCTACACTGTATCACATCCAAAATTATGATTCAAATTCACCATCGTTATCCAACAATAACAACAACACGTCCAACAAGAATTCATCCAATTCCGCATTTGATATTTCCAATCATTCGGATTCGTGTTCTTCTCCACTACAACGAACGAAACCATTCCTTGGAAATATTCGAGGAGGAGGAACATTGACTTTGTCTGAAAAATTAAAATCATCATCGACAACAACAACAACAACGGACAAGATGGATACGAGTAGTATGGACGCAAGTGCTGTGATCTCAACCGAAGCGATGGTTGATGTTGTCGTACAGGAGGAGGAGATTGAGGACGATGAGACCATGTTGGTCATTGGTAACAAGAATCGCAAACTGTCAAGTGCCAAATTAGATGATGTAATGCAAGATGAAGAGGTTTATGATGAGGAGGATGACGATGAGGAAGATGAGGGAGACATGTCCACGAGCCAATCAAACTCTAGAAAAGATTTGAGTGAAATTAGTTCTTCAGTGTCTTCATCCTCTAGCTTGTCTTCTAGGTTTCCAAACATGGCCATCTTGGATTTAAGTGCTCTAAATAAGAAACCGAAACTGACTTCAGTCATGCAACATTCTTTCATGATCACACCCAAGCGAATTGGATCCAATTTGGTGAACAGTTATGACACTCATCATCACAACAACAATGCGTTACAAGTTCCGAATCATGTGGAAACTCATTCACAACAACAACAACATGGTGATCAAAGTGACACTGAGGAAGAGTTGGGATTGTCAAAACTCAACTTAAACAAACAACGTTTTCAAACCATCTATTCCAAAACATTGAACAAATCCAACAATTCAACAATTAAGGAACAAGTTTACGTTCATGGAAGAAATATAAGTTTTTCGAAAGAAGTAGATGGTCAAGTGCTTTCTGATGACGAAGATGATGACGACGAAAAAGTCAATACCTCGTCACACAATCGTCACAGATTTAAACATGAAAAGAGATCTTCTGTGGTTCAACCCATTGGAGACGACGACGACTTGGATCTCACCTTATCGATTGGAAAAAACAATTCTTTCACACGAAAACCAAACGTTTCTGAGGAAGATGAAGACATGGATGACGCTTTGACACTCAAAGTGAATACTCCATTCAAATCGAAAGAAAAAAAGCTTTCCACACTCAATTTATCAGCCACTAACTCAAATACACGTGCCATGACAGATGACAATTCTGATTCACCAGCACTATCACTTGGAGGTTTATCTAAACAAGGAAACCTCAATCATCCACAAGAAGATAATAACAAACTATCTCCTAATATGAATAACAAGCCATCTGGAACTCCAACAAAAAGTCCACACTCGGGTAAATCCATTTCATTCATGATGCCTCCAACTCTCAAAAGTGGAACGAATCCTTATCATTACAATAAGCATTGTGTGGCAGCAAGACCACCTGTGTATTCTTTAGAGCGACATGTCTTGAGTCAGGATGAGGAGGACACACACGATATTTCGTCACCTCTTGTAAACATTGATCCAGAATTGCTGAAAGAACAATTAGAATCACTTTATGAAAATCCAAACTCACATCAATGTCCAAGACTCATTCGAGAATTTGAAGAATTGGAAGAAATTGACGTTGTGACCTGGCTTCACAAGCGTCTCTATTTTCGTACAGGTTTGAGATACATGGATATGAATCGATACAGCAACGTTTTACCCAATGATGACACTCGATTCAAATTATACAAAGGAATTGGACCAGTGTTGCATGTTAATTTCACATCCTCCAGTTTGCCTCTTTCCAATTTCGCTCTCCTGTCAAGTCAATCCCAAGGGGTCACACCGCAACAACAAAGTCCAATTTCCATCACAAGTAGTCATTCGAGTAATAATAATTCGAATGCAAATACAAGTAGTACCAACACCAGCAATCGAACCATCTCTCCAAATGCAGAAATTCTCTCCACATGGGAAGAAGACTATATCAATGCCAATCTCATCAAAGCAAGAAAAGAATTCTTATTTAATTGGGATGAATTTTCAATGGTCTCCTCTCCACTCAGCATTACTTCTGCGTCATCCACAACAACGAATAATTATGGAACTACTCGAAAGGAGAGAGAAGAACTTGCTGAACGTGTGAATATGGTCGATTATATTTGTACGCAAGGTCCTCTCCCCTACACAGCAGCACATTTTTGGAAAATGATTTATCAAAGTAATTCACATGTGATTTTAATGATCGGTCGAGAACAAGAAGAAACTGGTGTGAAATGTGCTATTTATTATCCAACACCAAATAATTCGGGATCGAATCCAAACCCATTTATTCTCTCTTCGACATTGACCACTGCTTCCTCTCTCGATGGTGTCTCTCCTCGTAACATGCTCTCTGTGACTGGCATGAAAAACAACACTGATTCATTTCTAATTGATGTGACACCTCCAAAGAGTATCACTACAAATACACAAAAATGGAAACTCGAAGTCACCATTCCAAAGAATGACGAAGAAGAAGCTGTGAAATGGATCATTCCAAAAGAACTCATGCAACGAGTCATTAATCTCAAATTGAAGCGATCGAAATCATCAGCCACCAGTGTACCTCCATCATCAACAAATGATGATGATGAAATTTTAGATCAACGAAAAGTTTATTTATTGCAATACGTGGGATGGGTCGATCAAAGTGTTCCTACACAAATTCCAATCATTATGAAAGTCATTGATCATATCCATGACATTTTCGAAAAGAGAAAACAAGAGCTCTTTTCATTCAACCCTGTATTGTCGTCTTCAACACATCACAATGCACAAAAATTGTTGCAAGGAAGTGTACTCGACAATATTGGACCACTTGTAGTTCATTGTTCAGCTGGAATTGGACGAACTGGAACTTTTTGTGCAGTGGATTGTGCTCTCAAACAATTTAAGGCACACGTGTTGAAACATGTCATGTTGTTCAACAAATCGAAAAGTTCTTCTACGGCGTCACCTCTTTCCACAAATCCATCTTCCAACACATTGGTGAATATTCCAGCATTTCCATTTAATATTTTTAACATTGTGAAAAAATTGAAAGAACATCGAGCTGGAATGGTACAAACAGAGAATCAATACGAATTCATTTATAAGGTGATCATTAAGAGTTATAAGGAAATTTTGAGGAAATGGAATTGTCAGATGGTGGAAAAGAAGTCCAACCAACGTCATCAATAAAAAAAACCTTACCCTTCCAATGAGTGGAAAAGTCTCTCACCAGAAAGTTCAAAAATTTACAGTTGGCATTCTCTCTCTCCGCTAGTTGGAAACCATTTAGACAAAACTGCCTTAAACGTTAGTTGTCACTTGTCATTTCATTTCAAAAAAAAATAGCGATTGCTACATCTTGTTGTATCCAGAATTGAGTGTGGCAATAACACCACCACGACCACATCTCGAGTTCATTCGCATCTCAAGTCCGTCATCATCATCTCTCCACCACACACATCACTCTCAACATTTGTCAGATGCCAAGTCTCATTCAACGACTCTCTCTTCGTCATTCTCTTCAACAACGACAATCCATCCAACAAGACAGACGAAGAACCATTCGAGGAATTCCGTTCTTTCATGATTTTAAAATTGCAATTTTGGGAGCTGAGAAAGTTGGAAAGAGTTGCATTGCTCAGAGTAAGTGTCGCATGATATCAGAACATTTTGAAGAATGAATTGATCATATTTTGTGTATTTTAATTTTTTTGTAAACATTTGAATGGGAATATCATTTTGATTTTTATGATCAAAAATTCTGAAAATGGAAAATTGAACGTCGAAATCGTACCTTGTAGGATGTGTGGGAAAAGAACAAGTTCCAATCGAACACGAACCAACCATCGAGGATGAATATGTAACCAAAATACAATTTACTTTTCGAATGCCTGCTCCACCTCCTTTTCAAGAAGCAGAGAATGACATTCCAATTAAGGAAAATCCAAAAGGTGACATTTATGGATACAAACAAATGGCACATGACTTGGAAATTATTCCTCAAGAATTGAGAGATTTTATGAAATTGGACGATACTTTATTATCAATCAAGCAACAAAAAGATGAATTACAAGCAGAAAAAGAAAAGCAAAAACAATCCAAAACGAGAAAGTTTTCATTTTTCAAAAAGAGAAAAGATTCCACAACGAGTCAGTCAAATGTAAATTCTCCAAATCATCATCATTCAACCACTCATTCTACACAACATCATCATTCAGCACATTCTCCAAATAATTCAGTCATTCACGATTTAATGGAACATCTTAATCATGGACTTTTAAACAATTCTCATGCAGTAGATACTTCTGCAAAACATGTGACAGTTGTTGAACAACCACAACTGAACGATTCTGAAAATCAAGAGGACATTGCTACTCTTCATCCTTTTCACAGCTTAATATCCGATATTTCCTACAGCTTTGAACAAGATGTCATTTGTCGTGTGACCATTGTGGACACGAGTGGACAATCTGCCACACGGAAACAAGTTTCTAATCTCTCTGAAATGGATGGATTTATGTTGGTTTTTGACATGAATGATAAATCCTCGTTTGCTCAACTTCAAGTATTAATTGAGGAATGTAAGACAGCATATTTTAAATCGGGTTTAGATTTGGATTCGAATGGTGGATCGAGTTCGAGACGTGACTCTGTGACAAGTGGCATTTCTACGGACACCACAGGAACAAGTTCCACTTCGAGTTACGTGTTGCCACCAGATCCAACGCTCTTTCCTGAATTTCCTCCAATGGTTATTGTGATGAATAAGATTGATGAACCTCTTTCTCATTCGAAAACTGTCAATGCTGAATATGGTTATACTTTGGGAGAGAATTCGCATTGTCCGTTCTATGTGGTGAGCGCCACTGAAAATTGGAATATTCAAGAATGTTTTGAAGCATTATTAAGTGAAATTATTAAGAGAAATATTGAGGAGGGAAGATATGACAGCAAATCTTCTAGTACTAATGGTGCCACGACAAGTACAGGTACACAAATCTTTGTGAATCCAAATATTAGTATTTCTTCAACATCCACAACGAGTAGTATTGGTAATCAACCTTCAGGAAGGCCACGAAACATGGTATTGCCTTCCCTTAGTATTGGAAATGAGATATTCTCGGAGGAGGAGCTTCTTAGAGTGCAATCGAGTCATTCTCAGAAACAATTAGTTCGACAAAGTGTCTCTGCTACATTGCGGAAATATGTGAAAAAACAATTTTTAAAGAAGTAAGGTCAGTCAATTCTTCCCGCAAAATGTGTTTGTGTGTAAATTGACTTGTCTAATCTCAGACTGTCAGTGAAAGTAACAAAATTTTTGGACAATATGACATTCAACGGTAAAAATAAAGAGTTAGAGTTGGAACAACCTTGAAAATATCATTGCCAATCGATTTCACCGATTCTCTCGAATAGTGTTTTTGGATTGTTGGAATTTTCTAGTGTTAAAAAGAACATTTAGTAGTATTGATTAAAAACCTTATTATTAAGACTGGAGTTCAAACACCTAATGAAGGATCACATTTTAGAGCTCACACCTTGCCACATTATTGCCTCAATCTATTATATATTTCAAGAGTTTAATGGTGGGGAAATTGAGAATTTGAAGTTTCATTGGACCTTTCACATGTCATAAAATTATTGTCAGTGGTAAATTATTGGAAAACAATACATACACGCCACGGTTTCATGTAATATAAATGAACCGAAAATTGCACATGAATCAATTCTTCAAGTCGTCAGTGAGAGGGATTCTTTTACTCCGATTCTTATTGTGCGGAGCGGCTACTCGTAGTATTTGAGATCGGAGAATCCACCACTATTGGCCCTCCTTTCCGACACACAAACCCTCCATCCATTCTCTCATTCTCCCACTGCATTACTAAGAGGTTGTTCCTTAATGTGTTGAATCACAATCTCATGGTAAGTGATGTCCTGAGGCGGCGTAAATTGAGACCGCTTGTGTTGATGTTTTAAGGATCGCCTCAACATAATGCAGGGCCGACTGCTAGTCAACTCTTCAAGAAAAAACAACACCTTCTTCAACACCTTATCACCTTAAACATCATGCATCCGGTCGATTTCAATACTCGAGGATATTTTGCCAGAAAGCCACACGTTCAAGCCTTATTTGCAGCCTGTGCAATGACGACTGCCTTCATCATTAATAGATATCAAGCTTCTGCACAAGGAGGAGCCTTTGAAAATCATGTCCCAACAGCAGAGATGTGGAGTTGGTATGACAAGCACTGTGCACGACAAGGTGAAAATCAAGATATTGTCATGAAGGATCATTCTGTGAATATTCCACACATGATGGGTCGATTTGACCACAGACAAGACGACCAAAGTGCAAATCCTTTCAATGCATCAAAGAAGTAATCCACATGTGTATGTCTGTTCTCAATAAAATACATGTATTAGAAGTAAAGTTTCCACGTGTTATTATGAAACTCCTCCACAAGAGTTGTTTGAGTATATAGTGTTCCTTCCACACACCATCTCTGATATGAACCCTCATAAGGAACCCTTAAAATAAGGAAACCTTAAAGGCACGAGACTTTGTAGAAATGATTGTGGAGGTTTTACAATTAATCTTTATCCTCTCTTGATGTTTTCTTCTTTCCACTCACTAGTTTCATATTTCTACGAACGCCAAACAAAAACACTGCGTGAACAACACTGAAAATCAAGGCCAACAAATTCCAAACAGCATCTATGATAGCCACCACAATGGCCACATACAACACTGCTCCATGACCAGCGAGGGCAGCCAGCGCTCCTGAAGTGGACAAGATCAAACCCCATTCCATTAATAATTTGATGAAACAACCCAACATGTATGGAAAGATTAAGAACCGATTATAAACAGCGGAAGGTCTCGTGAAGGAAGCAATTAATCCCATGATGCAAGTAACCAAACAACAACTTTCAATGGCTTCCAATACATAGGAGAGATACGAGGTCCATGTGAGCACCGAATACACGGAACCACTGGTAGGAGTTCCTTGCAATTCAATTCCGAGAATGATAAACACCTATAGGTGTGAGTTCATAATAAATTATGGATATATTATGATTATTGTTGTTGTTATAATGATTATTATTAGGAACGTACGACGAACAAATGACAAAATGATATGACCCGTGTTGGACAAAGTCATTCTGACGTACAAAATCTCATCACTAAATACCTACAATGATCATGTAAATAATGACAATGGCTGTAAATAAAGTGTTGAAGGAAGCAAACAGTTTGAACAGTTTGATCCGATGTAATGAATAGAGCTTTGTCGTTTCTATGGCAGTGGTGGTGGTGTCATCTTCATCACCCCCTCCAAAGACCTCTTGTCGACTCATTTTGTTTTGTGTTCTGGTCTTGTACATGATGGAATCTAAAAAAGGATTCGATTGAGGTGGGTCAAATTGCAACAACAACAACAACAAACTTTCAGCATCATCGATGATGGATTCCTTGAGGAAGTTTGACAAACTCATATACTTGTTTACAAAATTATTATTGAATTTCACAATAGCTTCCGTTTGAACGGTTTTTCTTGCGTGGATCCATTGTATCGTTGCAACTCTTGTTATCGAAGGGAAGTACTAATTTTGGTGCAGAGCGACTCAAACTTCTCAGTTGCTGTTTCAACATTTCCAATTCATTAATGGAGAATTTACACCAATCAGGACAGTCAAAAAAGAATAGTGTCAACTTTTCCATTCCCCTCAAAAGATCATTACACAAAAATGTTTTAAAGAGTTCACGCTCCAAGGCAGAGGCTGGTTGTGCTGTTCCGCTAATATACACTTGTTCTAGCATGTTAAATCGTTTGAGATGTTTGAAAAAATCAAAAGTTGGTCCAGTTTTCCCAAAATTAATTTGAAGCTTTTTGAGCTTGATGGGATTTAAACGCTCCAAAATTGCCATAAATATTTCACAATCAAGCGTGGAATCTGGCAATGAAATGACAGAAATATTTTGCAACTGTTCATTGGAAAGCCTTTCAAAGAGTTCACATGTAATGGAAGGGCCATTGAAAGCCACATGAATATCATTGTTCAATATCTCATGAGTGGTACTATCCAAAGAATGAATCATTTCCAGAAACTTCATGATCAAATCATTATTAAATTTAGGTCCAAGAATTTGAAAAATTGTTAAATTTTCTGCTTTCACGCTTTCAAATAAAATTTCTAATTCATCCTCAGAGATTGAATATGAATTTTCTAGTTGTATCTTTGTTAAATGAGGCGTATTGAATGAAAGTAATTCCATAAGAAAGACATCATAAAAACTCTGGCAATCTTTTAACACCAACGTTTGCAATTTGGTGTTACCCATCATTTCCTTGTTCCTTCTCTTTTCTTTTAGAGTCGAAAGTCGTTGCTGTTTTTCGATGGCAAGTATTGAAAGATCATGATGAGAAGTTTGGTTGTAAAATCCTGTTCTCCATGCCTTAAATGAACTCAATGATGATATCAAAGTTGAAACCCCATCCGTGATGTCTAACGAACAACTTTGAAGAATGATAGATTCAAGAACGTTTTGAGTCTCTCTTTGTGGATTGAATAGTGAAGAGCATTTGAAGTTGGAGTCGTAACATATAATCTCTTTCGTGTATGGGAACATATCTGTTAAATATTTGTCTTTCAAATGATCATTGTTAAATCCAAGCAAAATTAAACGTTGTGCTTTCAAGGAAGGTAGGTTACCAAAGCTGTTATAACTTTCAAAATGAATAATTAATGTTTCTACCTGTTGAATTTTCATCACCGCTGCTTCTGTTGCTACAGACTGGCAATACAATAACTTTTTTAGAGGGCGAGGAGGAAAAAACACAGTTATTGCTTCATTATGAAAAATTGGTAAGCTTGTGTATCCAAAATGTAAAGTATTTGGGTTAAAATTGACTTTTAAATACAACTCTTCAATCAATGGTAAACATTTCTCAAAAGTCTTTTCTGTCGCTTTTTGCATGAAAATAGCTGTTGGTGAATCTATTCGAAGAACTCTCAACTTTGTTGATTCTAACAAATGCACCATTTCATCATCTATTGAGAAAACGTATATGGAGGAAGGCAAATCAAAATATAGAGTTGTCAAGTTCGGCATTGATCTTAACACAGCTCTGAATGCTTTCTCGAACAATGTTGAAATACTACTATTGTATTCAAAGCAAAATGATAGTGTTAAAACTTCTAAACTATTACACAATTCTCGATGTGAGCAAAGATTTTCAATACTTTTTTCGTCATTGATGAAATAACCATTCAGAACTTCATCGATTTGGAAATTCCTATCATCACCAATATTCATATGAACAACGTACCTTTGAGAGGCTTATAAATGGACAGCTCAACTCCTTTGGAGGAATATCGAAAAGAGCTATTGATAGGATACATCACAGTTAATCGTGTGAGTTGTTTCATTGAATTCTTGTTCAATGTATCGTTGAGCCATCGCTGGACATTGTCAGATTTTTCAGATACATGCAAAACTATCTCCATGACATGATATTTTTCAATCACTCTCTCAAGTTTTTTCAAGATTGACCAAGAAGATGGTACTTCAAAAATACTCAAATTAATTCTCGGAAGAAAGAACGACTGCCTATCCTCGTTGTCAGTCTTTTCCGATCCGAGCAAAACATCTAAAAAAGAATTTAAACTTTTCATTGAGAATTCATTGGGAATCAACAAATTTCTGGTATATTTAGGCTTGATCTTCATCAATAATCGTTCATTAATATATTCCTTCTCTCCAACTCCCATCAGTATAAACTTGATGGCCAACAGCCGAATATTCGAAGAAACACACATTAAATTCACCAAATTTCTCGGATCCAAATATTCCAATACACAATGAAGAATTTCTAATGGTAATTCTTCCCAAATGTTTTTTGGCTGATGGTGTGCATGATCGTTGGTTATCATGTTGACTTATTTTTCTTGCGAATCATGATGAACCTTGGTGATGATCGATGAATCTAAAGGTGAAAAACATCACTTCCCTCGTCCTATCCAGCACAAGGCCTTTTCATATGAAAACGAATGATTATCTGTCTATTGGTGATATCGAGTGGAATTCTGTCTTCTAATACATCTTGTAAGAGTTGTGGCTTTCTAATAAAAAGAAAAAACAAATAAATAAAAAATGAAGAAATCGTTGGGATTGACTCTGCCATTTTGTTCCTTGCGCCATCACCGTGGAAGAGAACTTTCGTTTGAACGAGCAAAACCAATAGTTGAGAAAATATTTCTTCGAAAAACATTATCGTTTTATCATCATTCATTAATCCGATTAAATAATTACTCGGACAATATCCATGAAGATAATCATAGGAAGTCATCATCATCGGAGAGAAAAAATTCAAAATTGGATTTAGAACCAGCAGGATGGGTAAATCCTAACGCCGCCAATACATCAACAACGAGTAATAACTTCAACACAACCACGAATCAATCTCCTCTCAACAACAACCAGCACATCTCCAATGATGATCTTCGGGAGAGAATTACTCTTCTAATTCAATCATTTATCAAAAAGAATGAAAAGCTCAGGTCAGATTTCAATTCTTCCCGATCCTCATTGTCTGGTAATTCAGAAGAAAACACAATGGTTCCAAATTTGAGTTTGTATTCTTCATCTAAATTGGACAACATGACGTTCACAATATGTGATAGAATATACATGCTTGTACAAAGATATGGTGAATATCTTTCAGAGACAACTATTCACAAAGTAATTCAGCATTTTACATTCATGGAGCATTACAAATTTAATGTGTTACTTGTGTTCTCATATTTGCACTCCATAGACTATGGAAAAGAAAATGACAACATCAACTCCAGTACAAAACAAAGAAAGAATATTAATTTGAAATTGTCTCGCAGCTATGATCCTCTATTTGAATCGTATTCTGCTCTCTCCGTTTTTGAAAATATGACCTCTCTTGGAAGAGGCATTTTGAATTCGATACGAATCGACGAAACAGCATCATCTTCTGGAGAACAGAAACCATTCTTGGAACATTTAAAAAGTACTCTTGACCTGAGAACTCAAATAATGAATTCATTTGTCTATCACTTCTCTCGAAACAAAGGACCAACAAGATTATTATACAGATTTATTAGTGAGGAACGAGCCTATAGAATTGAATTATTTCACAAATATTCCCAATTTTATTCTTCAAACAACAAAGCGGGCAGCATTTCTCACGAAATATTTTCAGAAAATTTTGATATCATTTGGGATTCCAAGACTCTGTCTTCCTATTTAATGAACCCTACTAGTTTAGAGATTTCACAACGATTATTCGACATGCTGGTTGCTAGTAATACCGTGACAAGAAATGAGTTATCGGAAATTATCAAAAAATATATATTTGAGTTTAAAGCACCCGAAAAGGCAGAGCATTTGCTTTTAAGTCTCCGAAACAATCCTAAAAGCAACGTTAAACCCACATTTGAAGATTTTGCCTTAATCATGGTTGGCTATATTAACACCAACCAAGCAGGGAAAGCATTTTTATGGCTGAAAAAACTCCTTGATTCGAGCAGAATTAGACATAGGTCCTACGCTAAAGCGGAGCTTGCAAATTTTGCCACAATGATTACCATTTTGATTAGACATAGCAATACTGCAAACAATACTGCCCTAATTGCCAACATCACAGCTGACATATTCTTCCGTTCCGTTGATTCAGACAGCTCGTTCTTGCTCGAACTATTGCAAGAAGTTAGAAATGACAGACAAAGTACGATGCATCTTTTTCAGTTTGCTCTCGCCTTCCATGAGCATTGGTCCAAATTGATTAAGGAAAATCCAAACACAAATCACAAGAAATCGCTTATCGATGAAAATATTGAAAAGTTCTTGCTGCAGCAATTCGGCACGTCGCCACATACGCCAATGGTCATTGATTTTTTGAACTCGGCAAAAGAATCATCAACCAAGTCAACCACAATAACTAGTCATTAAGAAGGGATTTTTTAAAGTCAAAATTGAAGACTCTAGAGTTTTTATTTAGTTACAAGTAAAAATTCAAGTGTGTTGCTGAGCTATCTCTTTATCCGTGCTAATGCTAAAAATTATAGTTCACCCTTTACAAGTTCTTGAAAATTGAAACGACTGAAGTCTTGTCATTTCCTCCCATGTTGGCACAAACACCAAGCTCCAAACTACTCTTCAACTGATAGTCTCCTGCTTTTCCTTTCATTTGTTTGTAAACTTCATTGATTTGTTTAACACCAGTTGCACCAACTGTGTAAAATTGCGGTGATAAAAAACACGTTGAACATTCGTGCGAGATGATCAAAAATTATCACAATCATAAAAATTAAAAACACTTTTGTGAAACTTACCAGGATGTCCAAAAGCGATTAAACCACCTCCTGTATTAACCATTGGTTTGGTCAAGTGCAAGAATGCACCTTCACCTGGCTTACTGAAACCAAGAGCTTCATTCATACCAACTTCAGCAATTGCAAAACAATCATGCACTTCAGCAACAGAAATATCTTGTGGCGAAACTCCAGCCTTTTCATAAGCTCTCTTTGCAGCAGCTCTTGTCGTCAACAAATCGGAGAATGTCTCTGGTGTGTCATTGTATAAATTTCCAATAGCAACTTCAGAAGCTAAGAGTTCGATAGCTTGTGACTTTGGAACACCCAATTTTTGCAAACCTTCTTCGCTCAAAACCAACAAACCAGCTCCTCCATCAGAGACTTGAGAACATTCACACATCTTGAGGGCTTCCTTAATTTCTGGATTGGTCAAAAATTTTGGAGATTCTAAAACTCCTTGTTGATCGAGTTTAACACTAAACATTTGAGCAAGAGGGTTCTTGTTACCAGCAGCATAGGCCTATATTGTGTGTCAACAATAATGAATTTGACATCGGAATTCATCACACAAAATGTTCGTCAGTGAGTTTCATTTCACACACACTTCAATCCTCCCAAAAGCTTTAACATGACTACTTACCTTCAATGCAACAGCTTCAATATCTTCAGATCGGACCAAATGTCCATACTTCTTCAAATAATGCATTTTACGAATGGCATACAGAGCTGGGAATGTAAACTCCTCAATAGGTCGTTGTCTATTGAAATCAGCTGCCTTGGCCAAATGCGAAGCACCTTCTCTGGCACTCACAGTGTTCTGTTCTTCGGCTCCAACCACGAGGGCAACATCACTAGAACCACCCAAAATGGAGTCAACAGCAGCATTGAAAGCAACTGTTGTTGAGTGGGTTCAGTGTGTGGTTTGTGCGGGTTGATGTGAAATGCACAAGAACATTTCGAAAAGTACAGAATCAATGTTGCACCATTCATGGACATAGGTTGAAGACCATATCATCATAGTGAAGAAGAATGGTAATATTGTATTCATCATGTTGGTTCCATTTGAATGCCATGAATGATTCATTTCACCACCAATTTTATAAAATTAGAAATAAACCATCATCATCAAAGTATTGACCCAATTTCATCATGATTAAAAACAACACAATACCTACCACCACCTGAAGCACAAGCAGCTTCCAATCGATAAGAAGGCTTGTACAACAAACCAGAATTGGCTTCGGAAACACCTGAGCCAAGATGACCCTGATTCGAAAAGCATTCTCCTGCGAAATTACCAACGAAAATCTTGTCTACCAACTCTCCTTTGCATTGATGCATCTTGAGGGTTTCTTGAATGGCTGTCATCAAGTACCATTTCAAATCTGGATTGGTTTGTTTACCAAAGAGAGGGTGTTTCTTGTGGATGAAATCAGGATGACCCTTTCCAATGAATTTACTGGTGTAACCACCGAGAACGTAGACCTTTCGTGGGAGTGGCATTTTGTTGAAGAAGTTTAAATCGGCTGGAAAGTAGTGAGAGAGAGCGAGTAGTGAGGACAAAATTACGGAGATTTGCAAAAAAGTTTCACACAACGGAAGGACAAAGGAAGATATTTGTGAGGAGTTTTCAAAGATGGAATGAACTCGAAGGAGATGCTTGTGTTCCTTTGAGTGTTTTTTTTGTTTGGTTTTTTCGCGTTTTGTGCCATTCGGGGTGTTTTTGGTTGGTTTCTGAAAAATTCGCGAGTTTTTACAATATCCTTGATTTGGTCCTGTAATAACAATATATATAATATAATCTGCGAAGAAGTTAGTCCAAGATTGACACTCAAGTTCCGCATCGTTGTGGAAGGAGTTTTTGCATGTCCTTCACCTGCTCTAACATGTCTTCTCTTAATGATTTCACAGGCGACAGGAAAGCAAAAAGTAACCTTAGTAACAATATTATTGTTTGAACTTTTAAATTAAAATAATACTACTGATCCCCTTCGTTAAAAAAATATTAATCTCAACATGTCTTCTCTCCCTCTTCCAACACTCAACGATGTTTTCATCTCTGGTGAATATGGCTCCTCGAGTGAATCCAATTTTCTTAAACCAATATGTGGGAGTAGCTCCAACTTTCTTGATTCTGTTCCGAAAGAAACGAAACACAAACCTTTGAAGCTTGTGGCAGCAGGTGGAGGTGTGGTATTGTTTTGTACAGTCGATGATGAATTGTATTATCATAGACACTCATCATCACACAGTGAGTCATTGATGCTTCTTTCTCTGGAACAGCCTCCGATGATGGATACAAGCAATATGAATCACTCTCGCGAATGTTCACCAAAAATCAAATTTATTTGTTGTGGTTCAGTAATTGTGTCATTTTGACCGAAGACGGAGTATTGTATGGTTATGGATCTAACATGCATCGTTGCATGACCAAGTGGTTCCAAAATGCTTCATCTCGTGCAACGATTATTAATACTAAAATAGATAATGATGTGTTAAAACATGTACAGAGAATGATTGGACGATTTTATTCAATTGCCATGTTAACACACAGTGGAGATTTGTACATTGTTGGAAAGGGATTTTCAGATGATTTCAAAAAAGTGAATATTAGAGATGATAACGAACAAGAGCAAGAACTTTTGTCATGCAAGTTTTGGAGATTCACATTCATTAGTGTTGACGACAGGTGGTGAGTTATATTTAAAAGGCTCCAACAATTATGGCCAACTTGGAAATAGTCAATTTTCATCCACTTCGTCGTTTTTTAAAGTTACTCAAATTGGCAAACGAATTAAATTTGTCGAGTGTGGATATTATCACATCATTGCAATAACGGTGGATAATGAAATTTATTCACCCATCGTCTTTGCTTTCTGCAACAAAGAAAATCAAGTACTATGGAGCGTCAACTATACCAATACATCACGGAAAGGATTATTATTGATTGAAATTAGTATTGAATGTTCAATCTTATACGGATGCTTCCATATTATTTATTGAATGACATAGACTTCTCACCACTCTCTCACAAATTCGAAACAATTTCAAACAAGTGATTCTAACTCTCAATGTGACTCAATTAAGACAATTGTTGATTTGAATGACATCATTGTCAAGCATTCCATTTAAAGGTCTATCTCATCCAACACTTCAAAATGCAACACAGTGATACAAGTAGCATGAGAAGCAAACTTGTCATTCTATCAATACAATCTTTGGAAGACCCATCAATGGAAACTTAATGAAAAATTTAATTCTCAATGTTTGAGCATGGTTAAATGGTCCGTGAGTGGCTTTTTGACTGTGAAGGTATGCAGTTCATTTTCATGATTTTTGGATTAGGATTGTCCTAATCTTGAGATGTTGTTGTTTGATGAGTTTTTGGGTCTTCTCAAGTACCGTGATGACCCTTATTGAAACACACAAATCAAGTCACAGTCGTCATCAAAAAAATTGTCTCATTGAAAATCATTCATCCTCACAGCGCAACATGTCAAACGAGCAACAAAGGAAGGAAGTGATTGATCGTGCTTTTAACGCCATCAAATATGGTGATTTGAATAAATTACGAGGAATGGATTTGCGTCCGATTATTAATGAAAAGAACAATCGTAGAACTATGTTACACAATGCATGTTGGAAAGGGCATTTGGAAATTGTGAAATTATTGTTGAATGTGGATGGAATTGATGTCAGGGTTTGGGTTTGGGTTTGGGTTTGGGTTTGGGTTTGGGTTTGGGTTTGGGTTTGGGTTTGGGTTTGGGTTTGGGTTTGGGTTTGGGTTTGGGTTTACTATTCAATCATTATTCTTTCTGGGTTTGGGTTTGGGTTTGGGTTTGGGTTTGGGTTTGGGAATTCGGCAAATATTGTTGTTAATAATGGAATAGGATGTAAGTATTGATTATTATGTGTTGAATGGAATGAATTTTTCAATTCAATTATTATTATTATTGCAACTCATGAAATAGCGTGTAAGTATTATTGACCTTATTTCTAAAATTCATTCATTTTAAAAGACTCCATTATACATTGCATGTGAGAAAGGACAATTGGAAATTGTGAAACTTCTTCTTGCCCGCAATGATATTCAAATTGATGAGCCTGCTCAACAAGTTGCGCAAGAAAAAAACATTAATTTACAACAACTCCAAACAGAAGACGAATGGAAACGACGAAACAAAGAACTTGAAGAACGAGTGAAAATTCTTGAAATGAAACTCTCACAACAAGAAATGGAACACAATCAAGAGAACTTGCAATTGATCAAACAATTATCTGAACAAGAATTGACAACAAACGAATTGTTCGATCAAATTTCACAATATCAACAAGTGATTACTCAATTTAAATCAGATCCCGAGTACAAACATTATTTAGACATCGATTTATTCATTCACTGTCTCAAAAGTGAAATTAAGAACGATCCATTATCAAACTGTCACATTCCTTTAGATATTCAAGCCAAAAGAAAAATTGACAAACTCGAAAAAGAATTGAAAGAATGTGAACAAGATCTATTCAAATCGATTCTCAATGATCAACAATGTTTGAACAGCTCTCAATGTGAGTCTATTGCAGATTTGAATTCTCGTGTGAATGAACTCACTCAAAAGAGAAACAATCTCAGAAATGAATTACTTGTAGAATATGAGAATTACGATCGTGTATTGAACAAGATGACCATTCTTTCAAAGAAAAAGAAATTCATCAAGATTTATGATGCATCCATGAATGAAATGACCGAAGAGGACAAGATCTTCGCTCATTCTCTGGAACAATTATCTGTTAAATCTCGTTATTTACAAGGTATTGTTGGACAGAAGAAGGAAATTGACAAGATTTTGAACGAGTTCAAAGATTTACAAGAAAAAATTGAAAGTTGTGAAGTTGATGTTGATGAAATCAATATTCAATTGATCAAATTGAAGAAAAAGAAAAAGGCAGGATCTAATGCTCCAGAAAAAGAAACTAAACAGTTTGTTGAGAAAAAAGAAAAGTTAACCTCGCAAATCCATGGCTTTAAGCAAGAATTGGAACAACTCAAAACTCAATTGATCAATATCCGGAAGTGATCATCGAGATTGAAAATCTACTATTCCAAAACTTTGGTGATGATCAAAAGTTGAGTCTGGAACAAAAATTCCACAAATGGGCATTGTCACACAATTTACTTCTCCATAATGCTTGCATTAGAAAGTACAAAAAGATCAAGATATTGCACAAAGGTCTTTCTACTGCTTTTTTAATGGAAAAGGACAATCAACAAGTGGTTCTGAAAGAAATTGGATTTGATTCACAAAGTTATGATTTTATCATTAATGAAATTACGAATATTATCAGATTAGGTGAATGTGATCGAATTGTGAAGGTGAATGGTGTGTTTGTGGAGAGTGAAACACATCATGCTTATGTTGAAATGCCTTATTACAATGGAAATTTGAGAAATTATATCATGACTATGAAAAGTAATCAACCACATGAACGTAGAGAAACAAGGAGAAGACTCATGAGAAGCATTGTTGAAACTATTTATTACATGCACTCGAAAGACATTATTCATCGTGATTTGAAGAGTGACAACATTTTGGTTGACAAGAATGGAAATGCTGTCATTGCTAATTTTGGAAGTAGCAAGAAACTTCATGCACTCCTCACCAATAGACATACAAGAGGTGTTGGAACCATGTTATATATGGCTCCTGAAGTTCTCAACATGTCACAAGCTCCAAATGAAAAGTCTGACATTTGGTCATTGGGTGTGACCATGTTAGAATGTTGGTATTATTTGGAGAACAAAGAATGTCAGCTTTCTCCAACTTGCATTATTCAATACAGTGGTGAAAATAAGGTTCATTTACCAACTCCTGAGGAAGATGATGAACATGGAAAATTATTGATGGAAATGTTTGGGTTTGGGTTTGGGTTTGGGTTTGGGTTTGGGTTTGGGTTTGGGTTTGGGTTTGGGTTTGGGTTTGGGTTTGGGTTTGGGTTTGGGTTTGGGTTTGGGTTTGGGTTTGGGTTTGGGTTTGGGTTTGGGTTTGGGTTTGGGTTTGGGTTTGGGTTTGGGTTTGGGTTTGGGTTTGGGTTTGGGTTTGGGTTTGGGTTTGGGTTTGGGTTTGGGTTTGGGTTTGGGTTTGGGTTTGGGTTTGGGTTTGGGTTTGGGTTTGGGTTTGGGTTTGGGTTTGGGTTTGGGTTTGGGTTTGGGTTTGGGTTTGGGTTTGGGTTTGGGTTTGGGTTTGGGTTTGGGTTTGGGTTTGGGTTTGGGTTTGGGTTTGGGTTTGGGTTTGGGTTTGGGTTTGGGTTTGGGTTTGGGTTTGGGTTTGGGTTTGGGTTTGGGTTTGGGTTTGGGTTTGGGTTTGGGTTTGGGTTTGGGTTTGGGTTTGGGTTTGGGTTTGGGTTTGGGTTTGGGTTTGGGTTTGGGTTTGGGTTTGGGTTTGGGTTTGGGTTTGGGTTTGGGTTTGGGTTTGGGTTTGGGTTTGGGTTTGGGTTTGGGTTTGGGTTTGGGTTTGGGTTTGGGTTTGGGTTTGGGTTTGGGTTTGGGTTTGGGTTTGGGTTTGGGTTTGGGTTTGGGTTTGGGTTTGGGTTTGGGTTTGGGTTTGGGTTTGGGTTTGGGTTTGCTTGGGTTTGGGTTTGGGTTTGGGTTTGGGTTTGGGTTTGCTTGGGTTTGGGTTTGGGTTTGGGTTTGGGTTTGGGTTTGGGTTTGGGTTTGGGTTTGGGTTTGGGTTTGGGTTTTGGGTTTGGGTTTGGGTTTGGGTTTGGGTTTGGGTTTGGGTTTGGGTTTGGGTTTGGGTTTGGGTTTGGGTTTGGGTTTG
Organism: Naegleria fowleri; assembly: GCF_008403515.1. NCBI lineage: Eukaryota > Heterolobosea > Eutetramitea > Acrasida > Naegleriidae > Naegleria > Naegleria fowleri. The sequence goes on from NW_025407954.1 coordinate 747,774, forward strand.
GGTTTGGGTTTGGGTTTGGGTTTGGGTTTGGGTTTGGGTTTGGGTTTGGGTTTGGGTTTGGGTTTGGGTTTGGGTTTGGGTTTGGGTTTGGGTTTGGGTTTGGGTTTGGGTTTGGGTTTGGGTTTGGGTTTGGGTTTGGGTTTGGGTTTTGGGTTTGGGTTTGGGTTTGGGTTTGGGTTTGGGTTTGGGTTTGGGTTTGGGTTTGGGTTTGGGTTTGGGTTTGGGTTTGGGTTTGGGTTTGGGTTTGGGTTTGGGTTTGGGTTTGGGTTTGGGTTTGGGTTTGGGTTTGGGTTTGGGTTTGGGTTTGGGTTTGGGTTTGGGTTTGGGTTTGGGTTTTGGGTTTGGGTTTGGGTTTGGGTTTGGGTTTGGGTTTGGGTTTGGGTTTGGGTTTGGGTTTGGGTTTGGGTTTGGGTTTGGGTTTGGGTTTGGGTTTGGGTTTGGGTTTGGGTTTGGGTTTGGGTTTGGGTTTGGGTTTGGGTTTGGGTTTGGAGTTTGGGTTTGGGTTTGGGTTTGGGTTTGGGTTTTTGGAGGTTTGGGTTTGGGTTTGGGTTTGGGTTTTGGGTTTGGGTTTGTGGTTGGGTTTGGGTTTGGGTTTGGGTTTGGGTTTGGGTTTGGGTT